>NC_080767.1:7350951-7653981 GCF_020826845.1 Diceros bicornis minor | reverse complement strand
TAAAGGTTGCTGTGTGTGTGTGTGTGTGTGTGTGTGTGTGTGTGTGTGTAAAGCGTTTGGAAGATAATTTTGAAAGGGAAGGTGGGAAAAGAGAACCAGAATGAAATCTCTAGGTGTATGCTCAGGTAGATCAATTTTAGGAAAAAATGTGAGGATCTGGAAACTGATTCCCTTAAAACTATGCACGTCTGAACTTCCCTTAGAAGACCTTCAGGTACCCAGCGTGAAGATCTGAGCTGTAGTTCAAAACCTTGTCTTTCAAGACCATAATCTCTGCTATGAATTGATCCAGCTTCTCTGGCAGCAATGCCAAGAATTTGACTCTGACTCCTCCATTCAGCTGAGCCAGCCTTCTCGAGGTGACAAGCCCTGAATCCTTCAGCCTCCTGGTCTAATTTTCATGTGGGAAGAGCTTAGGAAGGAAGAAGGAGGATCACATTGGTTAGTATATGAAATTATGATCCCACTATGCTAAAGATCTCCCATTTTAGCAAGCGCCCTAGCGATTCTGTTGCAGGTGGGAGTGGCCAGTACTGTCCAGTACTGCAAGAGAAAGAAACAATGCTGAGAAGAGGACAGAGAGGACAGAGCTCTCAGGAGACACTCTGGTGGCCTGGTGGGAACAGAGGTTGATCTGGAGCCAGAGAGCAGAGACAACACTTAGGAAGCTCAACTGAGGAAAGAGACGGGCAGACAGCAACAGGCAGACCTCAGAGCAGAGGAGGGCTTGCTTTCAGGACAGGAGAAACTTGAGAATATTTGTGGGATGAAGAGAAGAAATCAGCAGTGGGATGTGGAGAGAGAGGGAACTGAGGAGGCTGAGAAGTTGTGAGGGGACAGAAGGAAGACACAGGGAGGCATCAGCTTTGAATCGTGGACGGACACCTCTTCTTCTGAGGTGCTCAACAGCAGCAGCTCTGGAGAGATTTTTGGTGGACGTGGATTGTTTCTGGAGCTCAGATCAGCTGACTCTATTTCTCCAGAGTTCTGGTGCCAGAATGAGAGGTAAGGGGCTGAGAAAGAAGACAGGGGAAGAGTGGGCCCCAGGACACCAGAGAGGGTGGAGAGCCAGCTGTGGGGAATGGCCTCTGGAGTCAGTGAGAGGTGACTCAGTGGTCAGCTGAGCCTGGTGGGGTGGGGAGGGGGGAGCTGGGCTTAGCTGCATGGATCTGGAAGACCCTGCTCTTCCAGCGGGCGGATGGCAGTGAGGTGAGCAGAGGAGGGGGCTGCCCAGGGCTGGAGAAGTGAGGAATGTGGGAGAAGTTCCAGGGGACAGAGGGTCAGCTGTGAAGTCCAAGGTCCTGGCCTGGAAGGAGGAAAGTAAGACCTGGGCAGAGGGGCAGGCTTTGCAGAGAGAGGCCAGCCAACAGAGAGGTCAGGAAGACGAGGCTGAGCAGGTGAGCAGGACTGAGGGGGAAAAGGAAGGGGATGGAGCAGATATGAACCAGGAGGACATGTAGTGCCCTGCGTTGTCTAATAAGAGCCCCTATCCTCCTGGGGCCTCGTGTACGTGGTTAGTCCAAACTGAGCTGTGCTATAAGTGTAAAGTATACTCTGGATTCCGAAGACTTAGCATGAAAAAAAGAACGTTAAATATCGCATTAATAAATGTTTACATTGACTACTTGTTTAAACAATATTTTGAAAATATTGGGTTAAATAAAATATATTATTAAAATTAATTTCACCTGTTTCCTTATACCTTTTTAACATGACTACTAGGAAATTTAAATTACCCATGTGGCTGGCATGATATTCCTGTTGCAGGGCACTGGCATAGACACTCCCTCCCAGGGCCATGGATTGTCCATGTCATGCCTGTGGCCCCAGCACCTGGAACAGGGACCTGCACACAGAGGCCTCAGCGATGGTGTGTGTGTGTGAAGTGGAGGAGAAAGTGAATTCATGATGAGTGAGAGAATGGATGAATAAGGATTCTATACGCTGTTCCAGAACGTGGTCAGTTTCTTCTAAATTGCTGAGGGTTATGTGTAAGTACACACATGACTGAAGGGGAAACAGGGAGCTGGAATTGAGGAAAGCTCACCAAGGCTTCGAGATCGGGAATCTCAAAGAGTATTTGATGGGACCTCACTTAACATAAGGGCCCAAGAGCCCGGACCCTTGCCTCACCCCTCTTTCTTTCCTTCTAAAAAAGTACTCCTGTAGCACTTTAATATATGCCAGGGACTGTCCTTGGCATTTTGCATGTATTGACTCATTTAAACTTCCCACCACCCTATGAGGTGGGCACTCTTACTGTCTCTCTTTTAGAAAAGGAAACTAAGGCACAGAGATGGTGAGTAACTCACCCAGGATGACCCAGGAAGTGATGGAACTGCTATTCGAACCAGGCCATCTGTCCCCACCGTCCATACCCCTAACTCCTACACCCACCCGTCTCCCTTATCCTGTCATCTCGCCTCATCCCCAAGCTTCTCTCCAATAGAGAAACAGGTTTCTTTTTTCTCCCTTGACTGACCTCTCTTCCACCCCCAGTCCCTCAGACCTCGTATTCCAGGATAAAGTTCTCAATGAACCTTGCTCTCTGGAAACAATTGTAAGTAACCCTCCAAGTTCCCCACAAATGAGACACAAACACACACAGCTTCACGGTCGAATACAACAGCCAAGTAACCCTGCCCCCCCGTTCCCTCTGCCCCATCCCTGAGCCTGGCCCTGTCTTCACATGAGTGCAGCCATATTTGGCCGTTCCATTAACCTACAGCCACCAGCACACACAAAAATATAAAGCTGCTTTCTGTGTGGTGGGAACTGGCCTTTTTCCCAGAAACTGGCCTTTCTCCCACGAAGATAGTTGCAATTTATAAGAATTTCAAGGTCCTACGGGCATCGTAGCGCAGGACGGACTGGCCATCTGTGCCGGGCTGGGACGATAACCAGAGAAAACAACGCACATACACAACTACTGGGCTGGGATGATAGCCAGGAGGCTCAGTGCATGTACGCCACTGATAACCATTTGTGCATGGAAACACTGAATGCTTGCTCTGTAAACTCTGTAACTGCTTATATAAACTGCTGGAAACTGAGGCCTGGTGAGAGTTCCACCTGTGGAAGGGACGCCTTGCCCAGGACGTGTGATCCCTGCCCAGCCATGTTGATTGACAGGACTCTCCCGACAATGGGGCGTGGATGTTGTAAGTAATTAATTTATTGTAAAGTAATTGATCTAATGTGTTCTCTTTTCAGTCAACCTGGTGTTTCTCTTTCCGGTTGATTTGTGTCATTTCCCTTCAGTCGATCTGGAGTTTCCCTTTCCAATCGATCTGATGTTTTTCCCTCTTATTATATGACCTATTTGAATCTGCCACTATCTCAGCAGATCCGGTGTTTCCCTTTCCGATCGAGCTGGTGTTTTTCTCTCTTAATATTTGGCCTATTTGGATCTGTTTACAGACTATTGCCTTTACTATCCTCTATATAATAAAATATACCTTCAGTCCATTTGTTTGGAGTGGAAAGTTTCTTTTACGTCTCCGATCAAATCCCCCAAACCTCTCATAACAGGCCCACACCACCTTCTCCTTTCCCAGACCAGGAGGCTCCTCTCCCAGACTGGGGATTGGCCCTCCCTGCCTTCCTGGGCAGACTCGAGGGAAGAGTGTGTTGGAGGAGCCTGAGGCTTCACAGTTCCAAGCAACTGCTTTACCTGTCAGTCTAGCAGATGCCTGCAAGGTGTCTACACAGGACAGAACAGGGGGTTTCCAGACATCACCTTGGCCAGTGCCCAGGAGATGCTCACTCCCACCCACCAGGGACTCCATTCCAGCCTCAGCTTTGATCCCTCCAGTGACAGAGTAGCCCTGAGTTTCCACCCACGGGGAGCAGCCCTAGCCCAGGATCTCCCCTTCAGGGCCAAACACAGACTGAAGCACTAAGAAGGAACCCACAGGCCATCTTCCTCTCTTTCTCTCTCTCATTAAATTGTGAATAATAATGCATTTACTTATTCTCCCAACTAAAAAGTGGTTTAATTCCTTTGAAGAACCTTGCAAGGTAGCTTGGCTAGACAGCAGGCGGGACAGTCCAGTGGCTCCGGTGGGGGAGCCAGGGTCTTCCACTTGCCTGTCTTTTGGTCCAGCAAGTATGCATTTGGATTGATGGTGTAGTCCCTTTTCTGAACATCACTGGCTCTGGTGACACCCCCACATACAAACACCCTGCCATCTCCAATGGAGCATATAGCATGAGACACATCTAGGGGGCAGTTGTTGGGCAAGAGAGGCACTGACGTGGTCATCTTGTTGGCCTTTATCTTCTGCAGGTTAATTTCCATGCTCTGCCGGTGGCTGTGCACACAGAGGATGTTGTCCTGATGGAAAGACAGCAGGGGCCGGTGGCTGAACTCAATGGGGAAGGTGATACTCTGGACCACCTCCCCAGTGTTGGTGTCAAAACAGTCCACCACCCCGACTCGAGAGATGTAGCCCTTCACCAAGCACCGCCCAGTGACAATGTACAGGTTCTGGTCACCCTTGGTGATCACGGCTGTGGCATCCATAGGGATGCTCATCTTCCCTGCCAGGCACCAGGCCTCCTTGCGCTCATCATAACAATAGATATTAGAGACATACCGCCTTGGGGCAATGCTCCCACCCACTGAGTACACTGTCCCCCCACAGGTCACCATGGTGTGGAAGACAAGCCCAATTGGCAGGTCAGGCAACTTGGTCCAGGAGTTGTCATCCATGTCATACCGCCAAGCGGTCTTCAGCCCTGTAATTTGCTCATTGGTGCCACCAGAGACATAGATGAAGCGACCAGCAGAGGTGGCACTAAGTGCTGCTGCCCGATAGGGCATCTCTGAGAGCTTCAACCACAGGTTCTCCTGGATGATATAGGCAAACACTCCACTGTTGTACTTGCCATGGGCCTTCTGGCCACCTAGGATGACCACCGAATCAAGCAAGGCCCCCTTCCGCTGGTAGCTCAGCAGGCTGGATGGCCTCTCCTGCTTTCGTTCCACAAGGACACTCTCAATCAGGGTTGCGTGGGCCGAGTTGTTCTTCATGCCCATCAACTTGTTGCTGGCAAACATCAGCGTCTTATTGGAGACGGCATTGAGATTGATGTAAGAGAAGAACTTCTTGAAATACTTCTCCCGCTCATCCTTCCGGAAGTACACCCAATTGATAAGTGCGCTGAGAGCCTGGTCCTCATTGAGCAAATGCAAGTTTTCATCTTGAAGCAGGCGGCCAAAGATGACAGGTGGGCAGCACATGAAGCTCTCAGGCTGCATGGAACCCTCAGCACTGGCCCAGTAGTGGAAGTTGTCACGAATGCCATTGTAGGCCAAGTCTGATACCTCTTTGAGCCCAAACAACTCAGCCAAGATGAGATAGTGCAAGCAGTTGGCACGGCGGATGGACTTAATCAGGAAGTCATTGCAGTGGATTTGAAGGCGCGGTGTGTTGAAATACTGGGCCCCACGAAGGAGCTCCTCCACGTTCTGCTCCGAGATCACCACCTTGCCGCTGTAGAAGTAGTCCAGGAGCTGTTCCACGGTGGCCGGACTCAGGTAGTTGGGGTCAAGGGTGATAAAGAGCTCATCGGTGGTCTTCACATCATTTGCAGAGATGATGTTCTTCACTACTGAAGAGACAGCAGCCAGCACAATGCGATGTGCAAAGAAGACATGGTGGTTCACAGTCAGGGCCATGTCCCAGTACTCTTTGCGTTTCCTCTGTTCATTCAGTTTCTGCAGCAGGAAGCTGTCGTAGTTTTTCTCAGTGAATATTAATTTCATGGTGCTTCTTGCAGGCTTTGGCAGAAGATCAGCAGCAGGTACTGGAGAAAAGACTTTCTCAGGCCGTTGGGATTCAGACTGATGGTTGTTTGCAGAGCAGCTGATCAGGGAGGAGTGAAGGGTGGGAGAGAGGATGATGTCATAGTTGATGTGGTCATCACAATGTAGGTCCCCCTAAGGCCTTTCTCAGAGGCTCAGGGCCTTTCTCCCCTCTGATGGTTCCAACCTGACAAGGCCAGATACCCTGTTAGGACCTAGTGCCCAGGGCCCAGAGTTCAGGAGGAAACTCAGAGACGGGTTGTGACTCCCACCCAGGACCTTCAAAGCTGCTTCTGGAGTGTCAGAGCCTGTTGGGCAAGGGGCGGCGTGAAGAGGGATAAGGGCAGGCTGGGGGAAGGAAAGAGATTATTAGACCATCCAGAAGAATGCTCCCATTGTACAGGAGGGAAACTGAGACCCAGACAAGAGAAGGGACTTGCCCAAGATCACACAGCCAGTTGGAAGCAGAGCAGGACCTAGAAGCCAAGCCTTCTGTAACTTAGTACTCTTTCCGCCCTTCCAGAAGCTCCTCACTACTCAGCTTTCCCCAGCCTCTGATTCTCAGGCCTGGAAGTGCCTTTCTCTGCCAAGGTTCTGGCCATCAGAGAAGAAAGGCTCTGTCCTTTGGCTTCTGACCTTTGTGGCCACAGTCACCACTCTTCTTTAACATAGAGGGAGAGGTGGAGGCCACTCTCTGGAGCAGGGATGCTGGAGGTAGCATCCAGTGAGCGGGGATGGGAGGGCCTCTAAAGCCCTGATCATTTCAATTCCATGGCAAACTGGGACATCCTCTGCACATTCCCAAGTTTCTAGCTGTAAAATGTTGGGGGCTGTGGGGGTCAGCTCTCTCCATCAAGTGTGGACTTGGACAAGTTGCTCAGCGTCTCTAAACCTCAGTTTCCTCATGTGCGACATCTGAATAATAGAACCTGCTTCAAAGGTTGTTAAGAGTTTAAGTGAGAAAATGACCAAAGAGTGTTAGCACAGTTTGGCTCGTAGCAAATGTTCAATAAATGCTAGTTATACCATTTTGTTGTTAGTGCTGTCGAGTGGATTCAGACTCCTAGAGGCCGTGTGTACAGCACAGCGGAACCCTCCCCGGTCTTTTTTGCATGATCCTCTCACCTTCCAGCGCTATATCAGACAATACTGTGCTGTTATTCACAGGGTTTTCATGGCCAATTTATTTGGAATTGGGTAGCCATGTCCTTCTTCCTAATCTGTCTTAGTCTGGAAGTTTTGCTGAAACCTGTCCACCATGGTGACCCTGCTGGTATTTGAAATCTCGATGGCATAGCTTTCAGCATCACAGCAACACGCAGCTGGCACAGTATGACAACCGACAGACGGGTGGTGTGGTTCCCTGAGAGGGAAAAGAACCCAGGCTGTGATGATGAAGCACCGAATCTTAACCACTAGACCACTAGGGCTGGCTGCGTCCTATAGAGTATAGTTTGAAAAATATTGCCCTGAGTATCTGATTTGTAGACCTTGCTCTTGGGTGAGAATCCATCCAGTGTTCTTACTACAGCATTAAGATAGCTAATGTCATATTAAAAACAAAAAACAAATAAACATAGTTCAAGACTCACTTTTTCCTTTTCCTCCAACAATACAAGACTTCTGAAGGTCTATACAGTGCATATCCATGCAGTTTTCTAAGAGTCCACTTTGTCCACATGAGCAAATTTTATAACAACCAACATCCCCTGCAGATGATGGCACCTCAATTAGTGTCCCTTAACGGACGATAAAATCAGAGGCTTCTGCCAATTTGCAACTGTACAAACAAAAATTACCTGAGATGATATTGTTTTATGCCCTTAGATATCCCTCACATAAGTCTTACAGGTTCTGTGTGGCTACTAAAGATTATGAAACAGAATTTTCACCGAACTAAGGAGTTGCTTTGGTTCACTGGTCAAAAACATACCCTTTCAAATGAAAATTCCATGTTCTATGAGATGCTGGTGATTATGGACCTATACTCCAAAGTTAGCTCTAGTTCAGTATAAAAATGCTATAAGATATGTAGTTTTTTATTTCTTTGGGCTTAGTGAAGACACTTAAAAATCACAGATATTTTTAAAATGGTGTATTGAAACTGACTTAGTTTTAGAATAATCTTGGCCAGGAAAACTTTTAGTGATAGAATACAAGCATACCTTAAATTCAAAGAAAAGTTGAATACTTGATTGGGCTTAAGGAAAATCCATTCATTTCCGATTTTCTTTTTTCCTCCCCAGAGCCCCAGTGCGTAGTTGTATATTCTAGTTCTTCTGTGTGAGCTGCCACCACAGCATGGCTACTGACAGATGAGTGGCATGGTTCCACGACCAGGAACTGAACCCGGGCTGCCAAAGCAGAGTGCATCGAACTTTAACCACTAGGCCATCAGGGCTGGCTCTCATTTCTGATTTTAACAAGATTTATCATGACTCTATAGCTGATATATTATGTTATTACAGAAATATTATAGAAGATCCTTTGAGATATCGTGCTTATTTAATTTAATCTTTTGTTCCTTTTTACTTCACACATATTTAAAAATGTTGATTCTAACATGATAAAGAAACACTTTCAATTGGGAAACAGATATAAGGAAGCAAAATGTTGCCACGACTATATTCTAAAAGGACCTACAAAGAGATAAAGACTTCGAAATTCTATGGGATAAAAATTTCTCAGCCTTAAAATCATATGCATTTCAGCACAACATTAATCTCTATGGAGATAATTACACTTTGCATTGAGTATGCCATTTCTCCATATACTAAAGGAAAGAAAAGAAAAAACACGAGCAATGTGCAGGATATTTTCTCAAACCTTACACCCCGGAAGACAAAGTACAAAAAGCTGGCCCAGGGTTTTCTTTTCTTTTGTTGTCAAGAGCCCTGTAACTCACTAAGAGAGTCTGAGTTTGGATTGATATTAGTTTATAATCTAAATGACTATCAAAAATTACATTTGTGTTTTTCTGCTTATATAAATAATACATGTTTATTGGGAAAACCTCAAACATTACAGAAAAACATAATTTAGAAAATAAAGTCCCTTGCAATCTCATTCCAAAGATAACCCCTGTAAAGAAACATGAGCAGCACATATCCACACTCATCCCACAGCCACACCCATCCCCCTCTTACCTTGAACACAAGAGTATGGCAGGCAGGGATCTCCGGACGGACACCCTCTCCGGTTTACCACACAGAGCTCACTAGTGGGGCAAGGACTTGGGTTACAGGGATGAGTCACCTCTTCTACAGTGTTACCTAAAGTACTTGGCCCTGCAAAACCAAAACCAAACCAGTTTAACCAACCCAAAAGAGTAACAGAGGCCTGTAAGTGATCTGAATTAATCACGTCTGGAATAAATGGAGAGCTCACGAGCATAAAGCGAGAACTGAGTCTAGCGAGCCATTAAAACACTCAGATTCTCTGATCACTTGTGAATTTAGCATAAACATACATACATTCACTCACTTGTTTATTTATTGGGTACCGACAATACACTGGTCAATGTTCCAGATACTGGAGATACAGTAATGAACAAAACAGACAAATCTCTAACACAGAGTTTACATTCTTGTCAGGAAATGGACAATAAATAGACTGTGTGTGTGTAAATAAAAGTCAGACAATGAAAAGTAGTAAGTAGTATAAAGGGATAGAAAGTGACAGGTATATTTTGGATAGGGTGATCAAAGAGGTGCTTATGTCTAAGAGGGATAATTTAGCACATTTTACCATAAGTGATCATAACTTATTACAGTAAGAAGGATCCTGTCCCATGATTATATTTGTTAACTTGTGAAATAATGACCAAGGAAGAGTCTCACTTAATATAAAGCATATGTGATCTTTAAAGAGAGTATTGAAATTCAAATAAAAGCATTTCTTTCCTTTTTCTCCCGTTGAAGTAGTTTCCTTCTACATATATATTTTACAGCTCTGATAGAGTCTAGGATTGTGAATATATTAGTTTTGCTTACTTGATTTTAGGCCAGACTCAGACTTAAGGCTAATAGAAGTAGGAGGCTTCTTAGAGTTCATCTCATCCAGCCCAGTCATTTTACAAATAGGGAACCTCAGGCTCAAAGAAGCGGTCTGCTCAGAGTCACAGAGCTCTATATTCTAGTCTCACGCTCTCTTTTTCTCTATGCTGGTCACAAAGGCTAAGGGACATGGTCTGTTGGTCTTGATAAAATGCGGCAGATGTTACTAGCTGCAAATCTAGCATCTACTCTTCTCTTCCTGCTTACTACTAGAACTCCAATTTTACTTAGGGTGGCAATGGGCCCACAGCTAACAAGATAATCTTTCCCAGTTTCCCTTACAGCTAGGGGGGTTTTCCCTTACACTAGGATATGGTGGCTAGAATTCCAGCAGCCACGCTGTGATGATAAAGTACACACAGTCACCCTGATGATGAGGAAGCCAAGCACTGAGGATGGTGGAGAAAGAAAAAGGAGCCTGGATTCCTGATGATGGAGCCACCATAACAGCCCTGGACTGTTTATTTCTGGGCTTTCTTTTACTTCTATCTGTTGTCCTGTTATTTGCAGTCAGACTTAACCCTGTCTGACACAGGAAGACAAAGCAAGTAGGAGCTGAATTCACTGTCTGCCTTTCCAGCCAGCTCAGGGCACTAGCACCCCCTGGTGGCAGCCTAAATTCTTCCTTTAGCCTAACTGCTGCATGTGCAGCGGTTCTACTTGTTATCCCCTGGTTTCCACCACACAGTCACCTCGCTGCCAGAAAGCTCAGCTTCAGGATCCCTCAGTGAGATCCCAACGTTTTCTTCTAGCTCTTGGCAGGAGTATTTCACAGACAGAAAAGTTCCATTTCATGTACTAACCCAGACCGTCATTCCTTACTCCCTATTTGGTGGGTGAGTCCAAGCCAGTGCCTCGCTCAGGTCCACTGATGTTCTGATGACAAACAGCTGAAGACTCCCTGAGGAAATTCTACTTCCGGGTCAAATCATGGCGAGGAGACGGCAACGATACGGAGCTGGTCATGAGAAGCCTGGCCCCTGGTTCACTGCTTAGAATTCCTGACTGACAAGAGTTCACTGCCTCCTCAGACTGATACGATAATCACTCCCACTTACATACCTCAGGACGACAATTCTTTCCTGGGCAGAAAAGGCCAAGCAAATAAGAGCCTGCAATTGAGACAGTATCCTTAAACCACATGTTCTCAAGGAGATGCTCAACCAAAGCAAACAAGAAGGGCAGAGATGGAAGGGAGACGTATTTAAAATCTAAACAAACAAAGAACTTACTGAGGTATGTATCCAAAGGTATACAACTCTCCAGGTCATCTGTAGGTGACAGCAGCTCACAAATACTTTCAGCTGTGTGGTCTTCAGGGAATTTGTTCTGGTCCCCACATTTCTCGAGAATCTCCATACAATCTGATCTTGAAAAGAAAAATACAAATTTAGGGTTCGAGAAACCTCCTCACATTGTCTAGTCAATATCCATTCTGTTTCTGAAGCTTTCCAGAAAGTGAGTTCTCAGAACTTAACAATGTTTCACAATTGGTTAGGCCAAGGACAGCACAAGAGAACATGAGTTATGTGGACCTCAGGCTGAACAGTAAGTAACATATTATGTTATCAAAACATCCCTAACCTTCTCTTTCCTGAGATCCAAAGGCCTTGCTCAAATGTTATGCTCATACTTACTGATACTACCATCAAGGTGGCTTTTCACTGTCTTTGAAAGGAAATGAAACCAGGCTAGTCTGATTTGCTCTTTGCAAAATCATACATCCTTTCCTTCAGGACCTTATGCATACTTGCTTCTCCTCCTTCCCTCCCTCCCTTTCTCACTCCCTTCCTTTCTCTTTTTAAGTATCTTTTTAGTTATCAGCACTAAAGTGTTTGGTCTACAACAATCGGAAAGTCCACTACTTTAAAATTTTGTCAGTCTTCAGTAGGGATTTGACTCCTCTTCTGTAAGTCTTCTGAGCTAAGAGTCTATAAATTTCCCACTCGTTGCCTCTTGCTTATCACCCAGTAGTTACCCCTCATCTGTCCCCTACTCAGGTCATCTCCAAGTCATGTCAGAGAATAGATGGGGACCCTGTTTAAGGTGGAACTAATCTGCAATCAGTCATGGAGTGCCCAGCAGCACCGAGCCACACACCAACAACTTAGGGGCTGGATATTAACTTGGTTTTGGAAAAGCTTTGTGGGAAAAAAGATGCCTGAAGAGCAGTTGACATAGATTACTATGGAGTCGACACTTTTGGTTTCACCCACCACAGCGGCTTTCATCTCTCCTTTATCCTAGGTCTCCTGAGCAAACCACTCACAAAATGTTTGCTAGGAACAGGCCCTAAGGACTGTATTCACTACCTCCTTCACTCATCAAACATTTATAGAATACCTCTTGTGTGTCAGGATTACGCTACCCTGCAGAGGAGAAAAAGGAGGATACAAGGAAAAAAGGCACAAAGAAGAATGAGCTCCTCGAGGAGAGCAAAGTCTAACAGAATATAAGACAAATACACAAATTAAAATATAAAAATAGAATTGTGCATTGAGGGTACTCAATAAATGTTTCTTGGACTAAGTTCCGTAAGAGAAGTACAAATAAAGGTCTATAGAAATTCATAGTATGGATAATTACTATCAGCTAGAGCAGTCTGGGAAGATTCCGTAGGAATGACTGCTATCTGAGAGGGCTAAGAAGCACAGGCAGTGGGCAAGTGGAGGTGGGGGGAAGAGTATTTCAAGCAGAGGAGGAAAAAGTGGGAAAGCATTTGACATGTGGGGATGATGAGCAAAGGGAAGTGGTGGGAGGGAAAACTCTAAAGATAGGCTGTGAGTGGAGATCACAGAGGGTCTGACCCAAAACTGGAGAGTCACTATCACGAAAGAAACTTACTTGCAAATAACACTTCCCCGGAATTTACTATGACAAGGTTTAATCTGCAGTGAACAAGCTATTGCTTTCCACATTTCTGGCTGGCACTTTTTAATGTCAAGAACAGGCATGGCATCTTTATGTTTCCTTTTTCCCATAGTTTCATGTCATTCATGGCTCCCTGATCTGACTGAGCATTACAACTCCGGAAAAGTTCTGTTGGCCTAAAGAGAAAAGAGGCCAGAAGGAATCAAGAGGCAATTATTTTCTAGAGAGAAGCAGTGCATAAAATTCTCACACACTAATGCATCAGGAAAATCTGATTTTCTTAAAGAAGAAAGTACTTAACAACCCATCAATGTAGACACTACCAATAAGATTCTGATTGCATGTTTTCTTTTCTTTCTTTTTTTTTTTTTGAGGAAGATTAGCCCTGAGCTAACATCTGTGCCAATCTTCCTCCACTTTATATGTGGGTCACCGCCACAGCATGGCTGATGAGTGGTGGAGGTCCCCTGTGGGATCCAAACCAGTGAACCCAACCTCCTGAAGCGGAGCCCACGAACTCAACCACTACGCCCCTCATGTTTTCTTTTTAACACAGATTTTTGTGAGGCAGTTAAAAACTTCAAAATGCTGTGGACAGGACTATCATCTCCACCCGTACCATTGCTTTCATCTCACAAAATAAATATTGTTAAGTCCAAGTTTTTAAAATTGAGGTACAATTTATAAAAATAAAATGTACACATTTTTTGGGTACAGTTTGATGTGATTTGACAAATGTGTACATCCGTGTAAGCACACCCAAATCAATTAAGGAGCATTTCCATCACCTCAGAAAGTTCTCTTGTGTCCCTGTCCAGTCAATGCCCTCTCTGCTGACTGCACTCCAGAGGCCACCACCATTCGTACTCCTATCACCCTAGATTAATCTTACCTGTTCTAGAACTTCATATAAATGGAATCCTATTGTATGTACCCTTTGGGGTCTGGTGTCTTCAGCTAAACAATCTTTTTGAGATTCACCCATGTTGTGTATATAAATTGTTTGTTCTTTTTTATTGTAGAGTAGTATTCCATTAATAAATGTACCACAAGTTGTTTATCCTAGTGGTTCTCAAACTTATTGATCTCAGGACCCATTTACACTCTTAAAATTATTGGGTTCTCAAAAAACTTTTGTTTATGAGGGTTATATCCACCAATATCTATCACATATAAATCAAAGCTGAGAGATTTTTTAAGTAGTTATTAATTCATTTAAAATGATAATAAACCTATTACATGTTAATATAAATAATATTTTTATGAAAAATAACTATATTTTTCAAAACAAAAATCAGTGAAAAGTGTAGGACTGTGTTATAGTTCTGAAAATCTCTTTAATGTCTGTCTTCGTAGAAGACAGCTAGATTTTCATACCTGCTACTGCATTCAATCTGTTGCTATATCACATCTGGAAAACTCCACCTCTTTTGTGAGAATGAGAGTGAAAAAGGCAAATAACATTTTAGTGTTATTATAAAAATAATTTTGATCTCATGGGGTTTTGGGGACCATGGACCACACTTTGAGAAAGGCCAGTTTAGGGCCAGCCCTGTGGTGCAAGTGGTTAAGTGTGTGCTTTCTGCTGCGGCGGCCCGGGGTTCGCCGGTTCGGATCCCGGGTAAGCACTGATGCATCGCTTGGCAAGCCATGCTGTGGCGGCATCCTGTATAAAGTGGAGGAAGATGGGCATGGATGTTAGCCCAGGGCCAGTCTTCCTCAGCTAAAAAAAAAAAAAAGAGGAGGATTGGCTTTGGATGTTAGCTCAGGGCTGGTCCTCCTCACAAAAAAAAAAAAAAAAAGAGAGAAAGGCCGGTTTATTCACTCACCTGTTTATAGACATTGAGGTTGTTTCCAGTTTTCCTGTCTCTTTTCATGGCTACAAATGGGCATTGCTGTGTCATAACTTTCGAAGAAACTGCCAAACTGTTCTCCAAAGTGGTTATACCATTTTACGCTCTCACCAGCAATGTAAGAAAGTTCCGGTTGCTTTACATGCTGGTCAGTCTTTTTAGTTGTAGCCACTCTATTAGTGTGGGTGGTATCTTTTTGGTTTTAATTTGCATTTTGCTAATAACTAATTATGTTGTGCACTTTTCCGTGCACTTAACTGGATTCAAATATCTTCTTTTGTGAAGAGTCTTTCCAGCCTTTTGACTTTTTTAAAAAAGTTGTCTTTTTACTATTGAGTTGTAAGAATTCTTTATATATTCTGAATATAAGTCCTTCATCAAATATATGTATTACAAATATTTTCTGCCAGTTTGTGGTTTGTCTTTTCATCTTGGTAATAGTCTCTTTTGATGAACAAAATTTTTTAATTTGTAAAACATTTATTTGAAGCATTTTATTGGGGTATAATTTACATACAATATAATCCACAGATCTTGACAGTTCAGTTCAATAAGTCTTGAAAATTGTATTCATCCATGTAATCAAAACTCCAAACAAGACACGGAGTATTTCTATCACTCCATAAAGTTTCCTTATGCCCTCCTGAGTCAATTTGCCCTTCCACCAAAGGCAGTGACTTTCTTTCTTTTTTTTTTTTTTTTGTGAGGAAGATCAGCCCTGAGCTAACATCCATGCTAATCCTCCTCTTTTTGCTGAGGAAGACCGGCTCTGAGCTAACATCCACTGCCAATCCTCCTCCTTTTTTTCCCCAAAGCCCCACTAGATAGTTGTATGTCATAGCTGCACATCCTTCTAGTTGCTGTATGTGGGACGCGGCCTCAGCATGGCTGGAGAAGCAGTGCATTGGTGCACGCCTGGGATCCGAACCCGGGCCGCCAGTAGCGGAGCATGTGCACTTAACCGCTAAGCCACGGGGCCGGCCCGGCAATGACTTTCTGATCTTTACCCTCAACGATTACTTTTGCCTGTTCTTGGACCTCATATATATATGGAATTATAAAGAATGTATTTTGTCAGGCTTCTTTCACTCAACACAAGATTCATCCATGTTTTGGGGATTATCAGTAGATTGGCCTTTTTTTCTTGCTGTGCACTATTCCATTGTTTGGACACACCACAATATGTTTTTCCATTCCCTTCTTGATGGATGTTTTATTTATTTTTCCCCCCAATTTTGGGTTCCTATGAATAAGGCTTTTTTTGGACATATGTTTTCATGTCTCTTGGGTAAATGCTTCAGAATAGAATTGCTGGGTCATAGATAAAACTTTTTGAGAGACTGCAAGAAAACTCTCCACAGTGCTTAAACCATCATATACTCCCAGCAGCAAAGTATGAGAGTTCCACTTGCTTCACATGCTTGTCAGTCTTTTAATTCTAGCCATTCTAGTGGGTGTGACCAGGTATCTCATTGAGGTTTTAATTTGCATTTTGCATGGCTAATGATAATGAACTTTTTCATATATTTAAATGGCTATTTTGAGGTCATCTTTGGTTAGGGTCCTTGAAAGTTTTTTGCCCATTTTTTTACTTGGCTTATTTGACTTTTTATTATAAGGTTGTAGGAATTATTTATATATTCTGGATATAAGTTCTTTGTCAAATGTGCATGTGTGTGCACGTGTGATATATTGAATATTTTCTTTCAGATCATGGCTTGCCTTTTCCAGTTTTAAAGTGTATTTTGGTGAACAAAAGTATTTACTGTTGAACTATAATTCATTAATGTTTTTCTTTTTTAGTTAGTGCATTTTGTGTCCTCTCTACAAAATCTTCCCTACACCAAGTTTGCCAAGACACTCCTATGTTTTCTTCTAGAAGCTTTATATTTTTAGCTTTTATGTTTAGTTCTATGATCCATCTTGAATGAATTTTTGTGTATGATATGATATCTCACAGTTTTTGTGAAATAGAGGTTGAGGTTCTTTGTTTTTCATACAGATATTCAATCATTCCAGCATCATTTGTTGAAAATATGTTTCTTTTTGCATTGAACTGCCTTGCTACCTTGTTGAAAATCATTCTTGCCTCTCTATTTTGCCTATTGATTTATTTGTCTAAACTTATGCCAATATTACATTGTTTTAATTTCTGTTGCTTTATAATAAGTCTTGAAATCAGGTACTGTAAGTTCTCTAAATTTGTTCTTTTTAAAAAATTGCTTTAGCTATTATAGGTCCTTTGTACTTTCACAGAAATTTTGGAATTAGCCTGGCAATGTCTATTTTTTAAAGCCTGTTGGGATTTTGATTGGGATTGTACTGAATCTGGAGATCAGTTTCGGGAGAATTAACGTCTTAACGGTTTTGGGTCCTCTAATCCATGAACATGGTACCTCTCTCCATTGTCACCTCACAACTGATATGACTTGCTTCAATACTGAAGAGTAAAACTCACATTTGAAATAAATATGATTCTGGACTTACGTATTTTTATAAATCAAGGGGGACCATTTAAGGTATCTGGGCAGAGCTAGATGAATGTCTAGGGGTGCAGATGTGGGATTTATAATGGAGAGAGACCCTCACAGGAGAGGCTAAGGGGTCTGCAGGAGGCTGAAGGGAGCCAAGGTAGAGGTATGGCAGGAAAAGGTTAAGAGAAAGGCAGGTAGGAAATCTCTGAAAATTATTAGAGATGGTTGTGGAGGAACCAGAATCAGGTTTCTGGTGAATTCCACAGACCAGGAATGAGCAGGGAATTCAGGCAACTTCCACAAATAATGATAATGATAAAATCTTATACAAATTAACGAAACTAAGACTAAACTGATGCACGACAAACCTCAGTTTCCTGGACCAGGAAACTTTCATACCTACTGTGCCACCTAAGTTTTTGACTTGTAATTACTACCAAACCTACTGTGTGCATTGCTGAATTCTTCATTTTCAGCACAAAGAACAATTATTAATGGCTACATTTATCACTGTCAACCTCACTGAGGATAAACTGGGGGTTGGGGAGGGGATGCTGAGGACAGAAGAGGTACAAGGGAGAACAGGAAGGATGCCTATCTTCTGATTCCCCCATTATGCTGGCTTCTTCACCAGTGTGGGGGGACATAAGATTACATGCCAGAGACTATCTGGGAAATCCTGAACTAAGCCCCAGTTAGAAAGGGTAGAAGACAAAGTACAGACAGCCAATGTTTCTCATCACTTTGATACACCCCACTGCCAAGCTAATCTAAACAACTCCTTGTTCCTTGTTCCTCAGATGTGTTTCCCCATCTCTAACCATTCTCATTATTCCCTTCACCCGGAATGTCCTTCCTCCAATCTCCACTGTTCACATCTTGTCCATCCTTCCTGGCCCAGCTCGGCTACCAAGTCCTCGATGTCACCTTTAGCACCCCTGCAGGGTGTGATCCCTACTTCCTCTGAACCTCCAAAGCACTTTATCAGTGACACTATCCCACATCCACCATGTCCCAGCGTTTTTTGTGCACAGGTTGTGTCCCCCACAGATGTGCGTCTGCCCTGCACAGAGCAGGTAGTCAATGAACGTCTGCTGAATGAACTGAGAGGCAGGCCTCAGCAAGCGCTACGCTGTGTCATGTGGGAGTGCTCACCTCCTGAAAGTGATCCTATTTATTCAAGTGGGGCATGCTCTCCTCTAGCACATCTAGCACTAGTAGCTGCTTTGTAAATCTGCAGTTAGGACATGGGAATTGCTATAATTCAAGAATGAACACTCCAGAGGAAAGAGCCTATCAGAATCCTGCTGTGTACATTACTTCCGATGGCTTACTGACAGCCTAAGTTATATCACCAGGGTCTTGCCAACATTTATAACAGCTAAATCACATTTTTTAAATTGTGTTTTGCTCTTTGGACTGCTTATATAACCATCAACAATATACTTACTTTCATTTCTGCTAATGCAACTGAAAAGAGCATTAGGTAAATTAAAAAAAAACAAATAAACAGAAATTAACAACCACACTGAATTTCTAATTTTATTCCACTTTATTGTTATATGGAAATCAGGATATCAAACTATTTAGTTCTTCTCTAAATCCAAGACTGAAAACGAAGACGCTATGAGATGGCATACTGGTGAAAAGGGATATCATCTTTCAACATATACTGGAGATCACGATTATCTCTCGAGCCATAAGCTGACTACGTTAGAGCAACAAAGTTTATGTAAAGCTGTACCAATGTGTGTATCTGGGGGAATTTACAACGTATTAATCTCAATGATTCCTTGTAGTATATAATAAAGGACATTTAGGGAAATATGTATTTCACATAACCACTGCATTTTAGAGCTGAAGGGACCTTAGAGATCATCTCTATTTGTTCTCAAGCATGCCCATGCACTAGAATCACTTGGGCTTCCTAGGCCTTACCCTAGACTACACAATCAGAACCTGGGAGTGGAGCACAGAAATCTAAATTTTAAACAAGGCTTCAAAGATGATTCTTATGTAGCCACCCTGGGGCCAGAGATGGGGAATCTCTCTACCATTTTACAGATGAAGAAACCATTTCCTCAGCAGGGGAGAGACTGCCCCAGGTCACAGAGCAAGTCAAAAGCAGAGACTGAGACTAGAATTAGTGTTTCTAGTGCTCTTAGATCACTGTTCAGAAAACATCATATTGTGTTCAAGTCATTGTAGGAAAATAAGAAGCAAAACAAGACAAAAACAAAAAATTCCTTGTACAAAGCCATTTGGATATTCAGAGTTTGTTGACTATGATTGATTAATATTACTCACAATTGGAAGAGAATGAATTCTTCAACGAAATACTATGGGCATATATAAAAGGCAGATGGAAATCAAGTGCACCGTTATTGTTGAATACAGATGATTTTGGCTTTTAATTGTAGCTAACCCACAAGCCAGCTATGTGATCTGGATTTGTTAAAGGACCAGCTTCACCGACATTTAAAACCTAGCTTCAAGTATCCCTCTATGTAGTTGTATGAAGCTGTACTGCATTCATTTTCTCCACTAAGTAATATTCCACTGTAGGAATAAACCACACTTGATTTATCTATTTAAAGCAAAACAAAACAAAACAAAAACCCCAGGCCTCATAGATAAGGGCTAGTGTATTCACCCAGTATGAATTCTTTCTGCTAGAGAGCTCCTCAAACAATATACAAGTAGTGAACAGTAAATATTCTTGGTGTTCTCTAACAATGATCTCTCTTCATCCATGTTTGTGACTTTTCAGCTACTGGTATAGATAGCCCTCCATTTCAGTTCAATGGTTTCAGGAACACTTTCCATAAAATGACCTAAATCAATATTATAAAGCAATCTGCGACCAACTTTCCAGCCTCCTCTGATTGGGTGAATACAGTTCTCATTGCCCTTCTCTTTATAATAAGCTGGTTTATTCCTTTGGGTTTTGGCTTTTTTACTTGTACCTGAAGAAATGTGCTTATTATCTTGGCGGCTGTCCTGGGTTGCATTCCTGGTCTGACTTCCATTTTTGGTATTCTTCAATTTACGCTTAAAGTCTCTAGAGCAGTGGTTCTCAACAGGGGTGATTTTGCTTCCCGGGGGACATCTGGCAATGTCTGGAGACATTTTTGGTTGTCATAACTGTGGGGTGGAGTAGGAGGGGGAGTATATGTGCTACTGGCATCTAGTGTGTAAGAGGAGTTCAGAGATGCTGCTCAACAGCCTACAACGCACAGGACAGCTCCCCACAATAAAGGATTATTCAGCCCCAAACGTCAACAGTGCCAAGGCTGAGAAACTCTGCTCTAGAGACTTACAAATTTGTCCAAGCTGGCTTTTTAAAAATTTGACCTTACAAATAAAAGAAGTATCACTCTGGGTCAGCCTTGTGGATCACGTAGCTTCAGAGAGAAGTACTAAAAGACACAAAACCTGAAAAATGTCAGAGCTCATCTAAACCAACTCCTTATTTGACAGGAGCCAGAGACTGAGGCCTAGAAAGGAGAAATACTTAGGGACCCTAGCTTTCACCCACAAACAGGTAGGCAAACTATGGCACACAGGCCAAATCTTGCCTGCTGCCTGTGTTTGTAAATAAAGTTTTATTGGAACACAGTCACACCCATTCATTTACACAGTGTATATGGCTACTTCACACTATGATGGTAGGTTGAGTAGACAGAGACCATATGGCCTGCAAGCTGTCTGACCCTCTACAGAAAAAGTTTGCCAACTCCTGATGTAGAAGAAGGGCACAGCTCTCTCCCTTGATGTCACTTCCAGAGTTCAGAGATATTTTTTAAGCATATCTCATTTCTCTTAATGTTCATTGATAAACCTTTCATGCACAGGTTTACCCTCATTTGTTGAACAAAAACTTTTATATTTCCACATGGCAGCACCTCTAGTGTTAATAAACACTGTTTTTACATCTCTATCTTCATCTTAACCAATTTTAAGGTTTAAAAGAATGGTCCTTCATTCAAGTACACCAGTATTTGATGAATTCATCAACTCTCTGTTGCTTACTCTATACTCATCATGATTTCATAGACTCTAATCATATCCCCCTATTTGATAAAAGATTCCTAACCTTAGGTAAGTATACCTAGGTATAAACTATACCTTAGATAGTGATACCTAAAGTATAACTTATAGGTAACTCTACATTTTCACTGCTTAAATGATTGCTGATTCGTTTGACACGGCTTAAGACATGCATGTAATGAGTTACAGCATTAACTTAAAGTGTCTTCATTTCTTAAGACAGCCAATCTTGTGGTCTTAGTAAAGTCAATTCTTGTCTTTCAAATGTCTGATCACCTTCTGGTGGCAAAAGCGGGACGTAGCCGAGGGTTTATACTCACTTGTATGGAGCCTCTTTGGACCTTCTGCCACCAATACTACCCCCTTGTGCCTCCAATATCAGTTCCCTCACTCCACTCATCTTACTCTAGAAAGATCAAAATTACGGTGTTACTGAGGTCAGGATCTACCACAACCTCAGAGACCCAAAGAACATGTCAGGGTACTGGAGTTGAGAGGGTCCCAAGAGATCTTCCAATCCAAAAGCCTTCACCACACAGCTGGAGAGACAGACGTACACAGAAAGCGGAGGGCAGAGTGGGGCTAGACCCCGGACTGCTTGGCCAGTGCTCTCCCAAGACGCTACACTATAAGACGACTTTGGATTATTCTTCTGAAAGCAGCCAATGCAAGGATGAATTTATGTCCATAGAGTAACTATTTGAACAGTCTCCCCCCTTTTTTTTTTTTGGTGTGGAAAATCAGCCCTGTGCTAACATCTGCCAATCCTCCTCTTTTTTTTGATGAGGAAGACTGGCCCTGGGCTAACATCCATGCCCATCTTCCTCCACTTTATATGGGACGCCTGCCACAGCATGGCCTGACAAGTGGTGCATCAGTGTGCGCCCGGGATCTGAACCGGTGAACGCCGGGCCCCGCAGCGGAGTGCGCACACTTAACCACTTGCACCACTGGGCCGGCCCCACAGTCCCCTATTTTTAAAACCAGCACCTTAAATTGTGAAAAAAAATCATATTCTTGAGATTAATCTTATTTCCCTTTAAAAAATTTGATGGCGAAGTCTTTCCTCAGGCAGCTGCTTTCATTAACCAGTTCCCTGCCCCCCGCCCCTCCCCACTCCTGCTGGTTTCATAGAACTGCACCAAGCCCTTCCACCTCGTGCTGGAAGCAGGTATCTGTGGGCAAACCTGGCAGAAACACTAAGATACAGAGTGACATCGAGGTCAAGGGTACCTATGTGATCCTTCATGCTACACTGATTTTCCTTTCAGGGAAAAGAGCCGTTGGGGTGCATCTGGGCGGTGGACTCCGCTGGTCCAAACTCTTGCTCAGAAGTTGGCTCTGCAGATGTACTTTCTGTCCCGGCCACACACTTTTCCACTCCAGGGATCCCTTTTGAACATTTCTCCATTCGTCCACTTGTCTCAATCCTTTATCTGTCCACTGCCCTTCTACTACTGGCCCCTCCAGCTCCCTTTCCCATTCTCACCAATGATGAGGACGATGAAAACTGAGCAAACACTGATCACATGAATCTTGTAAAAACAACAACAATGACAGGTTTGAATTTTGGATATTTTGTCACTTCTAGACAAAGACCCAAAGGAGCACATTTTATGAACTGTTATTTAATGTTTCCTACCCCTAAGGTCACTACTTAAAAGTAAAGGAGTTGCTTTGTTTCTTAGGCCTCACTAAATAAAATCTGTTTGCTTTTCACAAATGGACTGAAATTTCTCCCAGTTTGAAGTCTTGCATTCATATGAGAAATCTAGCTTATCAAATGGTAAGTCGGAGAGATTAAATAGTTGACCTTTAAAACAGACATGTTTTTAAACCTCTCCAAGATGTTTTCTCCTTCTTGTGGACGCCACGGCTTTTAAGTCAAAAAGTCTAAGTGACTAGAATATGTAAAGGAGTTTAAGATCATGACATGGAGGGGCCGGCCCAGTGGCGCAAGTGGTTGGGTGCGTGTGCTCCGCTGCGGCGGCCAGGGGTTTGCCGGTTTGGATCCCGGGCGCGCACCGACGCACCGCTTGGCAAGCAGTGCTGTGGCGGCGTCCCATATAAAGTGGAGGAAGATGGACACGGATGTTAGCCCAGGGCCGGTCTTCCTCAGCAAAAAGAGGAGGATTGGCAGATGTTAGCTCAGGGCTGATCTTCCTCACACACACACACACACACAAAAATTAAAATCATGACATGGATATCACTAAACAAGTGATTCTTCAATTTCTTCAGCCTCCCAAATAATACATGTTATTTCAATAGTTGGATAAAAATGAATACCCAAAACTGAAATAAGATTAATAGGTCTAGACTGCTCAGAGAAGTTTGTTCATTATCACGACAGAGCATCCAACCAGCTGGAAGCAAATTCCCTGGCAAGTAACATCTGCAGAGTAACACAAGGTCTAGACCAGAGCTTAGCATGGAGGATGTGTTTGTGGTGGAGTGACTGCAGTAATGGACCCAACTGTTCACATTTCCCTGCATGTATTTCTCTCACACTAACTCTGGACTCCGCCATGCGATTTGCTTTGGTCAAGTGGACAGCGGCAGGCTTGAAGCAAGCAGAAACCTGCACACACACTTGCATGTTTCCACTTCCTCTCTTGAGCCCCTGCTACCACCATGGGACACGCGTGAGCTAGCCTGCTAGAGGGCTGGGAGAGACACATGGCGGAGAGCTGAGCTGACCTAGCCAAGGGCATCCTAACCAGCCAGGCCCAGGCTGACCTGCCAAATGATGGCAGATGCATGAGTGAGCCCAGCCAGAATCAGCTAAGCCTGGCCAGATCAGAACTGCCTAGCTGGCCCTTAGATTCGTGGGAAATAATAAATTGTTATTGTTTTAGGCTATGGAGTTTTGGGATGGTTTGCTATACAACATTATAGTGTAACAGAAACAGTAGTCAGTGCTTTCTCTACTTATTCAAAAAATGCCTAATTCATAGACACTTACACAAGGTTTCCACAGAAAACTGCTATTTACTGCGCAACAAAGAACCTTGTGTAATTCAGATGTCCAGAGAGGAAAAAATTTCTATTAAAAAATTCTATTTATAAAAATACTAACTGTAGCACCTATTTACAGGCAACAAGGTTTTGTTCATTCTTTAAGTCTTACCTGCTCTGTGAAGACTTCCCATTACCCTGAGCAGGGTTTTTCCCTCCAGGCTCCAATGTGTCTTGTACAGACTTCTAGCAAAGTACTTGTCTCATTGCATTGTAATGGACTATTTGAATTTCTTTCTTCCCATAGACTAGACTATGAGCTTCCTGCAGACAGTGGCTAAATCCTTTCATCTTTGTACCCTGACAATAGTGCCTGATTCACATTAAATGTATCAGCTCGGTGTATATCAGTTCAATGAATGCTGAGTGAATGAATGAATGACAGCTGCCAAGACAATTGAGACACGGACTCTCCCCCCAGGAACTGAGTTTAGTATTAAAAAGTGACATGTAAACAAAGAGTTACTCTATAAGGGGACAAATGCTATAATAATCATGTGAAATATTTAGAAGTAGCAATCAATTTTATGTGTGTGGAGGGAAGAGGGCTGGGAAGGAAAGGTTTTAAAGAGGAACCATCTAAGCCAGAATTTGGGCCAAGGCTGCCAGTGGGATAGGCGTACTCATGCGCTGGGCCCAGCTTTCGCAGGGGTGGTGATGGGGGTAGCCCTGATTTGTAATATTTGCTGATGTTTGTGGTGTAAATACGCCCATCATGGCTGCTTCCAAGTTAAAAGCTGGTTTGCACAATCCCTGAATATGTAACAGATCGGCTCTCCCCAGCTGGTGGGAGCTGGCTCCAGCACACAACCGGACAGGGTGATCGGGTGGATCCAGGGAGAGGGAATTCCAGGGAGAGGAAACAGGTCGTACAACTACAGCTAATAAATAAAACACATGGCCCATCCGGGAAGTTACGAGTAGCAAGCTGCGAAAGGTAAAGGAGTCGGGCTAGATCGAGACAAGCTTGGTACAGCAGGCTGAGGAACGTGAATGTACCTGCAGGTGAGCCACTGAAGAGTTTAAGGAAGGGAGTGACATGACCACATCTGGTCTCCAAAGAGATCACCCCAGGAGAAGTGGAGACAGTGAATAAGAGGAGAAATAAGAGACAGGAAAGCTAGTCGGGCAGCTATCACAGCAGTCCAGAAAAGGGGGATAAAGGCCTGAGCTAAGGCAGTAAGTGAGGATCTGGAATGGAGACTGACTTAAGACATATTTTGCAGGCAAATTTTTAGGGCTTGATAGCCAGTTATTTGTGGGAGATGGTGAGAAGAGGGAAAAGTAGACAATACCTCTTAGGCTTTTAATTTATGTGCCTGGGAGGACTGTACTGGAACAACTAACCAAGAAATGTAAAAGAAATAAGTTTTTGTTTGGGGATGTGTACGTGTGTGGTGGTATGTAGCAGTAAGGTGGAGGGAAGAGGAGGTAGGGAGGGAACAATCAGCTTGGCTGATTTGAAATGATGGTTGAACATTCAAAGTACACAGATCCAGTAGTGATTCAGGAGCTCAGAAAAAGATGTTAGCAAAGAAGATTCTGGAGTTGTCATCACATAGGGGCAATTAAAGCTATGGGAGTAGATGAGATGGCCTAGGGGGAAACCTGGCCATTTAGATTAGACTGGGTCACGATCCAATCAGACTCGATCAGATTTCCCTTTTGGGATCATCTCATTCAGGTGACTTCTGAGAAGAATAGACTAGAGAGTAAATACACCAGCACAAGGAGACTAAATAGGAGTTATTCCTTTCCCAAATACAACATATGACAAAAGAAAACAACATACAAATGGAACAGAATCAAGGTTTTACACTCTCTTAAGCCAGTACTACAGGACCTAATAGGTTTCGCTCTTTTTGGAGCTCATCAGCTGCAGGTAACGGCTCAAGTCCACTCTGATGCAGCATAACTCTGTAGCATTTTACCATTTGTAAAGCCTCCCATTCACAGTCTTCTATTTATTATATCCTGACAATTTTCAGTTTCCTTAGCATTAACTAAAAGAAGCTTTACGTTTAGGTCCTGAAGGCTTTGCTAGGGCGAAGTATCACAAGATTCTTTTTGCTAAAATCCCCCAAAGCTGACTGTCCACAGCCTAAAAGAGGGTCTACTCTATTCTTGGAACCAGTGCAGCACAGACCCCATCACACTGGGGCATAGGAGGCTCTAGCTGTCCAGAGAATCCTGCTGGTCCTGACACCCCTACTCTCCTCTCTCTGTTTTTAGGGCTATTTTTTCATCCCTTTTCCTTTATGCCTCTGGTAGTAAATGTAGAATTGAAGGTTAATTTGAGAAAAAATGAACAAAATAAAATTAATACATGGAAATCTGTAAAGCAGAACATTTTATCGTGACATTTCCTGAGGATACACTGTACAGCCAGTGTAGGCACACATAAACACGCACCAAACACAGCATCCAGGGCGAGGACCAAGCGCAGGAAAAGCCACCATCTGTGTTACAGGGGGCGGAGGAGGCTATACATACATATTTACACATATTTACTTTTATATGCATAAAATATCTCTGGTGACTTTAAAAACTGGGTGGCTGTAGTACAGAGGTGGGAAAGAGACTTTTTATCGTATACCACTTTTAATTTTGAACATGTGAATATTCAAAAACTAAAGTTTAACACATACCTGCACCTTCTCTTATGCACTTAGCTGTGTGTTGATAGGATGGTGCTGACAGAACCGATCCTGGAACTCACAAAGCCGACATCTTTGTTTTTGTGGTTCTTAGAGCCTATTTTTTAATATCCTCAGAGTCTTAATTTTATCTTAGCATTCTCACAGAACCAGAGCCCCAGGACAGAACCTTATTTTAGTTTTGTCTGGCAACTGTTGAGTTTAAAACTTATAAATGCCTTAAGATTTAAAAAAAAAGTGAGTCCTCACAAAAATATCTCCTACTGACTTTCCTTCATAGTTTCTCACCTCCCTTAATGAAATAACATCAAATAACTGGACTGAAGAAAGCTAGGAAAGAAAGTGTTACCGCACAAAGCGCACAATTTGCTCACTGTGAGACAAAAGCCAATCGTCAAGAGGCAAGATGGTGGCAGAGAGAAAGGGCAGTTTATTACAGCTTGCAAGCAAGGGGGAAGATGGCCGATTAATGTCTGAAAGAACCATCTTACAGAACAAAGACTACAGGCCAGTTATATAGAGGTTTGGTCTCCGGGTGGGGGAAGCATCTGGCCCCAGGGTGGGGGCATCCATCTGATTACTGGGTGGAGGCATCTGGCCCCAGGGTGGAGGCATCCATCTGGTCTCAGTTCCTGGCAGTCTTTTGTTTTACTTGATATGCATCAGAGACCGGAGCAACGCCCTCTACCCTGATCTTTCAGTTGTGTCATTGATGATGGCTATCAGCATAGACTCTCTGCCTGGGAGTCATCACATTCCTAAAGAACTCACGAGAACAAAATTATCAACTTATAGCAGCTGGGAGGGGTCATAAAATCTACAGAGCATGTCTAGGTTAGTTAAACAGAGGTCATTCAAAGTTACAGTATGGTTTCTTCTCTACAACATGGCTTCCCTTACATCAACCTTGTGTTGAGCTGGTATCCTTGGCATAGTATTCTTTTTTTTTTTTCTGAGGAAGATTCACTCTGAGCTAACATCCATTGCCAATCTTCCTCTTTTTTGCTGAGGAAGATTTGCCCTGAGTTAACATCCATGGCCAATCTTCCTCTATTTTGTATGTGGGCTGCTGCCACACGGCCGCTAAGGCATGGTGTAGATCAGCTCCCAGGAACTGAACACGGGCTGCCAAAGTGGAGCGTGCTGAACTTAACCACTAGGCCACCGGGGCTGGCCCTATAGTATTCTTTATTTTCATCAAGGAAAACCTTATGCTCAAATATCTAAAAGTTCCTAAATTACAACGACCAAATTTCATGCAATTAATTTAAAACAAACATCAGCCCCAGAACCTACCCGATTTGCTAGAACTTCACTCTAATGGCTTTAATCTCACATAATAACGCAGTCCTTCTCTTATTTCAGAAACTAGATGACTCTGAAGGAAATCTAAATCAGAGGACTTTTTCTTTTAGCTGAATTCCACTCTGTAGCAAATTTTCTTGTGAAGCTCTGCCAGGGCATTTCTATTTTGCTTTTTCTTTAACCCTCCATATTCTAAATTCTCATACTGACTTTTGAGCCAATTTCCTCAGAAAAAATCCATACATAATGGAGGGGGAAGTCTGGCAGTGATGGGAGGGAAACAGAGAGTAGTAGGTACCGCAGGATGCAGGATCAAGGGAAGATTTTTTCCCCCTTTTTTCAGAGTGGCTTTTGTCCCTGGTTCCTGGGAGGGAGACTCTAAATCCTTGGAATTTCCTCAGTAATAGGAGTGCCTTTGTTATGCTAATGAGGCGACCCATTGTCCCATTCAGATAGTTTCAGGATGGGGACTGGCCATGTCAGAAAGACCGGCCATGTGATCAGAGAGTTGGGGCTTTGAGCCACATGATATCAGCCTGACCCCCACCTCCAGTGGGACAGGGGGACTGGAGATTGAGTTCAACCACATGGCCAATAATTCAATCAATCATGCCTGTGTGATAAATCCCAATAAAAACTCTAGATACTGAAGCTCAGTGGACCTTTCCTGGTTGGTGAAGACACTGATGTGCCAGGAGGGGAATGCACGCTGATTCCATGAGGAGAGGGTGTAACTGCGGGCCCTCCAGGACCAGTTCCACTGACCCCATCTTATCAACAGAGTGATTAAGAATTGCCTTTCAGAAAATTTGTGAAGTCACACAGCCAGAGCATGCACAGAAGAAGAAATCTTGACCTGAAATGACCTCAGAACCAAAGACTTCTCCCCCCAGGGAACCAAAGGACCAGGACATGACCAGAACTTAAAAATCAGACTCTTATCAGAAGTGAGAAGTCCATCATTCCTGAAGAATTTTCTGTTAAAATTCCTTCCCCACCTTACCATAAATGTTTAGAACCCCATCATAAATGTTTAGAACTTTAACATAAATATTTAGAATCTTACCATAAATGCTTGAAGCAAATCAATCAAAACCTGTCCCACCAGCATTTGATGTGCCAGCCTGTTCTCCCCAACCTCTTAAATTTCACCCGGAATCCTGAATCGGGGAGACAGATCTGAGGGCACATGCCCCGTCTCCCTGCAGATCCATCTCACAGAATAAAGCTGGTTTCTTTTCCCAAAGGCTGATGCTGTAATTAATTGTCTTGTTTATGCACATCGAGCAAGAGAACCCCAATTTTGTGCAGTAACAAGGGCACAAAAGCTGTGCATTTCCTCCCAGACCTTGCCCTGTGTGTTTCTTCATTTGGCTGGTCCTCCTGATTTATATCCTTTACAATAAAACTGTAATTATACCCTGAGTGCTAAGTCATTCCAGTGAATTACCAATTCAGGGCGGTCATGCAAAGCCTGGATTTACAGCCAGTTGGTCAGAATTGTGGGTGGCCTAGCGACCCCCACAGGGTGGCTGATGTCTGGAGTAAGAGCAGTCTTGTTGGGGACCATGCTCTTCAACTCAGTTTTAACTCTGGGTGGTTAGTGCCAGAACTGAATTGCCATACACTGAGGTGTAGTTGAAACAAAATTTGGAGAAATGAGGCCATTGCTGGAAAGGGATGTGGGTTCAAGAAGCCGCATTGTGTTTGGATTTTTCTCAGTGAAACAAGGATTAGGTGTGAAAACAAAAAGCATTGAGATGGGGTTGGGGGCTTGAGTTGAAATTGTAGAGTTGTGGAACAGCCGCTTTTGTGAACAGAGAAAGGGGGCAACGATAGATATGTTTCTCACACTTGTGTTCTATGAAACACTGTTTCATGAGTTGTTAACATCTATCCCTCAAGAGAAAATGTTTCCTGTTCAAATAAATTGGGAAGTGAAGGATTAAAAAAAGTTAAAGAGAATTCTTTATTGCAGGATTTCATGAAGACGTCAATATGTTAACATGTATTATTAATCTCCTAAAAAGGGATCCAAGTAGACAAATTTCTCAGAGCACAGAATACTTTCTTCATGCCACTTACTAACATTTCAGAACACCAGGTTGAGAAACATCAAATTATAGAAAAGGAAAAATGTTGCCAAGCAGCATTATGGGCCCAGAGAAATTCATCACTTGCCTATAGAGATAATCAGGAGGGGCATGTTACTATACTAGAGCGTAGCTGACTGGAAAAGATATACAGCTGGATTTATCAGGGGCTGTCTAGACTGGCAAGTCAAAAGAGACAAGGAGATGAAAATATTACATTTCAGGCAGCTAGGTTGATACAATGGTTTAAAATATATATTTGCAACATAATCTTATCTTCAAATAAATTATAGACAATTTCAATATACACATTAGAAGACAACAGAGCTTTTTTCATTGAAGGTAGGATTGGCATTGGGGAGAAATGAATAAATAAATAAATAAAAGAAATCCTCTTTAGATCTCACCAACAAGCCTTCTAAGTTCGAAACTGGAAATTGTTTCTCCAGAAAACAATGACAGGGTTTACGATATTATTGGCATAAAAGTTTGGTTTCATAAAAGACTATTGTGGAGCTGGCTTTCTAATATTATTTCTATGGGAAAAGGTGTCTTGAAGCTCTAAAAATTAGACTTAAAAATTCAGAAGAATATATAAAAATTTCACTAAATTGCAGAAGAAAAAACAAAAGGTCCTTGCTTGTAATGCTGTAGTTACTTTCTGAGAAGCTCTAATCCGAGGGAGGGCCCAATCACTCATGAGGCTTTCTCACGACACTCCCTAGCCCCTGCCATGCCACACCATGTTACCCCCATTTGTAAGATTCTGTTACGTCCCCAGCCTCGTCAGAATGGGGAGAGCAGGTCCCCTTTCACTTCAGTCTTCCTTTTTGACAGTGATCACCACGTGGGCAGGGCGCAATCGCGTCCTGGTCACTGATGAAGCTCAGTGCTGGGCACAGAGCAGGGACAGGTGGACAGATGTATGGATATACGGACGGGTGGAGGGAAGGACGGACGGATGAACAGAGGAGTCCATACGAAATGAGCCTTTACTGGGGTGAGTGGAGGGTGTCACGAGTACAGGCCCTGGACAGTGCGCACGGAGCTCTTCCAGGTGTCCTTCCAGCGCTGAGCCTCCTTCACCTGCGACGTGTGGTCGTCCTGGATCTTCTTCAGCTCCTCTTCAAATAACGCTAAATATTTCTGGGAGCAAGGCAGCAGGAGGAGGCCCCATGAGGAGGGATTTCTGGACTCTGTGCCCTGGAGGAATGCTGTAACCTGCTGGCAGGTAGCCTTTAATCTACTGCAGGCACGGGCAAGAGTTCCACAAGTCATTTCTCACGGAATTTGCCCAAGACCTGATCAGGCAGGTCCGATTGTTTGCTTATTTTATAGATGGAGAAACTGAGGCTCAGAGCCTTGCCTGGGGTCACCCAGCTAGAAAGAGACTGAGCAGGGACTAGGACCCTGGTCTACTGGACTCTGGACTCTGCACTCCTCCCTAATCGCCGTCCCGCATTGTGGGCTCCCGGAGCTCAGAGCTCCTGGCTTGCTGGGAGGCTGAGCCCTCCAGGCCTCGAGCCCTCACTGAACTCAGCAGGCAGAGCCGCCCCCTCTGCCTGGGGCTGGGCATGGTGGCCGGGGAAGGGCTGGCCCTGGGCACTGTGGTTTCTCCTGATACCACGGTCAGCCTACCTCCGGGCAGGACAAGGTTTCTCTCTGGGCACCAGGACCAAAGGTCCACATATCTTCAGAGCTGCGAGGTCCCACAGGCGGCACCTGGGTGCAGGCTTCTCTTCAGGCGGGCCCCATGGGGGTCTAACAGGCACCGGGTTCAAATCTTGCCTCTGCCACTCTGTAGTGGCATAGAGGAGGGCACATTTCTTTAAACCTCAGCGTCCTCATCAGTGACACGGGGACAACTCTATCTTCCTCATGGGGTTGTCAGGAGGATTCAGTGGGATGCCTCATGTTGAGAAGAGAAGCAGCAGTAGGTGCTCATAACTGTCAACTGTTCCACCGACTGCTCCCATGGCCTCTGCCCTCTGACTACTCTGTCCCCTCAGTCTGACTCAGCTATTCCTCCAGAAAGCTTACCTTCACCCCCAGCCTCAGTGGGGTGTCCCTCAGGTGGGTTCCCCCAGCACTGGGGCTCACGCCATCAGCCCCACGCTATCACTGGGACTGGACATGACCCTGGGCTCACGTCCTTGTGCCCGAGAACACTGACTGTCCTGAGTGTGACACTGTGCCCTGGGGCACCCTGACGTGTGTCGTCTGCTCCATGGGCCAAACATCAGGGCACCCTGTGATGGGAAGTCCCTTCCTCCCCAAGGCAGCCAAACCGAGCGGCCCTGCGCTCCCCGGAACGCACCCACCCTGCCTGTCTCTCCACTCACCAGGTAGATAGCGTCTCGGGCTTCCACGGCTGCCTGGTGGCCCAGGGTGGTTCTGATGGTGGTGACCGATGACGTTTCCTGGAGGAGAAGCTTGTTTTGGATGGTGACTTTGGTGGGTTTGACTCCAGGCCACTTCCTACCAACAAACATCTGTGTAAAAGTCCGACAGGCTTGGGACAGCCCCAGTGCTGGCCATGCTCTGCTTGGGCGGCCCGGGTTTGCTTCCTGGGTGCAGACCTACACCATTTGTCTGTCAGTGGCCACGCTGTGGGGACGGCTCACATAGAAAAAGAGGAAAATTGCAATGGATGCAATCTTCGTCACCAAAAAAAAAAAAAAAAGTCCTACAGGCTTGTCCCCATCATTCACAGTCACCCTCCAAGCCTGGTGGAAAAGCTCAGCATTTCTTTAAAAAACAGATCACGCTTTAAGCGTCTTCATTAAAGAGAAACCCTGGTGCGCATTAGCAATAAGCTTCTTCAGGTTCCTTTTCGCGTGTTCACACTGTTCAAACCCACGCGCATACACGGTCTCGGGCTCTGCGTGGGGAGGGGAGGCCACAGCTCTGGTCGCTTCCCTCCTCTGGCCTCAGTTTCCTCATCGGTCGGCCAGTCAGGCGGCAGTCACCGGTCCCGGCCCGTTTTTCCTGCTGTGCCATAAAAGCCACGGCTGAGAACTCAGCCGGGCAAATCCCGGCCTTGCATCTTCCCCCAGTCACACTTGGGGCAGGCACAGGGGACAGGCACTTTGATGGCTCTCCTTACACGTGACGGACGCTGGTGGTTCACAGTGCCACCGGCGACCTGAGAACGTGCCCCCCTTTCTTTGTGGGCCCCTTCATGAGTCCTCACCACGTGCACTGATGCCTGCTGAGTTCTTAGTTTGTGCCAGGGGCACACCAACTACAGTGTCATCTAACTTTCTCTTCATAACACCGTGGAAGGTAAGCAGCCATGCCCATTTCACAGATGAGGAAACTGAGGCTTAGAACATCATGCCTTTCCAAGGCTCCCTCGTCTGTCTGACTTCAGAGCCCGTGCCCCTAACCATTGCACTGCACAGCCCCCAAGCAAATACAGCCATTCATGGTCTTCCTCGCTGCTCCCGGCTCGCACCTGCTCCCCCGTTCAATCAGGGGCGTCTCACTCTCTTCCTCCGGGGAGAGCCCGGAGAGTTTTCTCCGGATGAGGATTGACGTTTTCTGTCTGGGGGGCTCCATCCCTGGCAGGCGAGAGACAGGTTACTGACCGTGGCCTCACCCGCAGCCTGAGATCAAGGGGACCTTCCCCTGACCTTACGTTGAGAGAAATGAGGGCTCGCTCCCCTAATCTCCACTTGGAGTCTCCACTGGGAGGCAGGGCCCCATCCCCCATGTAACTGAAAATCCTCAAGAGGATGATGGACTGGTGTGGCCAACGTCCACCCAGGGGTAAATCAGGTTATAAAAGAGCACACGCCCTATAACTGCCCCCTCAGACACACACACGGCCCTGAGTCCAAAGCGAACAGACTGGGAGGATGGACAGTAAATGCTAAGGGCACTTATTTCTGGGTAGAAGAACTGTGTTCCTCACTTTCTTCATAATTTATATTGAATTTCTTGTTTTACTATAATAAATATTTACTGCCTTGTAATAAAACTTTTAAAAATAAAACTAATATATTTTAATTACTTAATAGATTAGCAACAAATGGATAACATTTAATACATGATTGGAATCTTTGTATAGTTTTAAAAGTAATGTGCACATTATAAAAAGTTTAAACATCACCTACCAGGGGAAAAGAAAAGATTTTAGAATCTCTCACAATCCCACCCGCCAGAGGGGAGCATCGTCAAGTCTGATCCTTGTCTCTCAGGCTCTGTCTCTCTCATTCTCTCTGTCTCTCTCTGTCTGTCTCTCACACAGATTCATTTACATATATGTGAGTACACATGTTTATACATGGGTTTTAAAACAATGCTGTCATGGATAAGCACTGACTATGGACTTGTTTCTTCACGTAGTGGTATTCCCTCACGCCTCTCCATGTTGGCACATGTGGACCTACTTCTCCCACTTCAACAGCTGCGCAGAGTTCACCTGTACCCCTGGATCATAATCTATTTATCCAATCCCCAACACATGGATATTACAGTTGTTTCCAATTCTTTGCAAATTCCAACAGTGCTGTGAATATGCTTGAAAATCGATCTGTGAAAAATGGTGCAGGTATTTCTGTCTGATACACTCTAGGTTAGAACCCAGGTGAGAGGTGCACACACTCAGGATCCTGACAGGTCCTGACAGCGGGGTCTCCAGGAGACGCTATCATGGGCACTTCTCCAAGGGTCTCCGTGGCATTGGGCCTCCTCACCAGTGCTGCTTGTCACTAAACTTAGAAGCCTTGCAAGGCTGTTGGTGAAAAACTACATCTGAGCGTTTACCTTCGCCTTTTCCACCATCAGTGAAGTGGAGCATCTTTGACATCTGCTGGCCACGTGCACGGCTTCTCTTTTGTGTGCGTTTGTCCTCTGTCTCCTTTTACAAATCTGACCTGTTAGAGTTCTCTGTACCACAGGGACCTTAGGCCTTTCTCTGACCTAGAGGTTATTAGGAATATTGTTCCACTTTGTGGTTTGACTCTCCATCTTTTAACACGTTTCCTTGTTTTTGTTTTGGCCACAGAGAAGCGCCAGCTGTTTCCTTTACGGCTTCTGGCTCTCATCTCATAATTGGGAAAGCTGTCCCTCCCCCACGATTATGAAAACATGTAGTAATAAGGTTCATTTTTTACATATAGTCTCTGACCCATTTGGGATTTGCTTTTTCACTAAAAAAAAAAAAAAAAAAAAGTTACTATTAATGAAAACAAGAACTCATCAGTCCTGTCGATGGAGAATTTGTTCTCACTCCGGTGGAGTTGGGCAGTTGGGGAAAAGCAGACCCCCCCAGGCCCATCACCCTGTGCCTCACCAACCCCCTGGGGCCAGGGCACAAGGCCACTGGTGCCACTTACTTGCAGCCTGGACATCGTCGATGGTCAGCACTTCATCCAACTGCAGCAGGAACTTCTCGGTGAAGGTGGCCAGGCTGGCTATGAAATACTGGCTGGACTTCCTGGTGAACTCCTGGAGGAAACAGGAGGAGCCTGGTGCTGGAAGGGGAGGAAGCGGCCTCCGAAGGCAGGCTGAGGGAGGATCTGCGGAGCCAGCGGGGGAGAGAGGACCAAAGCCGTGTGCCAAGTGTGTCCCAGTTAACTGGCATCTGGTGCTCGGCCGGAGGCCTCTCCCAAGAGGTAACTTGGCCTGAAGGAAATGATTCAGAAATGGCCAAGGGATGCACCTAGACAACTCACTCAAGAGGAAATAAAACCACTGTGGATCTTAAAAAAAAAAGCTCTCATTAGTAATTCTGTAATCAATTCATTTAGAAATGAAAAACTGCAAGTTAAGACAGCCAATAATGACCATCTCCACTATAAAGCCTGCCTGCTTTCCTGCCCTGCTTTGGGCAGGGTGCCGGCAGAGGGCGTGCTCAGCGCTGCTGGTGGGCTGTCAATGGGGGCATCTCCCTGGCGGGCAGTGCAGCCCTCAGCACCTGCACGTGGGGGTCAATGGCGCCACTGACCTCCAGCTTCTCCCTGGCTGTTGTGATCACGGTGTCCAAATCTTCCTGCCTTTCCTCTTCCCCCTGACATAGAGACTCCATTTCTTGGACATGTGCAGGGTGTCCGAGATTTGGATGAAGCTTCTGGGCATTTTCATCCTTCAATCAAACAATCCAGAAATCAGTGTGGATTTTGACCTGGTCTTGAATTCAGGACCAGAAAGTCACTGGCCTATGATATCCTCTGCTAATTACGGCCATGGCCAGACTGATGTGTGCTCTGACCTGGGTGTGTGAAGGGCCATGGATGGGCAGAGGAGTGGCAGAGAAGGCAAGAGAGGGGCCTGACTGGAGCCGACTCTGAGGGTTAGGAGAGGGCGAGCTGAGCATCTGCCCCAGCACAATCAGGGCTTTAGTCCAATAAAATCAACAGCACCCACATCGCACGTCTCCAAGGACCAGGTGGAGAATCACTGTTCATCGCAATGACCACGGCCCCACGGAAACCAGCCGACCCACCCATTAAATCCAACGAGGAGTTTACTGAACGCCTTCTATGAAGGAGCAGATGGCTCCGTTCTCATTTCTCCAATGCTTTCTGTCCCTCAGCCCCCATCCAATAACCACAAGCCTGGCCCACCTCCTTCCCTGGGACTCAGTTCTCCCTATGCCCTGCTCCCACTTCTGAACTTCCAAGGCCCCCGGTCCTGGAGAGGAAGGGGGTCTGGGGGCCCCACCTTCCTTTTCTCCAGCTGCTTCTGATGCTCCCAGAACTGTCCCTGGATCTCTTTGGTGGAGTCAAAAAGTCATCTGTAGGGCCGGCCCCGTGGCTTAGCAGTTAAGTGTGCGCGCTCCGCTGCTGGCAGCCCCGGTTCGGACCCCGGGTGCGCACCGTCGCACGGCTTCTCTGGCCATGCTGAGGCCGTGTCCCACATACAGCAACTGAAGGATGTGCAACTGTGATATACAACTGTCTACTGGGGCTTTGGGGGAAAAATAAATAAATTAAAAAAAAAAAAAGTCATCTGTAGTGGTGCTCCTTGAAATTCTCCATCACCAGCCAACACACCTGGGGCAGCAGCTCCTCAAATCTCATCTGGGCTCATAATTCTCTAGGAATTGGGGGTTGGGGCCCAGGGGAGAAGACAGAGCAGAGCCACGTTGTTGAGGTGATCTCTCTAACAAAGGCCCAAAGCAGTTTCCCAAAGAGAAAGACTTGGTCTACAAGGTGCTAATAGCTATTTCATCTAAAGTGGTCCCGTGGTCAAACCAGTATAGGAAATACCAGATTAAACAAGTTCAAAGGACTTCTCTTCTATACTCTGCAGGACTTTTCAGCCCCTTTAAAATGCATGTGTCTTTCAGCAGTTCTGTCTCATCCATTATCTCTTCAAACATTGCCTTGACTCTAGTCTCCTTCCTCTCCCTCTGACCCTCTAAAGAGCTATGTGTTAGACCCACTCTTTCATCCATGTCTCTTCACCTCTCTCCCATGTTTTCATCTCTTTGTTTTTCTGTGTTACATTTTGGATAATTGTTTTGGATCTACCTTCCAGTGCACTGATTTCACCTCCAGCTGTGAATAATCTGGTAGTAAAGCCAGTCATAATTTTTAAATTTCAACTATTTATTTTCCCAATATAGAAGTTCTTTTATTTTTTGTGTGTGTGTGTGAGGAAGATCAGCCCTGAGCTAACATCTGCTGCCAATCCTCCTCTTTTTGCTGAGGAAGAGTGGCCCTGGGCTAACATCTGTGCCCATCTCCTTTATATGGGACGCCACCACAGTATGGCTTGACAAGCGGTGCATCGGTGCATGCCTGGGATTCGAACCTGTGAACCCCAGGCCACTGAAGCGGAGCACATGCACTTAACCTCTATGCCACCAGGCCAACCCCCAACATAGAAGTTCTATTTGGTTCTCTTTCATATCTACTTGGTGATTTTAATAGTCCCTTGCTCCTTACTCATGTTTCCAATTTCCTCTTTTATTTAACTCTAACAAATACAGCATTTTATATTCTGTGTCTCATTCACTCAATATCTGAAGTATTTACTGGTCTCATTCTGCTGCCTCATGCTCAAGGTGCCTTTTTTCCTGGTGTTTGTGTGTGTATTTTGTTTGTTGTTTTGTACCGGAAGCACTTATTCTGGGCATTTGTGGGAATCCTTGGAGGCCTGAATTGAAGGTGGGTTTTTCTAGAAAGAATCTGTACTGTCTCTACTAAACACGCATCTGGGCATAACTAACTCAAGATCATTTTAAGCCAAAGTATCAGCTAGAGGTCTTTTGGAGGATCTGCAAAACCAAAGGTGATTTCAGGTTTATTTAAGCATGACTTCAGGTTTAAAACCCACATAAAGGATGGAGATGTCAGCATCACGGCAGAGTGAGCTCTTCCCTTAGATTCTCTCCCCTAAGATACAATGAAAAGGACATTCACAAACCAAAAGAGGACATTCACACAACACAAAAGATGTCTGAGAGACCCAGGCAGCCATACGTCTGAAGGTGTAGGTGGTGGACCCCCAGGAGGAAGTGTCAGGAGGAAGGGGATCTCCTCTCCCTCTTGGCAGCGACTTAGGGTGTGGGACTGTGCGTGGCTCTGAGAAAAGAGGGGGGAAGGGTGGCTGCCCACGGGAATGCCTTCACTCTCCGAGCTGTCTCCCAGCCATGGTAAACCCCACACAGAGGAGGCTAAGCTATTGCAGGGGTGTCTTCATCAAGTGAGCACCCCAGGAGAGCAGATAGCCCCTGGGATCGCACACGTGAAAGAAGGCGCCTCTCCCCCTCCCCTGGCACTCCAGCTCAATTGGTCGGCCAGAGAGTCCGTGCATATGTTAGAAATGCAGAAGCTGCAAGTGAGTGAGTGAGCTGCCAATCGCATACAGGCCCTGTCAGCATAGATTCCACAGGACAGGCAAAGACACCGGGGATCGTGGTGGGCTCAGAATACACAGCTCGTTACCACCACGACCCCGCCAGTGGCGGCAGGTAGAATCTGTGACCAAATACTATCACTATGCAAAGCCACAAATCCATGCTATAAAATAGTATGAAGGAATATATTAATACTCCAGACCTGAAGGAAAATGACAAGCACCCAGAAATCAGTCCCAAAGGCACAGAAATTACAATCTAAATGACAGAGAATTCAAAATAGATATCATAAAAAAACTCAACAAGTTGTAGGGAAATACAAATAGTTCAATGAAATCAGGAACAAAATTAATGAATAGAGGAAATTCTTCACAAAAGAGATTGAAACTATAAAGAAAAACCAATCAGAAATGTTGGACATGAAAAACACAGTGGATGAGACAAAGAAAAACCTGGAGTTCCTGAATAACTGATATTATGGAGGACAGAATTAGCAATCTGGAGGACAGAAATATAGAAATGCTTCAGATGGAGGAGGAGAGAGAACTAAGACTGAAAAGAAAGGAAGAAATTCTCCAAGAAATAACCAACTCAATTAGGAAATGCAACATATGGATTATAGGTATTCCAGAGGGAGAAGCGAGGGAGAATGCAGCAGAAAGCTTGTTCAAATAAATAACAGCTGAGAACTTCCCAAACCTGGGGAAGGAGCTGGAAATACAAGCAAAAGAAGCTAATAGAATTTCTAATTATATCAATGTAAAAAGACCTTCTCCAAGGCATATAGTAGTATACTTGGAAAAAGCCAATGACAAAGAAAAAATATTAAGGGCAGTAAGGCAGAAGAAAATAACTTACAAAGGAACCCCTATCAGGCTTTTGGTGGATTTCTCAGCAAAAACTTTACAGCTAGGAGAGTGGAATGGTATATTCAAAATTCTGAAAGACCAAAACTTTCAGCCAAGAATACTCTATCCAGCAAAAATATCCTTCAGATATGATGGAGAAATTAAAACTTTCCCAGATAAACAAAAGCAAAGGGAGTTTATCGCCACAAGAGCCCCCCGCACCAGACATGATCAAGAAGGCCCTCATACGTGAAAAAAAAAGAAAGAGATTACAAAGCCTTGAGCAAGGAAATAAAGAGGCAGAAAAAATCAGAAAATTGTAGCTCTCTAGCAGAACAGGTTAGAAAATAGTTAATTATTAAAGATAAAAGGAAGAAAAACATCAAAAATAAATATAATCTTGTCATTTTAACCACAAACTCACAACACAAGATGGAATAAGTTGTGACAACAATATCTTACAAGGGGAAGAGGAAATGGATGGAATCTGCTTAGACTAAGGAACTAAGAGGCTATCAGAAAATGGACTATCTCATTTATGGGATCTTTTATACAAACCTTATGGTAACCACTAAACAAAAAAGCAGAATAGAGACACAAATGATAAATAATGAGAAAACCATCATAGAGAAGTACCAAACTGAATTGGCAGTCTAAAATACATGGGACAAGAAATGAGGAAAAAACAGAACAACTGGAAAACCAGTGATAAAAGGGCAGCATTAACCCTCATATATCAATAATCACTCTGAATGTAAATAGATTGAATACTCCAATCAAAAGACACAGAGTGGCAGGATGGATTAAAAAACAAGACCCAACAATATGCTGTCTCCAGGAAACACATCTCAGCTCTAAAGACAAACATAGGCTTAGAGTGAAGGGATGTAAGACGATACTCCAAGCTAACGGCAAACAAAAGAAAGCAGGTGTTGTCATACTTATACGAGACAAAGTAGACTTCAAGATAAAACAGGCAATGAGAGACAAAGAGGGGCAGTATATAATGATAAAAGGGACACTCCACCAAGAAGACAAATCACTTATAAATATATATGCACCCAACACAGGAGCACCAAAGTACATAAAGCAACTACTAACAAACCTAAAAGCAGATATTAAGAACAACACAATAATAGTAGGGGACCTCAACACCCCTCTTACATCAATGGATAGATCATCCAGACAGAAAGTCAATAAGAAAATAGTGGAATTAAATGAAAAATTATACCAGATGGACTTGATAGATATACACAGAACACTCCATCCAAAAAGGGCAGAATACATTCTTCTCAAGTGCACATGGAACATTATCAAGGAAAGACCACATGTTGGGGAACAAGGCAAGATTCAATAAATTTAAGAAGACTGAAATCATATCAAGCATTTTTTCTGACCATAATGCTATGACAGTAGAAATCAGCTATAAGAAAAAAGCTGAGAAAGTGATAAATATGTGGAGACTAAACAACATGCTACTGAACAACCAACAGATCATTGAAGAAATTAAAGAAGAAATCAAAAAATAGCTGGAGACAGATGAGAATGAAAATATGCCATACCAAATCATATGGGATGCAGCAAAAGCATTCCTAGGAGGGAAATTCATAGCCTTACAGGCCCAGCTCAACAAACAAGAAAAATCTCAAATAAGTAATCTTAAACTACACCTAACAGAATTAGAAAAAGAACAAACAAAGCCCAAAGTTAACAGAAGGAGGAAAAGAATAAAAATTAGAGCAGAAATAAATGAAATTGAAACAAACAAACAAACAAAAAAATAGTAGAAAAGATCAATGAAACTAAGAGCTGGTTCCTTGAGAAGATCAACAAACTGACAAACCCTTAGCCAGACTCACTAAGAAAAAAAGAGAGAAGGCTCAAATAAATAAAATTAGAATAGAAAGAGGAGAAATTACAACAGATACCACAGAAATACAAAGGATTATAAGAGAATACTATGAAAAACTATATGTCAACAAATTGGATAACCCAGAAGAAATGGATAAATTCTTAGATTCATACAACCTCCCAAAACTGAATCAAGAAGAAATAGAGAATCTGAATAGAGCAATCACAAGTGAAGAAATTGAAACGGGAATCAAAAACCTCCCAAAAGATAAAAGTCCAGGACCAGATGGATTCTCTGGAGAATTCTACCAATCATTCAAAGAAGATTTAATACCTATTCTTCTCAAACTATTCCAAAAAATTGAAGAAGATGGAATGCTTCCTAACTCATTCCATGAGGCCAACATCACCCTGATACCCAAACCAGACAAGGACAACACAAAGAAGGAAAATTACAAGCCAATAGCATTGATGATCATAGATACAAAAATCCTCACCAAAATATTGGCAAACTGAATACAGTAATATATTAAAGAGATCATACACCATGATCAAGCGGCATTTATACCAGGGACACAGTGATGGTTCAACATCCTCAAATCAATCAATGTGATACACAACATTAACAAAATGAGGAATAAAAATCATATGATCATCTCAATAGATGCAGAGAAAGCATTTGACAAGATCCAACATCCATTTATTATAAAAACTCTCAATAAAATGTCTATAGAAGGAAAGTACCTCAATAGGGAAAAACTGACAGCCATTCCTCTGAGAATAGGAACAAGACAAGGGTGCCCACTGTCACCACTCTTATCCAACATAGTACTGGAGGTTCTGGCCAGAGCAGTCAGGCAAGAAAAAGAAATAAAGGAAATCCAAATAGGCAATGAAGAAGTGAAACTGTCACTGTTTGTAGATGACATGATTTTATATACAGAAAACCCTAAAGAACCCATTGGAAAACTATTAGAAATAACAAATAATTACAGCAAGTTGTGGGGTACAAAATCAACCTACAAAAATCAGTTGCATCTCTATACTCTAATAATGAACTAACAGAAAGAGAACTCGAGAATACAACCCCATTTACAATTGCAACAAAAAGAATAAAATATCTAGGAATATATTTAACCAAGCAAGTAAAAGACCTATACAATGAAAAGATTAAGACATTGAAAGAAGTCAATGATGATATAAAGAAATGGAAAGATATTCCACGCACATGGATTGGAAGAATACATATAGCTAAAATGTCCATACTACCTAAGCAATCTACAGATTCAATGCAATCCCAATCAGAATCCCGATAACATTCTTTTGTTTTTTGAGGAAGACCAGCTCTGAGCTAACATCCATTGCCAATCCTCCTCCTTTTTTTTTTTTCCCCAAAGCCCCAGTATATAATTGTATGTCATAGTTGCACATCCTTATAGTTGCTGTATGTGGGACACGGCCTCAGCACAGTTGGAGAAGCAGTGCGTTGGTGCGCGCCCAGGATCTGAACCCGGGCCCCCAGCAGCCGAGCGCGAGCACTTAACCACTAAGCCACGGGACCGGCCCCCCGATGACATTCTTCATGGAAATAGAACAAAGAATACTAAAATTTATATGCGGCAACAAAAGACCCTGAATAGATAAAGCAACCCTGAGAGAAAAGAACAAAGCTGGAGGCATCACAATCCCTCACTTCAAAATATACTACAAAGCCACGGTAATCACATCAGCATGGTACTGGTATAAAAACAGACACACAGATCAACGGAATACAATTGAAGGCACAGAAATAAAACCTCTCATCTATGGACAGCTAATCTTCAACAAAGGAGCTCGGAACATACAATGGAGAAAGGAAAGTCTCCAATAATTGGTGCTGGGAAAACTGGACAGCCCCATGCAAAAGAATGAAAGTAGACCATTATCTTCTGCCATACACAGAAATTAACTCAAAATGGATAAAAGACTTGAAGGTAAGACCTGAAACCATAAAACTCCTAGAAGAAAATGTAGGCAGTACACTCTTTGACATCTGTCTGAGAAGGATCTTTTCGAATACCATGTCTACCTGGGCAAAGGAAACAAAAGAAAAAATAAACAAGTGGGACTTCATCAGACTAGAGAGTTTCTGTAAGGCAAAGGAAACCAGGAACAAAACAAAAAGACAACCCACGGACTGGGAGAAAATATTTGCAAATCATATATCCAACAAGGCATTAATCTCCAAAATATATAAAGAACTCACACAACTCATCAAAAAAACAAACAACCTGATCAAAAAATTGGCAGAGGATATGAACAGACATTTTTCTAAAGAAGACATACAGACGGCCAAGAGGCACATGAAAAGATGTTCAACATCACTAATCATCAGGGAAATGCAAATCAAAACTACAATGAGATTTCACCTTACACCTTTTAGAATGGCTATAATCACCAAGACAAAAACCAACAAATGTTGGAGAGGATGTGGAGAAAAGGGAACTCTCATTCACTGCTGGTGGGAATGCAAACTCGTGCAGCCACTATGGAAAACAGTATGCAGATTTCTCAAAAAATTAAAAACAGAAATACCATATGGCACAGCTATCCCACTGCTGGGTCTTTATACAAAGAACTTGAAACCAACAAATCAAAGACACTTATGCCCACCTGTTCATTGCAGCATTATTTACTATAACCAAGATGTGGAAGCAACCCACGTGCCCATCAACTGATGAATGGATAAAGAAGATGTACACACACACACACACACACACACACACACACACACACACACACAATGGAATACTATGCAGCCATAAAAAAGATGAAATCGTCCCATTCGCAACAACATGGATGGATCTTGAGGGTATTACGTTAAGCAAAATAAGCAAGACAGAGAAATATAAATGCCACATGATTTCATTCGTATGTGGAAGATAAACAAACAGACAGACACAGAGGAAAGATAAGTGGTTATCAGAGGGGAGGAGGTTGGGGAGTGGGCATAACGGGTAAAGGGGCACATATATATTTGGCAACTGACAAATAATAATGTACAACAGAAATTTCACAATGTTATAAACTATTATGACCTCAATAAGAAAATAAAAATAAAAAGTCTAAGTTCTTAGGAGAGCACAGAGCATTGGTGAGGAGAAGGCATTTGTGAGAGTGGGCTGAGCCCTGGGGAGGAGGGGGATGCTGGGGCCAGGGCTTTCCCCTCACTCAGCAGACAGAGGCTGGGGACAGAGCAGGATGGCAGGTGCCTGGCAGTGGCAGCCTGGGTCCTGCTTCCTGGTGCCATCGTGGGAGGAGCTGGAAGACCCAGGGCCCTGGAGGGAAACGGCTGCCTGGCCCTGAGGACGCAGGGGCTCAGAGCAGCCTCCTCAAGATGCCCGCGGCCAGTGTCTGGAGGCAGCAGTTGCCCAGCGGCATCTGGGTGGACTAAACACCAACGACCAGACTCCCACCACCAGGCCTGGCGTTGGGTGAGACTCCGTAACTTTCCCTCAACGGATGGGACCCCAAGAAAGGCTGAGTTTTGCCCAGCTTAACGAACAGGGGCTCAGAGTCAGAAATAGGCGGAGTTACAGAAAACAACAAAGCACTTCTCCTGGGGCTGAGGTTTTTATCCACCTTGTTAATTTGACGCCTGCATGAAAATGTGGCTGCACACAGGGCAGGAGGTGCCCGCCCTGGGGGAGACCGTGTGAGGTTCTAATTGTCATTTATATCCTAGGAGAACTCAGGCTCTGTGGTGGGGAGACAAGAGACCCTGCACCCCAGGGTTAGCAGGTGGGAGGGACCACCGAGGGCACAGGAGGAGGAGGATTTCCCAGCACGTGCAATGTCTCCACTTCGCAGGACCACGCAGGCTCCGCCCTGCTGCTCAGAGTGCATGCTACAGGCTCCCCGGGCAGTGGGCTTCCAGGCCTAGAACACTCAGTGTGCCCCCCACCAAACAGCTTATTATGGCATCAGAGCTGGGCGGACCGAGGTCTGAGGGGAGTGTCCAGAGCCTCCAACGGGTCCCCTGTCTGATGGCAGTGGCCTCCTCACTGACCTCCAGCCTCCAGCCTCAGACTCAACTCACCCTCCACACTGCACAGCTGGTGGAGCCCCTCTGTTGCCCTCAGGAAGAAGTCCACCCCCTAACCTGGCCCATCCCTCCCCTCCTCCCCCACCCCACCCCTTGCCATCGCCTCCTTCCCAGCTCTTTGGCACAGTCACACCAAACTTCTTTCTATAGCAAACGTGTCACGTTCTTTGTTGTCACTGGGGCTGGAACATCCCAGAACGTGGGCCCAGGCAGCCAGTCCAGGACCAGAGAGCCAGGAGATGGCCTGGTCGGGGGACACCTCGGGAGAAAGGTCAACGCTGAGGACTGTGCTGCCCCCAGGGGCCCCCAGAGCTGCCCTCCCCAGCGACCCCTCCCGCTGTATCGGATGGTGCAGAGATGCCCCAGCCGCTGTTGCTGCAGGGCTCTCTGCTTCTCCAGCATGCTCTCCAGCTCCTTCTTCACGACTGGCGGAGCCTGGACCCTCTCACTGGCCATGAACTCACTGGGCAGCCAGACACGTTGGCACCATGGAGACGAGAGGAGGGGCAGGGCGGGTGGGAGAGAGGGGATGAGACCCGTGTAGGAGCACTCAGACCCCAGCACTCTCACACCACTCCCAGCCCCCCTCCCCATCCTGGGCCTCTGGGACTCTGAGGAAAGGGGGGAAGAGAGAGAAGGAGGGAGGGGCAGGGAGAGAAGAACGGAGGGACCACCAGTGAGGCTCTGGCGCTAAGAGCATGGGACCTGCAGGCACAGATCCAGGTGTGGGTCCTGACTGCCCCCTGCCAGCTCTGTGACCTTGGGCGAGTCACTCCCTCCTCTGAATCTCAGTTTCCTCTTTTGTAATGGAGCTAAGGATAGTACCTTCCTCACTCAGTACCTGTGAGGACCCAGCAAGATATTACAAGCAAAACCCCGAGCACCGTGCCTGGCTCGTGGGAAACGCCCAGTAAATGCGGCTCCTGCCATCACCGTCGATGATTCCTGACATCTGTGACAACCCCAGGCCCAGGCCCAGACCAGGCACTCTCCATATGGCATCCTGCGGACAATCGCTGAATCCCTATCACGTGTCCATCACGGTGCCTGCTTTGCATTGGGAGAGAAAGGCTCCGAACGTTCAAGCGCTTGATCAGGGTCACAGGGAAAGTACAGGTGGAGCCAGGTCTCCGGACTTTGCCTTCGTCCCCAGTGTCAGTGGGGCTCCCTGTCTGGAAACGCAGATGTACAGGTGGGCCTCCACCCCCAGACCCGCAGCACAGACGGACAGACACTCTTTAGTGTCCTCAGACATCTTGGCCCAAGGCATCCATTTCTTAGCAAAGAAAAGTCTTACTTGGGCCAGCCTGGTGGCGTAGTGGTTAAGTTTGCACACTCTGCTTCGGCGGCCCAGGGTTCGCAGGTTCGGATTCCAGGCGAGGACCTACCCACCACTTATCAAGCCATGGTGTGGCAGCATCCTGCATATAAAGTAGAGGAAGATGGGCACAGATGTTAGCCCAGGGCCAATCTTCCTCTGCAAAAAGAGGAGGATTGGCAACAGATGTTAGCTCAGGGCTAAGCCTCTTCACCAAAAAAAAAAAAAGAAAGAAAGAAAGTCTTGCTTATTGGCCAAAAGCTGCAGGACCCTTGTGTCAGTATTAACAAAAGTGCCCCCGGCCAGGAAGCATGAAGACCGGCATTCCCTTCACCGTCCCTCCTGTGGGTGAAAGTTGCTACCAGAGGGTGGGAAGTATCCACGCCTGAGGGACGGCCATGCTCCTCGGGCCAGCAACACAGGGTTACATGTAATAGTCAAGAGTGGAAAGTGGGCAGGTAATCAGACTAATGTTTTTATACAATTTGCACTGTGCTCAGAAAATGCTTCCAATTCCGCAGCCCTAATGTGAAGATAATGCTGTTTACAGCACAGGGATTTTGTGAAATGAAATGAGATTAATGCACATGGAGCAAGTAGCAAGTGCCAGTTGTCACGACGAGTCAAATAAGCACAGGAATGTCAAACACTGACTCACAACTGGTCACCGACTAACTCTACCCCCCAGAGGGATCAAATGGATAAAAGTTAGCAACTCTCGCTGGTCTCAAAACAAGAGCTCCCACTGCTGAGCCCTCTTATCACCCTCCCAACAAGTCCTGGCATAGGTATCCTTAGCCCCATTTCCTGGATAGGGAGTCCAGGTGCAGGGGCCGAGTTATCTTAGGAGCTGCCTGTCAGGGCAGGGCAGAGGGAGTCTGTGCCCACTCCCCGTCTGTGCTCTGTCCAGGAGCCCCAGGCACACACCGGGGCTGGAGCCCATCTCTGGTTCTGAACGCCGGACTCCTCTCATTCTGTGTGCTGCCGGGGGGCCCGCTGCCTGGCAAGCCCAGCTTTCTGCACAGGACCTGGAAGCCCACGCGAGACAATGCACGTCTGAGGAGCAAAAGAAGCATCCTTTCACATGGCAGAGGCGTCAGGCTTAACTCTGACTTTGGAGACATCATAAATAACCTTGAATTTCTTGCTCTTTATCCCAAAGGAAGCAGCTCGGGGAGGCTAGGGAGGATAGGGAAGCAGTGAGGACAGAGCTAGGGGCAGGCATGGTTCAGCAACACTGACAGCCAGCAGGAGCCGAGACAAGAACCACCAGGAAAACTAGATAAACAGACCAGGCAGGGGTCACTTATGAGGGCACAAACCACCCCGGCTCCACGACAGCTGGCAGACGCCGCCTCCACCGTGTAGCACCTATTGCATTGCACACGGCAGCTGAGACGCGGCCCAGCAGGCGCTCGTAAAACCATCAGTGCTCCAAACAAGGGCGCTGTGTTAGGTTTACTGGGATTAAGAGGGCAGGGAAGCATGGAATGTACTTTAGAAGGATTTCTGTTGAAGATACTTAACCAAGACTCTGGTTCTGAACCTAAGTGGGCAACCTGAGTCACTTGGAAATGTTATGTATGAAGAGCTCATCATTCCTGAGTCGCCAGGCTCCTCCTGTGGGCTGACCCCCTGCACGTGAAAACTGCTCACCATGGCTTCTTTATTTATCAGCCTGTACACGTCGGGCTGCATGAGATAGGAAGTTTTCTCCATGATGTCCACATATTTCTTCAACACGCTTTTTAGCTGGAAACAACAAAGCGCCATAGTTAGTGACTCTCTCTTTTCCTGGAGAACTAAAAGGAAACAGGGGAGGCCTCATAAACCCTACAAGTGACCATCACCAAGAAGCCATCTGCAGGCCAACTCACCTTGTCTGCCCGGGAGGACTCGAGCAAGAGCAGGGTCTCATCCAGCTTCTGAATCTCCTGCTTCTGGAGCAGGAATCTCTCGGCCACCTGATCCCACAGCTGCAGCAGGGTCTGTGCCAGAATCCGGGTCAGGCTGGGAGGACAGATGGCAGGGAGGGAAGGAGCAGGACCCGGGAGGGGCAGGCCCGGCCACGAGGGGTCCCCTACTTGGATGGTGCAGTCTTCGAGGTTGTTGTCATTTTCCGCCTTTCTGAAGAGACTGTCGATGTCTTCGTCAGACTCAGCCAGCTCTTTTAAAAGAAGTTCCCCTGGCTCCAAGACGAGAGGTTCCATTTCCTAAAACAGGACAGGAGGGCGAGGGCTATGGTGTGACAGGCCGGGGCAGGAGGGAGCCCCCCTGTAACGGGGAAGTGCCGGCCGTGGTCCTGTCTCAGAAATAACAACCGTTATTATTTAAGATTTACTAATTAGTTCACAGTTAAGATTTACTAATTAGTTCACAGTTAAGATTCATTAATTAGCTCACAAGCAGAGCACAAAAGCAGCCACCAGTTGGAGCTCGCGCCACATGCTGGCGCTCACTCTCTGCTGAGCCCTCGTCCTGACTGGCTTGGTCCTCATCACAGCCTGTGACGGCGGTGCTGCCATTAGGCCTGGCCCAAGGTTGGGGCTCGACAATATTCATTAAAGAAACGGCCAGTGAAAGAACGCCAAGTTTACTGCAGAAGAGGAGACTGAGGCTCTGTTAGGCCGTGTGGCTGGAGCCCCAGAGCTCACGGGTGAAAGCAGAGCTCACGTCCAGCTGGGACGCGTCAGGAAAGCGATGCGCTGGTAGGGCAGATGCTGTGAGTACAGAGCCAGCTCCAAGAATCTAGAGGAACGATGTGAGTCAGGGAAGACTCCGGAGAAAGTGGCGAGTGCAATCTGGGGCTCAGAGAGGACCCGGAAGGGCAAGAAGGGTCTCATTTAGGGAACATTCCGGCACCAGTGGGGTTAGAGATGAGGTCTCTGGAGAGGAACAGGGAGCCAAGTGAGGGTGATGCCTTAGGGCCGGGCCATTTGGCCCCTCACGAGTCGGACTGAGCAGGGAGATCAAAGGCTGGGCTTTGGCGTCAGACCTGGAGGCCAGTTCCCACTGGGCCCCTTATGTACCAAGTCAGGCAAGACTTTCTGGGTCTCCCCTGTAAGATGGGGGTGATAACAGTACCTGACTTACAGGGCTATGCTCATAACAAGCACTCATAACAAGCCACTCAAACGTGGCTGCTACAGTTCCATCTACACCGTGGTGAGCCACTGGACCTCTGAGCTGGGGGGAAAGGCAGGCTGGATGCAGTGACGAGCCCACCTTCGGAATGGCCCAGAACAGAAGGGGAGAGAGAGGGAGGGTTCTCACCATCCCAATCTGAGCGATCTCCTCCTTAAGGCTCCCCAGAGCGCTCTCGTAGCCCCTCCTCTTGTAGTCTCTTCGCCCCTGAAGGGTGACGGTGCTGGTCCTCTCAGGAACTGGGGGAGAACCACAGAGGTGATGAGGTTGCCCTCAGAGCTCCAAGGCAAGGGGAGGCCCCCGGGGAAGGGCAGCACAGGTGGAAAATGCCAGCAGTGTCAGGGGCTCAAGGAAAAGAAGAGACGAAGGCGATCCATAAATGCTATATGGAAGGAAGTCTTGCACATACAGTTAAATGCCGGGAAAAAGTTCCCATATGGCAATGTATAGAATGGGGCCATTTATGGTTGTTAAAAAGCTTTATAGAAGCAAATCCATACGCAAACAAGAGTAAACAACACTTATATAGCACCAACCACGTACCAGGTGTTGCTCTAACTCGATTACGCCTCAGGACGGGGCCAAGAGGCAGGTTCTGTTCTCAGCCCCATTTTACAGGTGAGGACACGCAGGCATGGGGCTTAAGGAACAAAGGCAGTCAGCTGAGTGGAGCTCTGGACGAGGGCCCTCTGCTCTGGGGTCTGAGATCTCACCTTGTGCACCGCTGTCCCCTAAATCTATGTGAGAAGGTGGACACTGCCTGGTTTCACGGGGCAGAGGGGCGCTCCTGGGAGGAGGGTGCTATCGTGGAGGGGGAGTTTTTACTTTCTGCTTATTGCCTACCTTGGTTTTTTCACAGTGAGCATGTACTACTTTTTTATCATGAAGGAAAAAAGCCTCCATATTGGGACAAAGTCAAACTAGGACAATGTAGCATGAGGGAACAAAACATAGACTGAGAAATCCTCTATCCTTTACCAACTGGTTTTCATCAGTAAATGCCAACTGTTTGGGCAGTCCCCTCCTCTGCCTCCAGCTCCCTGCACTGAGGAGCAGGCCGAGAGGAGAAGGCCCAGGGGAGAAGGCCGAGGGGAAAAAACCGAAGGGAGAAGGCCCAGGAGAGAAGGTGAGGGGAGAGGGCTCAGGGGAGAAGGCCCAGGGGAGAAGGCCGAGAGGAGAAGGCCCAGGGGAGAAAACCGAAGGGAGAAGGCCCAGGAGAGAAGGTGAGGGGAGAGGGCTCAGGGGAGAAGGCCCTCTACGTGGCTGAGCAGAAGAACACAGTGGGAGCTTCAGGTGCTTCTACATTAGAGCTCCCAGGAGATGCCCACAGGGCTCTCCTTCTGGCCCAGGCCAGGCCTGCCCTCATGGACGAATGGAGGCTCACCGATGGTGTCCACGAGGCCCCGGACTTCTCGGGCAGCGATGGTGCTCTCACCCTCTTGGGCTTTTTCCTCCTTGGTTGTTTCCTTTTCCCTGAGGCACAAGCAGAGGAGAACAATAAGCCTCCAGCCCCCTCACCTCCCCAGGACAGCTCTGGCACATCGAGGAGTCTCCAGAGGGACCCTGGGCATTGGCGACAGCCCAGGCCCACCCGATTCTAGAGCCCCAAGGCTGTGCCAGTCTCCCAACAAACACTCCCTGGGTGTCTGCTGCCAACAGACACCACAGTCCCTAGACGAGAAGTCGGGCCTGCCCTCAGGAACCTTGCTTCTGCTCAGGCTGCAAACCAAGTGTGGGGAGTGAGCAGGAGCCATTTTCCACGTGTGGAAACTGAGGACCGGAAAGGGTGTGAGCAGCCTGGGGAAAGCCAGCCTGGCACTAAGCATTCAGTATGCTCCTCATTTGTTCCTTCAGCCACCCATCCTATGAGGCAGTTGGGGTGACCCCATTGTTCAGGACAGGGGAAGGGGGCTTAGAAAAGTCACTGTACAAAGCAAAGCAGGGACTCCCAGACCCACACATGTGACGCCAAGGTGCACGGTCCCGGGGTTTGGGTGTGGGAGGAGAGAGCTGGGACCCCAGATAAACTGTCTCAGCAGGGAGGAACAGGGTGGGTGAGCACGACCCTAACTCTGGAATAAAAGCCCCTGAAAGCACCGTCCACAGAGCAAGCACCACAGAAATGCAGCCGTTCTCAGGGACGCCTGCGATCCCTCGGGGCCCCGACGTGCACAGCACTTTCCAGACATTTCCTTATGTAGTGCTCACTGCAGACCTAGGGCGAGGAAGACTGCAGGGCCTGGGCCGCAGCTGACGGGCCCAGGCTGACCCTCCAGAGGTGGGGCTTTCGGCCTGTCAACCAAATGCCCCTGGACTAAGGCGGCCCCAGGGGAGCCCAGGTGCCCCAACCGCGGGAGCTGCCGGTGGCTCTGGCTGATCGGCCACTTGCTCTGGGGACATGGGGGCTTGGTTTACGCCAGTGGTGATCCATCCCTACCCTGGGCTCCTCTTTCACCACCCAGAGGCCCCGCCCTGCGTGGATGAACGCACAAGTTGACTGGCTTTGGCTGGCCGAATTCAAGAAGGAGATAAGACACCCCAGAGAGACACTGGTGCTGAGTTAGACACCTCAGTCATTTTGAGGGTGGCAGGGCCTGGCAGGTTACAAACACATCTCTGTTCCTGCCACAGGCCATGGGGAGCTGTGCTCTGGATCTGCATCCAAGGCAGAGTGGCCTTGTCTGTCTGTCCCAGGAAGCCAGCACAGTGCCACTGCCCTCCACGAGAAGTGCCTTTCCCAAAACAGTGTCCTGTGGGTGCCAAGAGCTCCTGACTGATGCTATATCCGGTTATCAGATGATGGGTGGTCCTAGGCTAAACCCTGGGAGACAGAGGACTCTTGGGAGGCACAGGGAGATGTCAGGAGACCCGGGGCCTGGATGAGAACAGGTCAGCTGAGAGGGGACTGGGACATGCTCAAGAGTCTCAAATTCAACTTCTGAACTTGGAAGTTCAGAAGGAACTCCTATTCTCCCTGCCCCACTCCATCTGCCCCATCTCAGGTAATGGTGCCTCCACTGTCCATCCAAGCACTCGCGCCAGAGACCTAGGACCCTCAGGAGCCCTCTCCTCACATCCAATCCATCACCTGGTCCTGTGGGTTCTGCCTCTAAAATACACCTGAATACACCTGGGTTCTGCCTCCAAAATACACCTGAAGCCCCTACTCTCCCTCCGCAGCCCCCTCATGCTTACATGGACTGTGGTGGCTCCGCCCTGGCCTCCCTGCGTCTTCTTGCAGCTCCCACATTCTGCACACGGCAGCCGGAAGGCCTTCAACATGCAGATCAGCTGCTCACTTCACTAAAGTCTAAACTACTGACCGTGGCCGGCAAGCCTCTCCTCGCCTCATCTCCCATCCCTCTCCCCAAGCCCGGTGACTCTTCAGCCTTCTGGAGTGGACCAAGCCTGTCCTGCCTCAGAGCCTTCTCTCATCCTCCGATCTCAGCTGAGGCCCCTCCTCAGAGAGCTTCCCAGACTTCTGTCCCACCGCCCCGCCCTTCGTGTCAGAGCCTTCCTACCTCTGGGGGGACCTGCTTACTTATTAACTGTCCAGGCCTCGAGTTCCAGGAGGGTGGGGGCCCCACGCCCAGTGCTGGCCCCAGGCACTCAGTCAGTAATTATGGAGGGTGGGGGACGGGGAGGAAGGGACGGAGAAGCAAACAGGCCTGCACAGGAGGTGTCATGACCTCCCTCTTCCAGGGGAGGCAACTGGGACTTCATTCCTACCTGGCCCTCACCTTGGGTGAGCTCTGTTTGAGCTTCTGAAGACTCTGACACCCCCCAGTGTGTGGGGGTGCGGCCTGGACAGCAGGACCTATCTGTAGAGAACAGGGTTTTCCGTGACCCAGTCATTGGGTAGGCTGTGCACCCACTTCTGCTGCCGCGGAGACATCATCTCCCCCTCAGGAATATCCACCCTCTTCATCAACGGCTTCCTGCCATTCTTCGGGGACAGGGAACACTCCACAGCCCGCTGCCTGGTGGCCGCCAGGGAGCGGACCAGCTGCACCTGAATCCACGGAGGAAGCTCTGGGCTGGGGGTCGGAGCTGCAGACTCCCTGCACCCTCAGGCTGACTGCGCAGTCTCAGAAGGTCATGTGGGACCCTGCCAGCAGGAAGGCGCTACGCAGGGGGCCTTCAACCCCAGGGCACACCCCTCCTGGGCACACACACTCCCCAGAACAGTCATTCAGCCACTCCTAGGAAGGCATCTCAGAAATTTTAATGAGGACCAAGATGCTCATCCCAGCATTTTTTATAATCACAAGGAATTGGAAAAATGGGAACTGTCCAAAACAAGGGATTGTTGAGTAAACATGTATGTCTCTTCAATGGAATGTTAGGCATTTATTAAACATGAGACTTGGAAAGGATTTTTTAGGACAAAGGAAAATGCTTATGATAACGACACATCATCAAGCATATCAACTAAAAGCATAAATTAAAAATTATAACTAAAATTATAAAGTATGATCTCAAAATTTAATGTATAGAAAAATGACTGGGAGAAAATATGCCCAATGTTAAGAACATTGTGTTGCTTCCAGGGAGCAGGATCATGTGAGTAATCAGTTTCTTTTGTCTTTTTACACTTTTGTAATTTCCAAGCCTTCCACAGAGAGCATTACTTAGGACTCGAAGTAGGAATGAAAGTCGCTTTCAAAGAAGCAGTACAGAACTTCAAAGGAAGGGTGTGAGTGTGTCTTTAAGATATCATTTTGTCTGTGCAGTTTTTTATAGGCGACAAGGCAATTCCAACAACATATATGGTTGTCAAGAGGGCGTTACCTTAACACATACGGGAAGCCCCAGGCAGCCACATTCACGAACTACATGAATGCCCGGGGACATGAGACACTGTGAACAGGTAAAGCAGGTTTCAGATGAACACTAGTATAGAATCAAACCCAGTTTTTAAGTAAAAAAATCAGAAATGCCTTAATGCACAGGAAAAACACCCAGGGCATCCAATGGTTAATTCCGTCTATTTCTGAGTAATTTAAATTTAAATTTAAAAATTTTAAATTTTAATTCTCTAACTTTCAAGAATAGACATTCTAATTTTGTATTCCTACATTTTAAGAATCAATAAGAATTATTTTTAAAATCAAAGCAATTTCAAAGCCCTATTTCATTAGATTTCCAGGTAAGGAAGCCTTGAGAGGGAGGGAAGTTTGGGGAGCAGAGGGAAGGGGGAGCAGGAGAAGGGGGGACAGAGGGTCAGGCCTACCTCAGCCTCGAAGATCTGCTGGTAGACATTCCCGCTCGGGACCTGGGTCACCTTCCCCACTGGGGACATCTTGGCCGCAGGCTGGACGCCCCTGCTGGGAAGCCACTGTCCAGGAATCATCTCTGGGGTTTGGCCTCTATTCCCATCCGGAGGTTGAGAAACCAGGCCGAGACTCCTCTGCTCTGGGACAAAGCATCGGGGCCTCTCTCTGGCCTCAGGGTTTTTATTTTAAACAAAAAGAAGAACAACGGAGGGGGCGAAGAAGCAGAAAGGAAACAAACCTCAAGCAAGAACCGAAGTCGCGGAGAAGGCGGGCTCTCAGCCGCGCAGGGCGCAAACCCGAGAGGGACTTTGGAGGTGAAGAATAATAAATGGTTATTGTTTTGTGCTTCACTCTCCCAGGCTCTTCTGGGAAAAGTCCACCCGCCCAAGGTGTCAGCTGGGATTTTAACCCCGGGGATTTTGGACCCCCGACCTGGCGCTGAACACAGTTCAAGGACCCCCGACGCCCTCCCCGCCCCAGCGGACACAAGGAGAGGGAAGTGGAGGGAGGGACCAGACTGACTTTGGCCACGCTAATTAGGCACCTACTGTGTGCTGAGAAGACCTGCAGGTTCCTCTCATGCACCCCCTCCCCCAGCCCACCAAGGAGGAGGCAGCGCCTGGACATCCCCTCTAAGCCCCGCCAAGTGGAGGGAGGGCCTGCGCGCAGGGGCCCGGCCGCGCCCCCACCTGCAGAAAGCACCACGCAAGTCAGCCAGGGCCTGTCCAGTCTCAACTGCAACAGGACACGCTTGGTCTCCAAGGCGACGCGGAGGGGAGGGAGCCCCGCGGGCCCCGCCCCCACCTCCTTTACGCGGAGGGAGGGTCGTTGCCCTTAGCAACCGGAGCGCCCCAAGTGGAGCAGCGAAACTCTTACTAGTCAACCCCTTCCCTGGATGGCAGTGTCTCCTCTCTGCAGGGGGAGGCCTCAGGGCTGTCAGGAGCGTCCAGAGCAGCGCAGTAAATGTTCCGAAAACTAGTAGGAGGCAGGAGACGTAGCTCTAAGCCAGTGTGGTCAAGAAAATCCACCCTATCTTTGCCTTGGTTAAAACCAACCTCTGCTGGGGAGTAGCAGAGAGCAGCGCCTGGCTGTAAGAAGCGGAAAGCATCTCTAGAAGAGACCACCTCTTTCTCAGATTAAAAGAGGCTGAAGGGCTCAGAATTCAGCTTCAAGGCTCGAATGGAATTATAATCAAAAGGCTAATTTATGTGACTCTTTGAGTTCCAATCATCCAACCCACCACCGCCACATGACCCTCCCAAAATACAACTCTGACCTACCCACTCTCCTGCTCACAAGCCCCTCCCCAACTCTGCGGCCCCTACCAAGTCCAACCCACAGTCCCCTCCCCACATGACCCCAGAGGCCCCGCATCTGGTTCCCTCCTGACTCGCCCTGCTTCAGCCAACTCTCCACTCTTCTCGCATATGCCTCCTGGCCCCCTGCCCTTCCTCATCCTGCTGCTCTGCTGGGACCCTTCTGTCTCCACACATCCCACACTTGCCCATACCTCCAGTCCCTACCAGTGACAAGGGTCCCATTCACCCAGCCTGACCCCTCATCTCACCCTGCTCACCCCGTCAGCTCTCCTCTCTGAACGTGCTTGTACATTGGTTGCTGTCAAATGCAGGAGTTCAGAGCACCCACAGAAGGTGTTTCCAGAAGGCCAAGTACGCCTTACTAACTTTTATTCAACTCCGCTTGCCCTTAGCACAGTGTCTTGCACAACATTCAGACACAGTGAGTGCTCCCTGGGCAAATGCGTGACAACCTGGAGTCTCCTGGTCTGACTCTCCCAGAGTTTGGCTCTTTCCCACACACCCAGCCAGAGTCCCCATGGCCAGAGCTGAAAATGCTTGTGGTTGACACTGAACCTGGCTGAGCGTTTCCTGTATATGTGGGGTACCCGACTCCTCAGAGAATCCCTGCCCTCGGCAAGGATCCCTGTTCCAATTGCTAGTAAATGCTCCCTATGACAACTTCCTCCAGGAAGTGATCATTCTGTCCAGACTACATTCAGAAATTAGGAAGAACCCTTTTATTCTCCTTCTTTGGTCCTGGGTTTTATTAACAAAGTGAAATATTGTAACAAAAGATTGGACTAATTTTATCTGCAAAAAGAGAAAGTGTAGATAACTGAGGGAAAATACAATAAAAAATAGGAAATGTCCAGGAATTATTTGCAGTCATTGATATGTCTGTCTTGTCCCAGGATGCCATGCTGGCTTGGCCCTTGTGCATCAGAAACAGTGTTTTCCCTGCCCAGATGCTTGGTGGGTTCTAGTTTCTGGCACATCTATAATTTTGGAGTTTTTATTTTTTAAATATATGCATATAAATATGTAGGCATGGATATATCATGTATGGTGTTTTGTTCTCAGTAAGCAACACACTTATTATATAAAATAGAAAGAAAATTCAATGGAGAAAATGAAAATAACCCATAATCTCACCACTGAGAATTTCCCTTGCTTAGCTCCCAAGTTTCTGAGTCTTTGTGTTTGAGTTTTAATCAAATGTGGAAATTTGTGTTTGGCTTTTGCATGACATTTGCATTGCCCTCCCGACTCCAGAGTGTTATAGCTGGAAAGACGAAGCAGCTAGAGGTCACCTGGTCCGTCCCCCTCTCCTGTTAGAGATGGGCAGCGAGCAGGAGACAGGGAATGGAAGGAGTGAAGCCAAGCCTTTGAACGCTTTTTCCTGCACCTCAACATCATATCTTCCCCCTCAGTCTTCACCTTGAAAATGTCTCTTAACTTGAACCTCATCCTTCTCCTTCCCCTTCCACAGGCCATCGTCCATCTCCTCCATGTTAAGGACCGACCCAAGAGCTAATACATGAGAGAGGTACCGTAATTGGTCCATTTTCCAGATGAAGAAACTGAAGCTCAGAGAGTTAGTAACTTGGCCAAGACCTCTGAGATAAGAAGTGATTAGATCGAGGATATGAATTTAGACCCTGTAATTCCAGACTCTTGAACCAAACGCTATGCCATCTGGCCTTGGGACTAACTAGGAAAAAAGTTCTGGATCCAAGTGATTGGATTTGCATGTTGAAGCATATATACCAAAAGGTATGGAAATCATGAGTGTATCACTCAATGAATTATCCAAAGGGAACACACCTGGTAACCAGTACCCACAGAAATAGAACATCACCAACTCTGCAGGAGCCCCCCCTTATGTACCCATCCCATGTCACTGCCCTCTCTTCCCCAAGGATAACAAATATTCTAACTTATGAATTAGTTTTGCTTAATTTGTATTTTATTTAAATGGGATCATACAGAATATACTCTTTTATGTCAGCCTTCTTTCATTATATTTGTAAGTTTCAAACATATTTTTGAATGTGGCTGTAGTTCATTTTTATTTCTGTATAGCATCACATTATAAAAAATATAACCCATTTTATTTATCCTTTCTATTACTAATGCACATTTGGGTTGTTCCCAGTTAGAGAATTACCAAATAATGCTGCTCTGAACATTCATTTGTGTGGTGAACACATGTAGCCATTTCTATTGGATATTTACCTAAGAGTGGAATTTTTGCATCATAGAGTATGTGTAAGTCCATCTTTAGGAGATGCTATCAAAGAGTTTTTGAAAGTGGCTGTAGGAGTTTACACTCACAGCAGTGTATGAGAGTTTCCTTTGCTCGACATCCTCATCAACACTTGGTATTGTCAGTGGTTTTTATTTTAGCCATTCTGGTGTATGTGTAGTGGCGTTTCATTGTGGTTTTAATTTTTATTTTCCTGATGAGTAATGATTTTTGTGCACCTTTTCATACACTTGTTGGCCATTTGGTTATCTGTGAAATGCCTAGTCAAATTTTTTGCTGTTTTTTCTGGTAGATTGTCTCTTTTCTCTTATTACTTCATGCGAATTAGTTACATATCCTATATGAAGCTTTTTCCAGGTAAATATATGACAAGTGTTTATTCCTATTCTACTCTTGCCTTCTTACTTTCTTGAAAATGCCTTTTGATGAAGAGAAGTTCTTAATTTTAATAAGGTCCAGTTTATTAATTTTTGTCTTTATGGTTAGTATAAGTTGTGTCCTATGTAAGAAATCTTTGCCTGCCCCAAGTCATGAAAATATTCTCCTATGTTGTCTACCTCAAATTTTATTGTTTTAAACATCTACATTTAGATTTAAAATCCACCTGCCATTGATTTTTGTTTATGGTGTGAGGTAGGAGTCGAGATTAATTTCTTTCCCATATGGATAACCAGTGTCCCCGGGCCGTTTACTGAGCAGACTATCTTCTCACCATTGCTCTGCCATGCCTCTTTGTCATGACCAAGTGTTCATGTGTGTGGGTCTGAGTTGGACTCTATTTCTCCTTGTGTCTATCCTTGCACTATGACAGCACACTGCCCTGATGACTGTAGCTATATCCTAAGGCTTAATATCTGGTAGTGTAAGCCCTCCAAGTTTGTTCTTCTTGAAGATGGTCTTAACTATTCTTATTTCCACATGACTGTAAGCGTAAAACTGCTCTCTCTCCCTTTGCCCTTGATCCAATCAGTTATCAACTTGTTCCTAAATATCTCTAATTCTATTTCCATGGTATCAAATAGACTCAGTGTCATTCCTGCTGCCATCATTTCAGTTTAAACCCTCTACCTCTCGCCTGGAATACTACAGTAGCAATTGGCCCTCACCTCTCCTCCTACCCTCTGTCACCTTTTCCCCCAAACAAACTAAGGATGACTTCCTTCCCGTCCTTCAAGGTCCACTTTGACTCCAGTAGCGTGGTCTCACCTCCCTTCAGGCACCTCCAGCACCTTGTCCTACTCTTCTTTGAGTTCTGACTTAAGTACTTAAGTAGCTTGAGTGGTGAGACTCCGTTCTCCTGGCTTCTGTTTCCTATGACGAGTAGTCAGTGCCTTGCACAGAGTGCTGTTCAATAAGCCTTGATTATGATGGCGTGAGAGCAAAGCTAAAACGGACTCTCTGCTCCACTTCATTAGACAAGCACTCCTCAGCTAAACTCCACTAAGACTCTTCAGCTAGGAAATGGCAGACCAGCTCTGCAATGTGCCGTGTCCTTTCAGGCTATTTAGATCCTGAAGAAGTTTTTCTGTTTTTTTTGATGCTTATGACTTTCTCTCTCAAATTTGAATTGTAAATGCAGACATCTTATCTTCTTTATGAAATTACAGACCGCTTGAGAGCAGAATCATCATCTAATTCTACTTTGCACCTTTAGAATTTCTGGAACTGAGATGATAAAAGAATAGACTTGACATGTAAATGGAGAAGAATTTCAAGGAATGTGGACGGAAGGGAAGAAGGAATCAATAAGAAATTGGCCAGGTAAATACGTCTTAATAGGTTTTAAGTAGACATTTAGTATCATTCAGATATTAGTTATTCCTCGGGGCTGGCCCTGTGGCCTAGTGGTTAAGTTCGGCATGCTCCACTCCGGCGGCCCGGGTTCAATTCCTGGACACAGACCTATACCACTCATTGGCGGTCATGCGTGGCAGTGACCCACATACAAAATAGAGGAAGACTGGCAGAGATGTTAGCTCAGGGTGAATCTTCCTCAGCAAAAAAAAAGATATTAGTTATTCCTAAGTTAATTTATAGAGACGATCCCAATTAAAATACCAGCAGTTTTGGGTTTTCATTTTTGTTTTGGCGAGTGGTGCAGTGCTTAAGTCAAGCCAGTTCTAAAGTTCACATGGAAAAATAAACAAAAAAAACTTAGTAAAACTCTGAATGAAAGAGGAACAGAGACAACTCCTACCAGGTAGTAAACCTTCACATCCTTCCCACGTGCAAAATTCATTCATCCCATCCCAACATCCTCAACAGTCTAAACCTATTCTAGCATCAACTCTCAACTCCAAAATCTTGTCTAAATATCATCAACTCAAAAAGTCCCAAATCTCATCATCTAAATCATCTAAATCAGGCATGGGTGAGACTCTGGGTATGGCCCATACCCAGGAAAACTTTCTTTCCATCTGTGCACCTGTGAAGCTAAAAAACAACCTGTCTCCTTCCAGAATGGAATGGTGGGACAGGCACAAGATAGACATTCCCACTTCCGTAGAAGGAAATTGGAAGGAATAAAGGGGTCACCAAGCAAGTCTAAACACAGTAGGGCAAATCCCGTTGGGTTTCCAGGCTAGGAAGATCTTCTGAGGCTTGATGCCCCGTCCTCTGGACTCTGGGTGGTTGGTCCTGTTGGCCCTTGGCTATGAGCCTGTCTCTCTGGCCTCTGCCTCTATGTCCACAGCTCTGTCTTTGGAGATGTTCTTTCTTTTTCTTGAACGGCAGCTCATGTTTGTAGCTGAATAGTTCTATCAGCCCACTTCCTGCTTGGAGAATCCCAGAAGTTTGATGGCCTTCCTTCATTTCTTCCTGTCTCTGTCCCTTCCATCCAAGCTGGCAGTGCTTTTCCTCTGATGTAACATTCTCAAAAAGCTCATTGGTCTTTGGTGTATGTCAAGGGAACCTACACGTTTAGACAAAGTGTTCTTCACAGATCCTTCCTGCAAAACCCCATCTCTATTCCTGGCTTCTGCTGAGATGGTTGAGTGGATCCATGAGTCACCTACCTAATATTTTCAGGAGAAAGGTTGTCCAGGCGCATCCTTGGCCCTCTCTCCCAAGCACACTTTCCCAACAGTGTATTTCCTCATTTTTTCATCCCTTGTATCTGGATTGGCTCGGAACCTTCCAAATAATCAAGTGCTGGTCCCTTTTTGCCTAGCAATTTGTTCCTCAATTTATGTCTTTCCTCATACATTTTACTATAAGCAGAAAGGAGCTTTGCTTGGAAATCTCCTCAGCTAAATATCCAAGTTCATCGTTTCTAAGTTCTGTTTTCCACCGAACAAAAGAACACAATTCAGCCAAGTTTTCTGCCACTTTATAATGAAGACTACCTTCTCTCCAATTTCCAGGAATATGTTCCTCATTTCCTCTTAAGGCCTCACCAGAAGCACCTTTAACATGTACATTTATACCAAGATTCTGTGCATGAATAACAGGATGATCATGATGAGAAACTTTCTCTACAGCGCTTCTCACTTCTTTCTGAGCTCTCACCAGAATCACCTTTAACATCCATATTTCTACCTTCTCATCAAGACACTCTGGGCCTTTCCTATCACCAGCCTCAAAACTCTTCCAGCCTTGACTCATGACTCAGCTCCAAAGCCACGTGCACATTTTTAGGCATCTGGTATAGTGGCACCCCAGTTCCCAGGACCAGAATCTGCATTAGTTTCCTAGGGCTGCCGTAAGAAATTATCAGAAGCTCGGTGGCTTAAAACCATAGAAATGTATTCTCTCCACAATTTTGGAGGCCAGAAGTCCAAAATCAAGGTTTTGGCAGGGCTAGGGCAGGGTTAGTTCCTTCTGGAAGCTCTGAGGTAATCATCTCTTCACCTCTCTCCTGGTTTCTGGTGGTTGCCAGCAGTCCGTGGCATTTCTTGGATCGTAGATGCGTCGCTCCAATCTCTGCCTCCGTCTTCACCTGGCGTTCTCCTGTGTGTCCTCTTCTGCTTCTTAGAAGGACAGTCTCATTTGACTTAGAGCCCATGTTAATCCAGTAGGATCTCATCTCGATCCTCACGTTAATTACATCTTCAAAGACCCTGCTGTCAAATAAGGTCACATTCTGAGGTTCTGGGAGGACATGAATTTCGGGGGGACACTATTCAACCCACTACAGTTAGTTATACTTCAGGAAAACTACTACTAAAAACAAACAAACAAACAGAACTTGCCCCGAGCTTGCCCATACAAGATAACATTAAGGCATCTTTCTCCTGCTGAAATTTTTGATTGAGCTCATCTAGCCTGTTTTGGCCTGTTTTAAAGTCGTGTTATCCACACAGTGATGTAAACTAATCTTTCTTTCTGTCAAGTAAATTAGAATTTTTGTCTCCTTATGCTCCCAGCATTGAATTTTCTTTTTGATTTGGTTGACTTCTAAAGTAACCTCACAGTTTGTTTTGGTACTTTGAACATATAGATGTTGTTTCATACATCAGGGCTTATGGCCCCTGAGGGGTTTCTATGATTTTCCCAGGAATCTTAGCAGCAACTTTCATTCATATTTTCACACCATATTTACTATTATTTCCTAGACTCTGGCTCATTTGACCAATTTGTTGCATTTTCATTGATGTATAAACGCTAATTTCTCCTCTCTCAGTCTTCAGTCTCTCTGTGGAGCACAGCATGACCGTACCCCGCTTCTCACTTTCACAGGGCTGATGCGACTGGACCGGTCCCTACAGCAGACTTCCGGCCTTTCCTGCCTGTTTCCCCTCAGATTCGTCAATTATAAAAATGTTCACCTTATGGTAGACTTGATGATGAAGTCTAACATAACACTTGTAGCCTCAATAAAGCTGTTTAAAAAATCCCTGTAATTTCCCAACATTTCATGAAATAAGCAGCTAAACAGTTTTTAAAAATGCTTTCAGTATCATAGGTTGCATCTTGCTTTATTGTGCTACCTGACCATTACCAGTGTTAGTGTTGTTGTGGTTGTTGTTTTCTGATACAAGATCAGTTTCAAGAGACTTTTTATGATCAAGAGTATGTAAGCAACTTATGGGACCAAGTTCTTTCACTCTCCCTTTTAGCATTTAATCTGGCCATGTACATACACGTAAGAAAATGCAGTCACAAATGTTATATAACACACTGATCTGCTTCGAAATTCACAGAGCTCTGTTCTTTTATCCCATAACAGGGCTGTTACCGTCTTGTCCAGAACCAAGTGTTACTTGATAATACACATTACTATCAACGCAGCATCTACGTGGAAATCCCTGAGGATGAAGGCTGGTATAAACCTTCCCAATCCCATGAAAGCAGTATCCACGGTGTTTGATTCATGAACAGAGAGTGTGTGCGGTCGATTGTGATGGAAGCTAGGAGAAGATGTGAAACAGAGTGCAATGGATGGAGCAGCAAATGAAACAAAATGTGACAGTTTAATGTAACTACTAGTAGGATCCCGATCTGTGACAGCTGTAGATCAAGGATATCCGAGAATTATAACAAAAATGAGTGGTTGTGTTAAGTTCTGTCTTTGAGCCGGTGCAGGAGTTGTCAGGAAGACTCCTGTAATTCCATCATGGAGGCGCCATCCCCACCATGTGGCGCCCACCTCTGTCTTTTCATGTGAGAGAAAAAATAAACCTCTAATAAAAAACACCCTAATTGTTTTGAGGCTAATATTTCTTGCAGTTGAATGCAGTTTCTAATTAATTCACTCCCATTCTTGCTTCCCTTCCAAGAATAGTTCTTAAGCTTACATAGCAGTTACCGAAAATCTCAATGTAATTTCGCTATTATTCTTCTTGAGAAATGTATAGATAAAACCAATCAGCATTACATTGTATAACTGTGTGGCGATGAAATGCAATTTTACTTAAAATAGTCATGTGAAGTCATATATTCTATATTCTCACATAAAACATCAATAAAACAAGTTCCACGTAGTTAAAAGTAAAAATATATATATATAAAAACTAAATATTCATTGGGGGGTGGGAAGGTGGAAGAAATGGGTAAACGTTTTTTTCTTACTTTAAATAAATTGAACAAAAAAAAGAAAGAGGAAAATTTTTTATTCCTATAACTTTTAAATAGCTTTAGTTGTGCTAAATTAGAATATTTTAAAAACTTGGGAATGTCTTGATTAAAGTGTTTTGTTGTTTGATTGTAAATAAGTATCCATTTGCTTGTGATTTCCATATCGTGGCAGGTGTGAATTCATTAACTGCAAAAATGCTATTGACTGGGTGTAACCTGAAAATGTTCAAGGAAGAAACACAGCACCTAAGAAAAAGGACTTTTCCAAGCAATAGGCTTCATTTTGACCCTTCAAAAGACAATCACTGTGTTGGAGTTTTTTCCCATTATGTGTGGTGATATAATATCAGTTGGGAAGATATTTTGCAATAAAGATGACAATCTACTCCAATATGCATGACTGAAATAGCAACACACAATGTGGGAAATACGTTTCACAATGGAAAAGCTAAGCTTGTTTTACTTTTTTTTTTTTGTTTTTATTGTCACTGCATGGAGTAGAAGGACATTTCAGCACATCTGGCCAAATTCTTTACAATGGAAACGCGAATTAAATTATTTTCAGAATAGTCAGATCACTTAAAATATGGACTGTATACATATTACAGCTTGCAGAAAGAACATGCATCACCTTTAACAATTATACCAATTAGTGTAAGTGAAGGAGCATGGGGCAGAATTACAGCGGATGAAAGATCAGATTTCTTTTTTCTGCCTTTCTCATCCCGCCCTCTCCCCCCCAATAGACTTTAATGCACAAAAATCTTTCTATGGATAAAGGGGATTACTACATAACGACAAAGGTTCAATGCACCAGGAAGATCCAACAAGGAACACGTATGCACCTAATATTGTCTCAATATATGCAAGGCAAAAATTAACAGAAGTACAGGACAAACGGACAAACAAGGATACCCCCTCCTCCCCCCCAAAATGGACAGAGGGTAAACTCCGAATTCTGACAACTCTAAATGAAATACTGTGGGAAAGAAACGCTCTCAGAGAAGAAAAGATTTTTGAAAGCCACAAAGGAAAACCTGTAAAAGGACGCAGAGAAGGTGGCAGAGCAGAGGGGAAGGCCAAGGAATGGTTATAGGAAGAACAGAGTATTAGCAGGGAAACCTTCCTGAGAAGAGGGTGCACTTCAGGATGTGCACAAAGAAAACACCTTAGAGGGGCTGCGGGGAGTTGATCCGGGAGGAGGTGGGCGTGTCCTGCAGGGCGTCTCGCCTAAACGCGCTCAATAAAGGTCACGCTCAAACTCCAGGGCAGGAGGGGCGGCGCTTCCCAGGAGAGCGCCACCAGCAGGAGAAACTCAGCAACACACTCTGAAGGATTCAAAACCAAACAGAGCTGGAATTGGTTGACTAGGATTATGGAGGACAAAGACGGAGTGGGGAGAGTTAAGAAGAGGCTTGTGACCCTGAGAATTATAAGAATGAGGACGAGCAAATTCTATCTTGGGAATTAAGACTCTCTGGAAGAGAGGAAACATGAAAGTCTACAAATATGTAAAGAAAAATAAAATACACAGCTGGAAAAAAATACATAGAAAATATAACAGTGAACTGAGTGAAGTGAGAACAATGACAACTTGAGTATTTTATAAGAAATGGATGTTCAATATGTGTGGAAATTTAGTTGGCATCAGATTCTTAAGAAATTCTGAAAATGTTAGGGGAAAACACTCCCTGAGAAATTTATTTCATTCAACAAACATTTATTAAGGTTCTACTGTGTAGTCTGACTTAGTTTTGAGTATAAACCAACGAATAAGGCTGCCTCTCTGTCCAAGGTGGAAGTCAGATATGTAAACATTTCAGGACAATAAAATATTTCACACTCTGTGGAAAAAAAACATTTATGCCACTGAAGAGAGGTAAGGTCGTGCTGCGGTACGAAAACTCCAAAAATCTTAGCAGTTAAACAACAAAAGTTATTTCTTATTCACATTGTATGTCAAATGCAGGTTGGCAAGTGTAGGAGGCAAGACTTCATTCAACTGAGAAGAAAAAAAAAAGATTTGATGTCCAGTGATTTTTTTTATGTTATCTGTCATTGAGAAGGGTGGCATTTGTCTACAAATAATTCTCTGAGAGCTTTGCCCTTCAATATATGAAGTCGTGTAACATCGAATAGGAGTAAAGAAAAGTGCGAGCCTCAACATGAAATTGGCTTGAATATTGAAATAAAGAGGGCACAGCTGAAGCTTTAAACCTCAAGTGAACACTTCTATCTACAAGAAGAGGAGCGAGCCCCATGGACATTTACTACAGTTATCATCTTGGTGTTAGAAATGTGTCAGGTAATAATCTTTTCAAAAAAAGTTGTAGAAACCCAACTTGAATGTGCTGAAACAAACAAATAAAAAGAGATTGTTTTCTCTTTTCTCTGCTTCCCTCTGTGAGTGTGCCTTATTCTTATCCCTCTGGGTGGCTTTCTTGTTCCTTCAGTGAAGGTGGCCACCTAATTTTATATTTTTTGTTCAGGAGATGAATCAGATGGGAACGGGGAAGTGAGGCATTTTAGTCCCATTTCGAATTCCTAGGGAATAATTGTGATCAGCCCACCTTGTGTCAGACACTCATCCCTGGATTAATCAAGCCAGGGATGTGTCAGCTAAGAACATGTCACCTTCAGTGGAGATCATGTGGATGGAAGGGGCTGCAGAGAGTGAACAGGAAATTCAGAGATGGACGGGGTGGGAAGTTTCTCCCCAAAAGGAAACACTGAACAGACAGAACAATAAATGTCCAGGAAAAACAAAAAACGAATAAACAAGACAGCACCACCCCCAGAAGAGACGGTGAGTTACATGTCCTTACAGAGTCAGCCAGCAGGACAGTTCCTTGGAAGCTTCCTTGCAATAGGCCTGTGGGTGGAGAGCAGCAGTCGAAGGATGTTGTTAGACCCAGGGTCTCCTCTTCTCTCCCAGAAGAGCTTTAGACCTAACTCACGAGTGCTCCTGGTGTCAGCAGGAAGTGGACACCACTTCCCCCATACCCACTCTCCTCTTCCTCCTGCTCCTAAATGGCCAGATTGGTCTAAATTTTGCCCAGTGCCTCCCACTGTGTAGTGTATGTTCTTGTTGCTTTAACTTTCTTAATTTGTTATATTTGGAGTATATTTTCTTGTCTCTTAAAATCACAGATTATCTCAGAGTTTATCTAAGTAAAACAGAAAGAAGATTTTCAGCAACTTGAGGATTTTCTTGTCTACACCCAACACCATCATGGCTTATTCTGAAATCTGAAGAACATGATGATTTCCAGCCTTCGTCTAACAAGGAGCTAAGTAAATCTGCAATAAAACAAAATTCTAGCTGTTTAGCATTACTTTTCTTGTTAAAATTGTTTTCAAAAATTTGGTTTTCTTGGGGCTGGCCCGATGGAGTGGTGGTTAAGTTTGCGTGCTCTGCTTTGGCGACCTGGGGTTCTTGGGTTCGGATCCCGGGTACGGACTGACACGCTGCTTGTCAAGCCATGCTGTGGCGGTGTCCCATATAAAGTAGAGGAAGATGGGCACACTGTTAACCAAGGGCCAATCTTCCTCAGCAAAAAGAGGAGAACTGGCAACAGATGTTAGCTCAGGGCTAATCTTCCTCACACACACAAAATTGGGGTTTCTTGGTGTTTTCTTACTGCTTTCCTCCACTGTAGCAGAGAGTGGCCCACTAACAATGACAAGAAGCAGGCAGAAAGCTTGGAAGAGGCGCTCGAGAACACATAAAGCAAAGCAAAATATTTGCATTATTGGTGGAATTTTTCCCATTTTGGTTTTTATATTCACTATTTATTTATTTCCTTTGCTGAGGAAGATTCACCCTGAGCTAACATCTGTGGCCAATCTTCCCCTATTGTGTATGTGGGTCACCACCACAGCATGGCTGACGAGTGGTGTAGGTCCACACCAGTGAACTGAACCTGGACTGCCAAAGCAGAGCACGACAAACTTAACTACTATACCACTGGATGGCCCTACATTCACCATTTAAAGTATGCTTCTTACAGATAGAAGGGCAGCAAAATGCAATCGTTTTAACAGCTAATTTGCAAACGTAAAGTGTTAATTAAAATTTGAGGCTCTCAAAGTTTCTTTTTTTTTTTATATATAATTTTATTTATTTATTTTTCCCCCAAAGCCCCAGTAGATAGTTGTATGTCACAGCTGCACATCCTTCTAGTTGCTGTATGTGGGACACGGCCTCAGCATGGCCGGAGAAGCAGTGCGTCAGTGCGCTCCCGGGATCCGAACCCGGGCCGCCAGCAGTGGAGCGCACGCACTTAACCACTAAGCCACGGGGCCGGCCCTCAAAGTTTCTAATTAGCCTGTAAAATTCATCCTGCCATTGGGATTTCAGTTCTTATTCTCTTTTCCTGGTTGTATCTCTAATTATAGACTGTAAGCTAAAAGGATTTTTTAACATATATATATTTCATGAGAGCATTATAAAATAAAACTACCAAGGTTTTAAAAATATAAACGGCTTCCTAAGATTCAGTTGGTGCAAATACTGTTAAATAACTTGGTTTCACTGTGATGCGAAAACTTCTAATAGAAATTATTGAGCTTTTACCTTCTGGATTAGAATTCAGGGAGAATAACTTCAAATGTTGATAAGGCCTAGCTAAATCATGGACATAATTCCATCTGTATGATGATTTCATATCTTCTTCATATTCATTTTTTATCTAAATGGCACAAGAATATGGGAAAAAAAGAAGCGTTATTACTCCACTTTTTTAGTATACATACAAGATTGGTCTCCTAGGATAATAATCTTGCATAGTAGTTAAGAAGTTGAAATGATGACGAAGAAGAATCAGAAATCAAGTCAACAGCAGTACTGACGGCTGCCATTCCTTGACCAGCTCCCGTACACTACACTCAAACTCCACTTCTTCCAGCAACCCCGAAAGTTACTATTTTACTTTATTTATCTAAATACATATATACATCTCAATAAATCTGGTTTATTATATGTATTTATATACCACAAAGCCACCCAATTTTAAGTGTACAATTCAATGATTTCTAGTAAATATGTAGTATTGTGCCACTATTTCCACAACCCTATTTTAGAACATTTCCATCACCATGTAAAGATCCCTCAGTTCATACGCAGTCACTCTTCATTCCCACTCCAGCCCTAAGTGATGACTGATGTACTTTCTGACTCTATAGATTTGCCTTTTATGGGCATTTCGTTTAAATGGGATTTAACAATCTGTGCTTTTTTTAACTACTTAGCATAATCTAGTTGAGGTTCCTCTATGTTGTAGCATGGATGGGCATCTGGATTATTTCTATCTTTTGGCTATTATAAATCATGCTGCTACAAACACTCATGTACAAGACACATATTTTCATTTCTCTTGGGTGGATACTTAAGAGAGTAATTACTGGATCAAATAATAAATTTGTTTTAATTTTCAAATGTGACAGATTGTTTTCCACAGTGGTTGCCTCATTTTATATTCCCATGAGCGTGAATGATTCCAATTTCCCCGCATCCTCTCCAGCTCTTGTCATTGTCCATCTATTTATTATAGTCATCCTCGGGATTGTGAGGTGGCATCTCATTGTGATTTTGATTTGCTTTTCTCTGATGGCTAATAATATTGAGACTCATGTCATGTGCTTATTGGCCATTCCTATATATATTTTCTTTGATGAAATGTCTACTCAAAATTTTTGCTTATTTTTTGTTGCATTTGTGTCTTCTGGTAATTGAGTTGTAAGCTTTTAAAATATATTTTGGATACAAATCATTTATCATATATATGCTTTGAAAATTCTTTCTCCCAGTGTATGCCTTGTGTTTTCATTTATTAACAGTGTCTTTTGAAGTTCAATATGTTTGAATTTTGGTGAAGACCAACTGATCTTTATTTATCCACTTGTGCCTTGGGTGTTGCATCTGAGACTTTGCCTTACTCAAGGTCACTATTTGACTTCATTTTTACTAAAGACGAGACTGAGGCTTGGAGAGGCCGAGGAGACCCTTGAGTGCGGGCATGTTCACACGCAGGATATCGTCCCTACACCACCTCCTCTCCCCTCACTGCTACCTGTGTAGAGCTCAAGTGAGCTCAGAGAGTGAAGTCTGACACAGGCCGAGTTTTCCCGAGCTCAAAGGTTTTTATAGACAGCAGAGCCACCTGAGTGAAGTACACGCAGAAGGAACAGATGTGTCTTCCCGGAAAACTCTCTGCAAGCTTCTGCATACCTTTGGGATGAAGGTAAGAAGCAAAAATACCTAAAATATAGCTCTTTGCTAGGGAGTTCGAATGAGATAAGGCAGCTGCACTTTTAGAGCAGGAACTCGTGGGCCAGCCCCATCTGCAGCCACGGAGCCGCGGTCCCCCTGGGAGGGAGAAACACCCTCTTGACTCCCCAGTCTCAGGTGGGCCCTGCGGGTTTATGAAGTGTGAGGTCCATGCCAGGTACCGATGAGATGGTATTCTATGTGAATTTGTCCAAATTAACCATTTCACTTCTGCCAAATTAGTATTTGAAAGTTCAACTGCGTACTCAAACTTGAAAGAAAGGTTTCATAAGCAAACACATGGTATGAATAAGTTTCTGATGATCATTTAAACATCCTAAAATAGAAAATGCTTTTTCAAAATTTTAAGATCTATAAAAGTATACATTTAAGTACAAATTTGGCCTCTAAACTTTTAAAAATCTTCTATAGAAAAAACTTCTATAGGAAAAAGAGGGGACAAATGATTAAATTTGGAGTGATCAAAAATTTCAACTGCATTACCCAACTTAGAAAAATTGACTATTGTGTTAGGCCAGTAATGAAGGCTCATCACAGTGTACGCTGGTTTAACGTTAAAACTAACCAGAGACATTTTATGAAGAATAAATTGTGGATACTGGCTCATCTTTTGAATTTAGAAAGCATTTCAAAAATGCTTATAGCAGGCAGCCTCTAAAATGACCCCCGATGACCCCTATCTGCTTGTATTCCCGCCCTTGTGTAATCCCCCTCTCCTTAAAGGGGGCTAGACTTACTGGCTTGCTTCTAGCAAACAGCATATAACAGAAGCATGTTTAGAGATATCACTTCCAAAATTAGATGACAAAGTGACTGTGGCATCACCTTGCTCTCCCTCTCTTCCTCACTTGTGGAAGAAGCCGGCTGCCATGTTGCAAGCTGCCTTATGGACAGGCCCACGTGGTAAGGCACTGGTGTCCCTTGCGAACAGCTGGCAAGGACCTGGGGCTGGGGAATGTCACACTGGCCCTGGGAGCGGTCATATCTCTCAAGGGATCCTCACCGATGAGAATTTTCAAAGCTTGGAAAAGCATAAATATCTTTTAAATCAACGTGACGTTTGGATAAACTAAATACTCAAATTAAACAGAGATTGGTCACACCAGGAGAGGGTGAGCTCATCTTTGGTATCCCTCTGTTGTCCGAGCCTGTTACAGGTAAGGGCTAATGAGAGAAAGGCTACCAGCAGCCAGCGTTGCTGCACTGACCTCTGTGGGGGTGAGGGCGCTGACTCTGCCGTGACAACATCACCATCAACACAGTCCCTGCATTTTCTTTACTTGAGGGCTGCACTGAAGTACCAAGACTATCTTGTTCATTCAAACTGCCCATTCTTAATTCTTGATGTTCTATTAGAATTAAGGGGTTTATTTTCTATTCTTGTGACCAGGAGTAGTTTAGCCAAGGATGTAATTCAAAAGCAATTAAAGGGAGAAAAATTTCTTACAACTTACCTCTCTTTAGTTATATCTTCATGAGTGATTCTGATGACCAGGTATGGAAGGCATAACAGTAAGGAAGGTGGAAATAAACAGGGATCTTAGAAAGCAGCGCTGCTCCAAGTGTAGTCTGACGGACTGCAGCATCCACAGCATCTTTTGTTAGAAAAGCAAATTCTCGGCCCCTGCCCCAAACCACCAGACCAGAATCTCTTGGGCTGAGGGCCCCCACTGATTCTCATGTCCTCGAAAGTTTGAGAAATACTGCTCTAAAGCTTTTGTTTTTATTTTTTTCATTTTTATTTATTTTATTTTATTTATTTATTTTTTTCCCCCAAAGCCCCAGTGGACAGTTGTATGTCATAGCTGCACATCCTTCCAGCTGCTACATGTGGGACGCGGCCCCAGCATGGCTGGAGAAGCGGTGCATCGGTGTGCGCCCGGGATCCGAACCTCAGGCCGGCAGCAACGGAGCGCGCGCACCCAATGGCCAAGCCACGGGGCCGGCCCAGCTTTTGTTTTTAAAATGTGGCCTTGTCCTAGAACCAAGACAGTCTTCAAGACTGGCTAAAAATTGATACCAAAATGTAATATGCAATTCTGTATTCTTAGTTTTTACATACTGCTGAGGATTAGATATTAGTAAACTAAACTGGACTAATTAATGGCTATTCGTAATTTGATTTCATAACCCAAGATCAATTATTAGAGTTTACTGATGAAACCAATTTCACCACGTATTTTAGAAATCTGGTTGCAAAACTCCGGTGCTAGAAAATAATTGAAAATCTACATTTTTTCGAGAATGACCCTTGGTTGTCAGTGCATCACCAGGATGCATCACGGGGCTGGTGAAATGTGTTGCTGACTGAGAGGCCGGATGTGGAGGGAAGAATTCAGCCTTAGTAGGAATAGCTCAACAATGAGGTCATGCAGAGAAAACAATAAATCAGGTTTTTAAAATGTATTCTTTTCACATCATTAAGAAAGATTTTCTGAAAGAAGAAATTGAAGGAGTTTGGATGGGAGGTTTACAACTCATATACTTTTCTTTTCATTTTTTTTTTTAACAGTGGGTTCAATACCATTTATAACAACCCATTGCTCTATGATTAGGTGTGACCAAAAATAAACTTCTTTGCCCCTGTTGAGAGAAGTGGTACTGTCTGGGAGTTTTCCTGGTCCCCAGGTTTTAGAGGATTTGAGGTGGGAGGGAATGAGAAGGAGGGTTGGTACCTCCCCAGCCTGAGTTCAAGGACCTGGAGCCTTGTATGGGGCAGGGCGGGGGCACGAGGGGAGTTCTGATGGTTCAGGACTCCGAGAAGACTGTGTGAGGAATTCCTGGAAAGAAAGGGGAAAGACTGAAAGAAATTTTCCCATCTGCCCCCAATGAGGTTGTGAATCGCTCTGAAATATTCTTCACATTACTGAAAACATTTTGTGTTGTTTTTTGTTTGTTTTTAATCTGTGCGGTGACGGTGCTCAGGGCAAGCTACCCCAGGAGGCACCACTCTGGTATGCGGATTATTTCGAGCTGAAGACAATAAGGACTCAGAGAACTCAGGAAGAATATTTGAGTTTCCCCTCCCAAACTGCCTAAAGAATTTAAAACAAAAGATCTGTTTCAGGAAGGAGTTATTATCATGATGGCTGTAAAGATAATGTAGGATAGAGGTTACAATAGGAAAGACACCAAGCCCCTTTTATCAAAAACTCTATCTCTCCCTGACCACGTTATCTATAGATGACCCTGAAAAGAATTGTCAGACAAACATTTGCATTTCTATCTCCACGTGAGTTGTCTTCTTGCCCTCTGAAGTCCCAGACCACTACCCACCCCCAACACCTTCCTCACCTTTAGCTGCAATACTTAAGCAAGCAGCTTAGACAGAGGGACGAGTTGTTCATTTCTGAGTTTCTCCCATGTATACATGTTGTTAAACTTGGTATTATTTTGTCCTGCTAACCTGTCTTGTTGATTATTTGGCCAGCCAGAAGAACCTTAAGGGAAAGGGCAGAGGGAGTTCTCCCTCTCTCCCGACAGCAGCAAGAGCAACTTTTTTCGTCAAATACAAATGTGAAATGAAAAAACAAATAAAGGAGGAAGGGTTAGGTGGGCAGGGGATTTGCCCAGATTGATCTGCCTGGGGTCCGCCCTACCTGCCCATCTTAACATCTTTCAGTTCAGTCACGAGGAGTTTCCGTGGCTTCTGAGGTGGAGGCTCCATATGCTCTACCCTGGGCGTTTTACTCTCCCCTCCAACTCGAGACATCTCTAATCCATCTCTCTCTTCTCCTCATGTTTCAATCCTCCCTGTGTTATGGTCAGAGACGGTCCCTTTCCCCTGGGTTTCTAGGATAGAAACATCTGGCTCCTTCCTCAGTCTCATCCCCTTTATTCAAATGTCCTAAAGATGATGGCTGTGTTTATCCTTAACTCGCCATTCCCGGCTCACCACAGAAGCAGAGGCCGTGGGGGAGGATGTGAGGAGGAGCTCTGTGAGGACAGGCCTGAGGAAGGAGGATTGAGGAAGGAGGCTTCAGGTAACATTTCAGAGAAGAACCTCTGGAAAGGGCCTGCTTCCTGCCTCCTCCTCAGCTTCATTTCCAGGTGCCATCTGTCTCCTCCTTCGAGAGTCTTCTACTGAACTTAAATCTCATCTACCGCTTTTCTAGTATCTGGATTCACTTTTATTTCCAATACTGATCTCTTGCCTTTTCCCCATTTCAATAGTTAGAACAGCTTCCTTCACCTTTAGAATCCCCTTGAAATGCTGATGTCTGGCTCCTGAAACCTGCCCTGTTCTTGCCTACCTCCATTTATTCAAATGTTTGCCTCCTGCTCCCACACACACCATTTCCACCACAGACGGGGAGGCCCCATCCCTCGCTCATGCCACGCTCTTTGCCTCCTTCACATCTGCTCATGTTATTCTCCAATGTGGAATGTCGTCCCTCCTTCTCTACATTTATGTAATTCCTACACGTGCTTAAAAGCTAGTGATTTATTTTCTAGTCTTTCAAGTCTCTCCAGTGACTTCTGCCCAGTTGAATCCTTCTTTTTCCCAAATACTTTCTGCATTTCTAGTGAATTACAAATGGTTTGAGATACGTGAGGTTGTAGCCATGATTTGTGTACATTTGCTGTTGGTCACTGGGCTGTCAACAAATGACATATTGCTGATTGAGATAGCAACACTTGGAAGATATACTGTATAATGGTTTTTAGTATCTGATAAATAGAAATTGCCCCCAAAATATGTGTTAAGTGGTGAAAAATAGGTGGTGGGCATGCAGAATAAACCTGCTTTACTCAGAGTAAATATTTCTGTGTTAAAAATCATTGCCAAGGGGCCGGCCTGGTGGCATAGCAGTTAAGTTCGCACGCTCCGCTTCGGCGGCCCGGGGTTTGCAGGTTTGGATCCTGGGTGCTGACCGATGCACACTGATTGTCAAGCCTGCTGTGGCATCCCATATAAAGCAGAGGAAGACGGGCATGTATGTTAGCCCAGGGCCAATCTTCCTCAACAAAAAGAGGAGGATTGGCATCAGATGTTAGCTCAGGGTTAATCTTCCTCACAAAATAAAAGAAAAAAAAAAATCATTGTGAAAAGCAAGTACTATTTGGGTCACATTCTCTTGGGATTGGTAAAGTGCCAGAATTTTATAGGGACAGTGAGTTCCCTGGGTTTTCTCTTTTTCCCTCTAATATTCTAGACTTGGTGCTATAGAAGTCAGCACCCATAAATGCCAATTGGTGCAGGAAAAAAAATCCCAATAAAAGCCTGATCTCTCTGCCAAAGGACCAGAAAAGGGGAGGCCTAAAGAGACAGAAAACTTTTAGACAATAACTGCTCTACTCTAGGCAAATACCACAGAAAAACTGCAGCCCCATACCCAAGCCCATCAGCAAAAGCCAAGTGGGAGCCTAGACTTCCACCCGCACCAGACTGTAATGAGGCAGCCCAACACGGACCGCCCCCCTAGCCCCTGGGTGGCAGAGAAGGCTTGAGGAGGAGCCAGGATGTTCATCCTCAGCAGGTGGTAAGGCAGGTGGAAATGAGTGACCCTCCTGGCAGTGTCCCTGAAGACCACAGAGACCCTGGACTTCTACACCCACCCAGCAGGAACAGAGCACCCAGACCCCTCCCTACTGAGGTGGTTTCAGAGTAAGGACTCTCACGCCATCCAGAGGTAATGAGGCTTCCCGGTGGTGTCAGGGTAGGCCACATGGGGAGCAGGAACAAGGCACTCCTGCCCTTCCCTTCAGGGTGGAATCAATGAAGGCCTAGGGGGCCAGGACTCTCAACCCCACAGGGCACTAACAAGGAGCCCCCAGCCCCCAGGTGTCAACAGAAACAAAACCAAGACCCAGAGACCAAGACCTGGACTCCTTCTTCCACCAGACAGTAATGAGGTGGCTTGCTCGTCCCCTGCTGGAGTGGTGTCAGAAGAGGCCAGTTAAACAGAAGGTTTAAATAAGATCCAGAGTCTCATAAAGTAATACCCCAAACATCCAGGTTTTTATTGAAAATCACTCATCATAGTAAGAACCAAGACAATCACAACATATATGAGAAAAGACATTCAGTGGATGCTAACACCAAGATGTCAGAGACACTGGAATTATCTGATTCCAACACTCTTGCATAGCTTCGATATTTCACAGCAAAATGAAGGGATCTGATTTATTTGCAGCAAGAGCAATCAATAAGTAGCAAATGGGAGGACACGAAAGCACGCACTGCAGATCTTGCTAAGCCGTCTTAATTTACTGAAATCTTTACGTTGTTTTCTAAACTGCTGTGCAGACCCTTGCATTAAGAATATGAAATTTAAGGCTGTAGGGAATCCAACAGGGCCACTGCAGTCCAATACCAATAAATAATACCAAATACAATACCAATACTAAAATACCAATACCGATAAATCGTAAGAATTTCTTTGTTCCGGAACACGTCACACTGCCTGGGATGTCTACCTCTACAGTCCAGGGTTTGGGGAAGATTCTTAGTTTACCCTCCTGTGGGTTTGGGCAAGTGACATAGAGGCATGCAACGACTGCGGGAAATTGCGTCCTGGACCCTTGAGTAAGCTTCATAAGTAGGAGTGTTGATCACAAAGGACAAGGCAATGACACACAGTGTGTGGTACTGTCGTGGGTCCTGAACCTCTGCAGACAGGCCGTACAGTGAAGAGGAGGGAACAGCACTGAGTCAGAAGGATCCGGGTTCTGGTCCTGGCTCAGTGTCCGACTGACAGGAAATTACCTGATCTCTCTGACCATGTTTCTCCATCCAGTGTGTGAGGTGGGGAGTGTGAATGCCAGCTGTAAAATGCAATCATTCTGTTTATTCTATATAAACACCTGCGATCTTCATAGTTTTTTACAAAAAGGAACACGTTATACATATGTATATTCAGGATTATTTTATTACAACTACACTATCAAAACAACCTGTATGTACAAAAATCACATTTAAATTTCTATGAGGATAGTTATGCATTTTAGTTTTTATTCTTTTCAGTAATGTGTATTTTCTCTCTTAAAAGTGTCTTTTCTGGCCACTGCATAGATGCCCCCCAGGTTGGTTAACCTAGGGAGCCGCTGGCCTGAAGTCACACACATTTGATCAGACGTGTCATTGCCTCTCAGCTACGGTGGATTCAGTGTTGTGTCTTTGTGAGGGTCACCTGATCCCAAGAGGCCCCGCAGTGGCACACCAGGGACCAGGTGTGGTCACGTCATGGCATGAGACCATATCTATAGAAACAAGCACAGTCCCACTCCAAAACAAAGAAGCAAGAGGCATGTGTCAAAGAAGAAACAGAATTCCGTATTGTGTTTTAGGTTTAGAAACTGTCAGAAGTACCTTTATTTGTATCTAGCTTGTTGTAAACAGGGCAGCAGGGAGGCAACAGAGAACCACTGCTTCAAAAGCTAGACATCTCACTGAAATCGTGAAGATGTTGTGAAACAAAGCTTTGGCTCTGGTGCACAAAGTGGCCATTTGAATGTGTTGTCTGTATCCTATGTAATACTTTCTAGCAGATAGGGCTCACTTCTTGTTGAGCAAACAAATATTTGCTATATTCTGTTTTCCCAATTCTTTGTTGACATTGTTATTTTGCTTTTTTTTTGTGAGGAAGACTGGCTCTGAGCTAACATCCACTGCCAATCCTCCTCCTTTTTTTCCCCAAAGCCCCAGCTGATAGTTGTATGTCATAGTTGCACATCCTTCTAGTTGCTGTATGTGGGACGCCGCCTCAGCATGGCCGGAGAGGCGGTGCGTGGGTGCGCGCCCAGGATCGGAATCCAGGCCGCCAGCACGGAGCTCGCGCACTTAACCGCTAAGCCACGGGCCGGCCCTATTTTGCTTTATCTTTTAAAACTTGCAAAATAATGTGAGTTACACAGAAAATGTAAGGAATAAAAGCAAATCAACACCCATGTGTAACCACTCAGCCTAAGAAAGAAAACTAACCCATATCTTTGAAGGCCTCTGTTGTTCCTTCTCTAATCCTATCCTGTTTATTATTTCCATTGTTTTTCTTTACAGTTTCATCAATATGAATATACTGCCAAATAAGATATTGCTTTGATTTGCATACTTTTCAACTTCAAATAAATGAATTATACTGTTTATGTTCTGCAATTTGGCTTTTTGCTTAATATTGTTTGTTATATTCATTCTTATGAAAGTTTCACTGTGGCCTATTGTCATTGCTCTATTTTAAAATCCCATCATAAAATTATATTAAGCAAATGTATTCATTCTGGTTGATTGGATTGTGTTTTTTCCCCATTTTTGATATTACAATAAAAACAGCTATGAATATTCTGAGATAGGTTTTCTGGTACAGGGGCTGGAATTTCTCTAGAGCATATACAGTGGAATTGCTGTGTCAAAAGGTTCACACATCTTCACATCTACTAGGTTCTGACAAACTGTTTACTAAAGTAGTTGTATCCGTTTACATCCTCTGAGCCATTAAAAGATTCAGGAGCTCCATGTCATCACGTAGTTAACAGTGTCACCCTTTTTAAATGTGTCCACTTTGGTGGTTGGGAAATGGTATCTCACTGTGTTTTAGTTTGCATTTCCATAATTACTAAGGCAGCAAACAAAGAAACGGGATTTTATTTTTTTTATTATTTTTTATTATTTTTTTTTGTGTGAGGAAGATCAGCCCTGAGCTAACATCCGTGCTAATCCTCCTCTTTTTGCTGAGGAAGACCGGCTCTGAGCTAACATCTATTGCCAATGTTCCTCCTTTTTTTCCCTTTTTCTCCCGAAAGCCCCAGTAGATAGTTGTATGTCATAGTTGCACATCCTTCTAGTTGCTGTATGTGGGAGGCGGCCTCAGCATGGCGGGAGAAGCGGTGCGTAGGTGCGCGCCTGGGATCAGAACCCGGGCCGCCAGTAGTGGAGCCTCGCACTTAACCGCTAAGCTGTGGGGCGCAAAAAGGGATTTTAGTTAGTAATAAATGCCATGAAAAATAAACAGGCCAAGGAGGAAAAGATGGGAAGGGGCTACTTCAGACAAAGGATCAGGAGAGGCTCCCTGTGGAGAAACGTTTGTGCTGAGACACGAGGGACAAGACGGGGTGAGACAGGCAGTGAGCTGGGGAGGGGTTGCAGGCAGAGGAGTGGTTTCTGGTTCCAGGAAGAGGCAAAATAATTTCCTTATAAGTGGTAAAACTAAGTATTTTCAGTTGATGATTTAGAGAGCAGGCCAGAAGGTCCTCAGCTAGACTGGGAGATGTCAACAGATGGTGTTGGAGAGGAAACAGTGCTTGGGTATGAAAGGGGGGTGTGTAGGGAGCCATAGATGGCGCCTGTTCATTCTCTCAATTAGGATCTGAATTACTTTGCATTATAAAAAAAATCACATGTAAAAAAAAATTTTAAATCCTTGAGAAGAATTACCCTGGCATGAATCATGCAAATATTTTAAGCTAAAAAGAACAATTAAGATTTTTCTAGATCTGTGGAATTTAAACAATTTTGATCTACTGAATTTAAGATCTATGTGGTTTTGCAGAACAACGCCTGCCTGTGTTAAATCAATATGAAGCGTTTGCAGCCTTTGGCGATGCCTCCTATTATCCCCAAGTTTTATTACATGTAGCCACCATGGGTCATTCATTTTCTGGAGTGAAAAAGAATCCTTGCTTTTCTGCCTTGTATGTTAAGCTGACTTGAATGTCACCATTCATTCCAGAAAAATGACCCACTTGCTATAGATCAATGGAGTCTAGAGGAGCCCAAGGGGAAGCTTTCTTGTTTTTCTTAGTGGGTCATTTTGAGTTCTCTGGGAAGCAGATGCCAAGATGAAATCAGACACGCAACTGATTTGTCAGGAAAATGCCTGTGGAGAATAAGGAAGCACCAAGCAGGAGAAGGAGCTGAAAGCATTTGAACTGTGAAGCAGGTCTGACATCTAAGAAAGGAGACAGGGAAGGAGAGACAACTGTGGAGGAAAGCTTTAGCCTTCAGTGCAGCTCTGAGAACATCTCAGCCAGGCGATGGGGAGCCCCAGAGCAGAGGCTGCCAGCTACGGCAATCCCACATGGGGCAGGGTGGGCCATGCTCCATCATCCAGGCATTGGCTGGGAGTAGCCTGGAGAGAGCATGGCCTTAGCAGGAAGGCTGCAGAGGGTCCCCAAGGTCCCAGAGGCGGTACAGCTGGAGGCTGTCACCTCCCCACAGCCCTCACAATAGGTTCTTTTGAACAGAGAGCTGAAAAATGTACCTCCCTAGCTGCCTCACTTAGAAATATAAATCTATTAAACTTGCTATGTCAAGATGCAATGTCTGCATAAGGATGAAATATGATGAATACATCTTGGCTTCTAATCAATCTGCTGACCCATCAATTATGATGTATAAAAATATCTCACTGGTTTTCCTAATGATATTGAAAGGAAATAAAAAATTATTTGTCTGGCTCAAGGAATAATTTTAAAGGACTTTGCTTTGTCTCTAAACAAATTAAAAACTTCACAACAGTTTGTAAAATTTACAAATGAAACCAATGGAGGCGTATATAGTATTGTAGTCTCCTTTTTCTATTTCTGTCTAAGTCCAGTGATTCTCTTTTGTGTTTCTATCCTCAGGCACTGTTAATTGGTTTACTGTGACTAGGGTTTCTTCTGCATGAAAACATACTAATTATTTGGACACTTCACACACAATGATTGCTATTCCTGACCCAGTAGTCCCCAACCACTCATGTGTCTCTAGAATGGTCTGTGCCTAGTGATGGTGACACACAATTGTGGAAACCAGTCCTTCTTCAACGTTTCTTATGTGATGTTCAGACCTCTCAGACTTGTTTGCCTCATTGACTTTATGCCTATTAACACCACATCCCATTAAAGCAGAAACATAGCCACTGGATCCAGATAGAAGAAGCCAAGTTTAACTAAGAGCCTGGTTGTTTATCCCTCCCTTTGTTTCTAATGTTCAGTTTATCTAACTTACAAAAGGAAAAGGGGTGACCACAGTGAAGCTTCTGGGAGGAGAGTAACTTTCCATTTGGACATCAGTATTCTTTGCCCTCCTGACAGCCTCACCCTCCAGGCCACTGACTCCTGCCTACGCGCCTTTGGCCTTGAGTGGCTCTCACTGACCACCTGACTTTTCTTGCTCCTGTCAAGACCCCTGACCCCCTTAATGGGAACAAACAGCATTCAATGACAGCTGCAGAAATGCCCAGCAAAAATGAAACCCAATTCACTAACCTAGTAGAAGACTTACTACAAACCAAAGAATCAACTATTCTCAAAATCAAAACTCGCACTAAAAGCCAGACCTCCTGAAGCCAAGGAAACTCCCCAACGGACAAAGATGCTGAGAGCCACTTCCCAAGAAAACTCTCCCCCTACCACCCACATACTTCCCCTTGCTCCACCTCCTTTAGAGACAGAAACCCTGCTTAACTAACCTGAGGCACAAGGACGGCTAGCACCTGAGCCTGAAAACGCTCACTGGAAACCAGCTGGATGTTTTGCCACACCCAGATGGGTGTGGTTTTGGAGACACCCAGATGGCCAGTTGGTCTCTCCTCGCCCAAAACTTAGTCCACAGCCTCCATAAGATGACACATCAGGGCAAGGAAACCCTGAAGATCTCCTCCACAAGTATCCGTGGGGCAAGGATGAGAACTGGCTCTTCTATATGACCCGGGGAATTTGTATCTCTGTGCTTCTGTCTGAACCATGGCTGAAGTTTTACAACTGAAGTGTCTGTCTGTATGTCTTTGTGTCAGTGAGTGTGTAATATCTTCCTACTTTTGGATGACATTATGAAATCAGACCATAAAATTTCTTAAAGGGACTTCTATTCTGATTGGCTTAAAGATAAGTAAAGGCTTATATAAACTGAATAGTTCTAAAATTCCCAGAAATTACAGAAACTGAACTTCCAATATTTTCAAATGCTTAAAAAAGGTATTCTTATAGAAACTAACTCAAAGGTTTTAAAAATTCAGGTTTACATACTTTAGGTAAATCTGTGGCAAACAAGACTAGTTTAATATTGTTGGTTTAATAAAAACAGCTATGTTTTCTGTGGCAAGTACGATACAGGAATACAGTCTTACTCTACTTGGGTATGTTCTTTCTAAACGTACAAAGGTTTTCTGATGGAATAAACTAGCATTGTATCTACCAGATGTTTCAGATTATGAAAAATGTAAATCTGTGTTCAACCAAATGGAATCATTATTCAGACCAACCTTATTTCAACAGTACTTATGATTTATAGTATGAAGATAGTTTCCAAGTTCTTTAGGTAACTTAAAACCTTAGACTTATGCTAAATTGACTTAATTAATAGATGTTCATTAGGTACCTAGATCATTATAAATAAGACAAAATACTGAAAATTAATTACAAAGCATAATTTTAAGTTTATATGCTTTTTGCCTCTAATTTTTACATGGTACAGAGGCTACAGTCTCTTTAATTACTACAACATTTTATATTAATATTTCTCTTTTTCATTTCTGACATCCCTCTTTTAAGATGCCTGATTTCCAGGATTCTAAAACAACTGATCTTTTTCAGTGCCTCTCAACAGAAAGTTCAAATGATTTTGCAGGAACAACATTAAACTAGAGTCCTCAAGAGACCATTCCTTAGACCCCACTTTGCCGCCCTCAGGTTTATAGTCGCCTCTGAGTTGTTCAGCAATGAATGATATTACGTGGTCTTCACCAAAACTGGGGCCTGACAACGTTGAATTTTACCTGTGTCCTGTGATCCCAGAACACAGCAACAGTTAAGAAATCACCCCATCCCTCTGTTTTCTGAAATTCCTCCACCCTTTGTGTTCCCAGGAACAGCCCACCACAGAGGACCACCCTCTCCGTGTGGCTTAGAGCAGACTTGCTGTCCCTGCTTTCTCAGGACTCCCTGAAGACCCTGTTTACCTGTGACCAGGAAAAACACCTGCCTTTCCCATTCTGCCTAAACCTGCTAAGAAGGCCAGGCACTGACCTCTCAACTTCCCTTTCTTTGTCTCATGAATAGTTGGCCGAGCTTAGAACTGTGTGTCCTTCTGAAACTAGCCAGACACAGAGCTAAACATTTCTGTTCATCTAACTGAGACTTCCCCCAACTGCAGGACAATCCCAACTGTAAATCAGACCACCTGTGACTTTTCTCCTGCTCCCTGTGAGAGCCTAAGGCAAAGCCACCAGGCTGAGATGCTCGGATCTTTGGGTCTGGGGTGCTCTTCTTATTGCAAAAGCTTGAATAAAATCCGTCTCCTTACTTGTGTCCGGGGGTACGTGATAGCAACATGACTTACCATCGAGGATGTTATCTTGATCACCTGGTTTGGGGTGCCTGCCAGGTTTCTCTACTGTAAAGTTACTGTTTTTCTCTCTCAGACCTCTATTAGTTAGAAGCCAATCACCGAGTCCGGGACACTCAAGGGGAAGGGCATTAAACTCCACCTCTTGGAGGCAGGAATATCCATATCTATATATATTATTTATAGTTTTTCTGTAATTTATTTTTAGGGTCAATAATTTATTTATATTAGTATGGACTCATGGATATTCATGTTATTCTTTGGGTTATAATCCAGTACTTGGCGGTTTGTTTTGTTGTTCAATTTGTTAAAATTTTCTAGTTTAATCTTTTTGGGGGCTCATAACTTATTCAGAGTGTCTGTTCTAAGTAAGCAAATGCTGAGTTCCTGTTTCCCCCTGTGGAGGCCTGTCTCTCTCTAGAGTTCATGTTGGTTGTTCGTCCTCTAGCCTCAGTTCTCTGACAGGTTCAAGACAAGTCATTAATTTCCAGGATGCTCTTTCCAGCTCTGTACATCTCTGAAGTCAATTGTTAAACTTTTGATATCTGTCAGAAACACCTTTCCATTTATTCATAAAAATGTCTCAGAAAAATTCCTGGTAAAACATGATCTAACAGCTCACATGAGAATAATGGATGTATAACTACAATATAATTTCTGACTCATTGGTTCTGTGTCCTTTGAAGTCTTCTGATCCAGGCTGGTGCCATTAAAGAAAACAAAAACAGATTATTTCTTAGCGCCATCTCCATTCTCTCTCTTTGCCTCACTTCTACGTGTCCCTCACTTGAGGGAACCCATAACACATACGAGGACCACGACTCTCGGCTTGTTCTGCATCCCCCCTCTCTATCATGCTTGTTTGCCTTGCAGCAATACGCTCACTCTCTGCTTTGTCCTCAGTGAAGAACAGAGTCAATTACTTAAAAAAGAAAACTCAAATTACTCCCATAAAGTGTAGAAAACAAGCAGGGGGAATGTTCATCTAACACCCCCATCAACCAGCCCCACACAGAGATATAACGGTCAATATCAATGGCAATGAAAAACGAAGGTTTATCAAGTGGGCACACCTCCCAGGATCTTAGAAAGAAATGCAACATGCATTTAGGACTTGAAGATGTTTAAAGGTTGAAACAGGTCAGAGAGAGTAAACCTAATACCATATTGTAGATTTGAGCAATTACCTGAGGAAAAATCCATTACCTAATGCACCTGACAGATGCTGAGGAAGTGGTATGGAAATGTACCACCACATATGATAAAACACTATCCAACTGGATTCTGACAGGAGATAAATGACATTTAAACTGTAGAAAGCTCTTTTCCTCTTCCTCTCCAGAGAACATTAATTACAAAGAGATCCACACCTATGGAGCGTATCACCTGAATGAACCAGTGACCTATTGGCCACTGGAATTAATAAGAAACTTACGGTTGCTGAGGACTCAAACTATCTGATAAAGAACAGAGAACTTAAGTTTTTCAATTGAATATTAGCACAACATTAAATGATGATATCAGAAACACTAGACTTGGAAAAGGAAGCAATAAAATCTGCTATATATTTATGGCCTTCCTATGGCTTCTCCAGATCCTACTGAAATAAGTAATAATTCAATAAGAGAGAAAAGAGACTCTTTCTGAAACTTGCCTTAATATCTGAGCGGCAGGCACATTCCATATTTATGTTTTCTTTTATTATAGAGACAGAAATCGTCATATAAGTCAGGGAAATAATCCAATGTAATATGGCTAATTTGGGGGGGGGGCTTTTATTTAATACCAGACATTTCTCTCCACTTTACACACTATTCTAGTTGGATTAGGCTTTCTGGAAGAGTTTTCTTATTGATTTACGTTTTAAAACACATGCCTCACCAAACTTTTTCTGATGTAGGCCAGCCAATTCAGCAAACGTGCATGTGGACTGAGTCATGTCAGTGCCTGCCTGAGAAGCGGGCTGTGAGGGCCTGGCAGTCCCAGAACTCTGGTGGGGGAGAGCCTGAAGCCAGGACTCCCTGATCACAGTCATCGCTCCTACCCTAGGGTCCCCATTCGGAGGAAAGTCTCCCCCGCTGGCCTGCAAACCCCCAAAGGCAGCTGCTTCTTTGTATGCAGCTCCAGGCCTGGGGGACGAGCCCACAGGGCAGTCAGGAGAGCTGACCCTGCCTCTGAGCAGCTGCCAGCTACCAGAGTGGTGTTCCTTTAGTTTCTGCTTTCCTTAGTGGTAACGTGAGGCCCCATGCCGCGTCTGAGAGAAATACCAACAGCTGGCATCCCTGGTAATGCCCTGACTTGAGGACCCATGTCCTTAAACCCTCCCCTGGAAAACGGTGACTTACCTGGAGTCACCACTAGACTCTGCAGGGAGTCAGTCTCTCATGGGGTGTCTTTAAAAAGAGGCCCAACGTCTTCACAGGAAATGGACATGTAGGCCTAGAACAAGTACCGAACAGGATTAGGTTATCAAGTTTGTTAAATATAAGAAAGCCAAATTAGGATTGTCAAGAATATGATGGCAATAGGAAAATAAGTCATTTAACATATTGAATTGTACCAAATTCTTTTTCTGCGCCTACTAAGGTGATCATTGGATTTTTCTCCTTTATTCTGTTAAAGTGATGTGTAATAATGATTGATTTTTTTGAATGTGAAAACATTGCCTTCATGAAATAAACTCTTTTAATAGTTTTTGTGTCCATTCCCATTTCCCCAAGACTTTTCATTTCTTTATTTGTAGCAGTGGTGGATTTCTCTCATCCTTTCATTCCTTCCACTTTGGTGGAATTTACCATGTGTTACAATCTAGACATCAGCGTTGCACTTCACAGCAGAGAATGCTGAGACCAAAGAAATGTGCAACATGGAAGACTGGGGTGGAGGTCATAGCACAGCTGTTAATGAGACCAGGAAACTTTCAGTCTCCCTCATGAATATAGATGCACAATTCGTAAACAAACCATAAGCAAAATACAGCACAGTGAAGATGAGAAGATCTGTGATACTACAATGAACACATACGTTGTTTTCAGACCCAGTGACAATCCATATCATTTGCAGTTCATAAACGAGAAAAGGTAGTAGGATATGTCCTCAAAATGGTCCTCTATTATATGGATAAAGGGTAATTTGTCTATTTGTTGGCATATTAATAAATACATGATGGTTCTTTTTAGTTTTCCCTTATTTCCTCCTTAGTCCCATGTTGCTATGCGAGGCATATTTTAGTACCCAATATCTACTTATTGGCTTTTTGGAAGGCCACCTTTATGATATAAAGACAATCAGGTTAAAATTGTGTTGAGCTGTGTGGTGTAAAGAATGGAGAACTAACGGTCATGGGACTGTATCATAGGCCTACCGCTGCCAGAGACTAGACATGTGAACTTGGGCAAGTCACCTGGCTCAAACCTTACCTAGGCCTTGCCTAGAAGAGGTATGACTGGGCCCCCAGAATCTCAAGGTTCCTCCATGTTGCTTGAACCTGTCCTAAATAGTTCCTGCTGTCCAGAAATTTGCTATCTAGGAGAAAAGCCAGACATATCCATACACAATTCTGCTACCAAGCAAATGCTAAGAAGTGGTTTAATGGAAGTAGAACGATGCATGTGGGGAAATTTACTTTGCAAGCTTCTCTGAGATTTTTTTCTTTTTGCTGAGGAAGATTCTCCGTGAGCTAACATCTGTTGCCAATCTTCCTCCATTTTGTACGTGGGTCACCACTACAGTATGGCTTCTGACCAGTGGTGTAGGTCTGCATCCAGGAACTGAACCCGGGCCACCAAAGCAGAGTACACCAAAGTTAACCACTACACCACCAGGCCAGCCCCTGAGATTCTCTTAAAGGTTTTTATGGAACTGGACTTTGAATCATGGTCAAGATGTTATAGAACTGTCGGGAAGGTGCAGAGAGAAGGAAAACCTTGATCAAAACAGCAAAGCAGGGTCAAGATGCATAGCATCTTCAGAAGTAGTGAACCCACAAACTGTTTTGGTGAGAAGTGATGCACTGGGAATTCGCTAGTAAGGATGCCTGGACAAAATGCAGAACTATGGGTTGACCCACTGCTAATAGTAATTCTACTTTCAGACATGTTCGAGATGCTCTTTTTTGCACCAGATCCCACAGATACACATTATTTATGCCACACTTGAACTACTAAACTATGTGATGGTCACTATTTTAAATGGAGCCAAGCCTGACACTTCATAAATAAAGTGCTATATGAGTGTTTTTAAATATAAAGTAAACAAAGTAACTACCCAGTGTGCCCAATACCTTTCTTAATATGCTTCTATGTGCTTCTTAATTTGTCCCTACATCATTTGATCATATGAGGCAACAGAGTGGCAGACGTGAACTTCAGTCCCAGCTCCAGGAAAAAGTCCTTGTTTGAATTATTAAGAATAAAGTTGTTTTATCTGTTGAGAAAGACATTAAACATGATTCTGGTGACTGCTAAAAGAGTTAACTATGCAGCAAATTACACTGTGATCAAAAATATGCATAAATTGAAGTCAATTTACCAGCTGAAGGTAATAAGAACAACTATTACAAAACCTCTTTTGAAATCAACAAGATTATCTTTTAATCAAGTACAAGATTATCTTTCCATAATTTACAAGTTAGTGTATGTATAATAGTGTAATAGCTATAAAATTGGATATCTAAGCACTTATGTGTACGAAAGGGTTCACAGAATCAATTTGTACTCAGGAGATGGTACCTCTGTTCTCCTGGTGGATTTCTAGAATATTAAATCCAAAGGAGGCTTCTTGCCCACTGAATCCATGCTGCCAGCATTCTCCTACCAGCCCACATTCCCCCACTTACCTTCCTTTGATAGGAATTAGGAAAGGAGGATGAGCAGGGGCTTCACAAAGGCTGATGATCAACATGTGCTGTGAAATGAACTGAGCTCTCTAATGACACAGACACACATTTACCATGAGAAGGCTGTGCTGCCGAGGGTGTGTGAATTTCTTGTGTATGCAATGTGAGGGTCATTTGCAGGAACTCAAACTTCATAATGTGAAATGTCTGTGTGGGTATATCTGTTTGTTTTATATACTGAAGGATGATCAAAGAATACAGAAAAAAAGTGCTATACTGCCAAATGGAAATTCACTCTCCTTTTCTGAGGCTGTGTTTCTTTCCTCTCCTTCTCAGCAATGGAAACATGTGGGAGAGCAAAGCTGTGACTCAAGCCCACACCAGAGACCAGGAAAATTTCCAAGACCCTAGGGATGCCCAAGGACCAGTTAAAGGGCTTGTTAAACGCAGGAAGAAGGGTCTTACCTGCACTATGAGTGTTAGCAATGAACTATAGTAAAATCCCGACTGTCAAGAGCAAGGAAGCCAAAAGAAGGCCCCCAGGTCTGCCCGCCTAGGATGAGATGCACAGCTCTCCCAGAGAGGGTGTCACAGCCTGCAACAGCCCCCGGGGATCTATTATGGGCCCAGCAGTGTGGGGAAGTGTGGGGGGCTCAGGAAAGGCCTTAAGTCCATCTCATCTGCAGCAGCAAGGTGATGGAGGAGGGGCTCACACAGGATAGAGTCACTGTCTGTGTAGCAGACACACGAGATGAGCTGTTGGATGGACAGCAGTTAAGACTTGTGTCAGCAAAGTAAAGACTGTGGTGGAGACATACACTGATGAAACCATGCACACGTAAACCATGCGGTTCTCTTGTTTATCCAGGAAAGGGAGCACAGGTTTTGAAGAGGCATGGGTCCTGAGATAAATCTTTTACCTAAATGTGGAGCTAATGTGGCAAGCTCTCTCTGCTCTCCAGCTCCTGTTCCCTCACACACAGCTCACCCGCTGGCATAGCAGTGGCCTGGCGGGAGTCGGTCTTAGAAAACCCAGTCTTTCCCTCTTGACTTGGGAAACCCCAGTTCTCCACCTGCTGTGGGTCTCCTTTACTTTTACACAGAAGACTTCACCTCTGACACTTCCAGCCACCAAATGTATGGTTTTTTCCCCTACACCAAGCAATTCTCCACGACACCAGCTGGGTATCCTACAATTTAACTCAATTCTGACACAATCTACCTGGAGATAGTGTCGGATCCCACAGGTTAAGGGCTCGGTCCCACAAGACTGCTCCCACCCCACTTCAGGCACCAATCACAAGAAGTAGGTCCCCAGGTTACCTACAACTTCTGTCTGACTTGGCTACAAATTGGAGGTTCACATGACCCCCTCCTCAGGTTCCTTTAATTTGCTAGAGTGGCTCACAGAATTCAGGGAAACACTTACGTTTACCAGTTTATTAAGGATATGATAAAGGATACAGATGAACATCCAGATGAAGAGATACGTAGGGTGAAGTCTGGGAAGGTCCCAAGCACAGGAGCTTCTATCCCCATAGTGTAGGGTGTGTCACCCTCGTGGAATGTCACTGTGTTCACCCGCCTGGAAGCTCCCCGAACCCCGTACTTGTCAGATTTTTATGGAGGCTTCCTCACGTGGGCATGATCAACCATTAACTCCATTTTCAGCCCTTCTTTCTTCTCAAGAGGATGAGGAACAGGTCTGAAAATTCCAAGCTTCTATCATGGCTTGGTCTTTCCAGTGACCAGGTCTCATCCAGGAGTTCACCTAGAGTCATTAGAACAAATTCATTAGAACAGGAGACACTGCTATCACCCAGGAAATTCCAAGGGTTTCAGGAGCCCTCTGTCAGGAATTGGGGTCAAAAAACAAATATTAGAACAAAAGATGCTCCTAGTGCTGTTATCACTGAGGAAATTACAAGAGTTTCAGGAGTTGTGTGCCAGGAACTGGGGGCAGAGACCGATATACATTTTCTCTTCTCTTTCTCTTATCTCATAGAAGGTGATTCCTTGCGTACCCAAGCCTGATTTTCTAGGTCAAGACGAGACCCACATCTCAGCCACAAGTCTCCCTGCAAATGAAGCAGAAGTCAGGACCCCCCCATGCTCCCCACTGACCCTAGGTGTCCAGATTGGGACCCTCCATGCTCCCAAGGTACCCTCGTTGTTCACACTTGGGACTGCCATGCCCCAGTGACAAGATCATAAAGGGTGAAGAGACTGCAGGCAGATCAAAGCAACAGTAGATGTCACAGACGTGCTCTTGAACACGTGCTTTCACGACAGTCCAGGCAAATGAACTCAAATGCTCTCGTTCCCATGAAAGCTGTATGAGACTCTATGACCAACGCAGAATGTACATTATTTTCAAGCCTGTATTTCAAGTATTATGAAAAATTAACCATGCAGTGATCAAAAAATACAATCCCTAAGGGAATCCCCAGTTCCCACTGCCAGAAGGGATGTCCAATGATGTCACGAGGGAATTTCCTACAGGACTCAAAGTGCCCTCTCTATAGGGCACAGGCACAACGTGAGGCTCCAGAGGTCTGGAAGGAGCAGGAGGGGGAAGGCAAAGCGGAAGCCAAGAGAGAGAAGACGTGTAGAACACACTCGGGATATCAGAAGGGCTGCTTAAGACTAGACTCAAACCCAGGCCTTGCCCCGCCAGTCCCAGTGTCCTCTCTACAGACCGGGACTTTAGCTCACCTAACCCACGCCTGGCTTCTGGGTGTGCCACACATGTTCTCAATTCTGGAGAATGAGACTGTCTATTTTGGGCAGAGTAAGAAGAAATGGGGTCAAGACAACATATAATAGATATAAAGAAAATGAAGAAATGCTTAATTCTTGGATTTCAAAATAATAAATGGGTCTGTCAAAACAAGTATGTATATGTGTGTATATGTGTGTGTGTGTGTGTGTGCGCATGTGTATCTGTGTATGTGTAGGTATGCATGTATGTATGTAAGTGTTTTTTTGTATCTGTGTATGCGTGTGTGTACGTGTGTGTCTGTGTGTGTGTACATGTCCCATAAATCTTTGTGAAGCTTTTCTAACTTCATAAATATAAATGCTACTAACATAAAATATACTATCTGGAGGTTAATTATTTATATTCTTATTATACTTAGTTATTTTTGTGAATTTTAAATAATAAATCATTAGTTTGAATTTTTGCATCAGTCGTTCTGAGTAAAACAGCAAAAGTTGATGGAAATAGTAACAACTTAAATATTCAAAATTAAACAAGTATATAAAATTCTACTTCTGGGATAAAAGTGAAAAACATATGTGGGAAAAATGGAGTTGAGATTTGCGACAACATAGACGAACCTGGAGGGCGTTACACTAAGTGAAATAAGCCACAAAGGGAAAGACAAATACTGCATGGTATCACTTATGTGTGGAATCTAAAAAAAAAAAAAAACATGAACTCTAGAAACAGAGAAGAAAAGTGACTGCCAGAGGCTGGGGTTGGGGGAAGTAGGGAGAGGCTGGTAAGAGGGTACAAACTTCCAGCTGTAAGATGAAGAAGGTCTGAGGATCTAATGTGTAACATACTGACTATAGTTGATAACACTGCATCGTACAACTGAAATGTGCTAAAAAATGGAATTGAGGACAGAAGAGATTCTGAAAGTCCCATGAAATACCCAAAATTGTTGGGAAAACTTCAGACTTTCAAAGAATATGAAATTGGTGGGTTCAAGCCAAGCTCTCCAAGAGATACAAGGAACCAAGTATTAATCTGAGTTCCAGGTGGAACGAATAGAAAATTGACTAAGGTTTGTCTCTAACAGGGTGAGATGTGCTATTGGATGGCTCAGAGAAGGGTGGAGGGATCTGCGGGGCTGGATGGTTGGGGAGGGGCTATGGTCCAGCCCCCTCCTCTTATGGCCCCCTCCCTGCCCTCAGGACCCTTTGTGACCAGACCTCAGCCCTGTGATGTGGGCCTGGGGCTCTAGTCCCCAAGTACACTCCCAGTGCTCAGTTGCCTGGTGGCAGCAGTGCGATTCAGATGATGGAGAATCCTCTCCTTAATCTGAAAAGTGTAACTGATACCTGGCTGAGCTCCAGTTCCACTTGCTGGGCAATTGATACCATCCTCGCCGTCCTGTGTGCACTGGGATTCTTCCTTGTGCTACGTCCCTACCTCCAGAGTAATCCATCCTTACCACCACCTAGGAAACATGGAAGCATCAGGAAGGTAAGGAATCCTTGGTGCAGACCCAACAGAATATGATTCTCTCTTCCTTTCTATTGTTATTTCCACTTTCATGAATCAACTAGAGAGACTCCTGGGATGGGAAAGAAGAGAACACCTATTCTCAGGAAAGAAGAGAACACCATCCTTCTAGGGACAAGCCAGGCTGGGCGGGGGTTAGAGTGGGCACTAGGATTTCCATCTGAAGATCTCAGACCAGGAGTCCAGGTGTGCTCCAGGGCTCCAGGACAAAGTCCCAAACTCAGTGACCAGTGGCCGAGGACTGCATTACTAAGAGCTGGATCTCTGCGGGAGGACAGACCCCTGAGCACTGGGTCACCAGCCGCCTTCCCGGGGCAGGTGTCTCGGGCTGGTCTGAGGGCAGTGCTGAGCCCGAGAGACTCTGGGCTGGGGCTGGAGTGGGGCTCTGGCCTCGGGCAGCAGAGTCCTCTCTGATGGGGCTCAGATACGCACCTGTAGGTCTGAGAGTGTGTGTTTCTGGAGCAGAGGAACAGTGAGGGAAGAGATCCATGGTGGGTCTCACACAGAAACACCTTCTTTGCGTTCTTGAAAAAAGGAAAACAGAATATTTCTATTCACTTTAAAAATGAGTAAAAGGAAAGAAACCCCACAGCGCTCCAGCAGTTACGTGTAGAAAGTCACATGGTTCATGGACACTGAGCGTCCCCAGCTTGTCCAGAGAGAGGACGGTGAGAACTGGCTCCCAGCCCCTTGTTTTGTCTCCTCTCGTCTCAGCGTCACGGGGAGCCGCGGGGGAGGAGCAGCAGAACGAGGAAGAAAAGTGGAGCTGTGAGAGGTAAGTGGCTGCCATTCAGCCCTGCCCCCGAGCTAGCCTCCATCCCACCCGTCCCTGAGGGCTCCACGGTCTCCAGGACGACAGTGGTAGAAAGAGATTCCTGTTTCCCTCAGGAAACAGAGCCCTCGAGGAGGCTCCTGGGAAGGAGATCAGAACCCAGATACTTCCCAGATTCTGTGCCCGGAACGAAGCCATGAGGGGCCTGGAGTGGGCGTTGCCCAGCAGGGGCCAGTGGGCTGTAGTGGATCAATAGTGCCTGGATTGGGAGGTGGGACCTCCAGGTCCAACTGTGGACAAGTTGTTTAACTTGGCTCAGATTCCACTGTGAGGTGACTCCTGCCCTTTCTCCCCCACAGGGCGGTGGCGAGGGCTGTAGGGGGTAATGGATGTGGAAGTACTTTGTACGCGACAAAGTGCTCCCTAGTATGAGCCTTGCCATCCCCGTCAGGGGTCACGTGGCCTTGGACACCATCTTGGGCTCCAGAGTCTCATCTCCCCACTGTCTCCCCTAGAGGGACTTTGCCCTCAGCCTCCTGTAACACCCCTAGGCCCTTGCCTTCACCACCCTGACCCATCTCCTCATTTCCAGCTTGCAGAGATTGCCTGAAGGAACCAGAGAAGGCTCGGGGCCTGGTTTTACTTGTGCAGAGGTAAAGAATCTTCCCCTTCTCTCTCGGGTCCTTCCTCCTCCCAGAGCCTATGACGTGACCCCTGCAGCCTGGGGCTGATCTGGGAGGGGGAGCCACAGGGACAGGGTGTGGCTAAAGCCCTGGGGAGACAGACAGCAGGAGCACTGTGAAGTTGATGTGGGGGCTGTGGGGGGTCGCGGGTGCCCACCCCTGCCCGACCTGCCTGGCCCTCCTGGCCCATCTGCTCCTGGCAGCAGCCTGTGCCTCCTGTCTCCTGCAGCCACCTGGGGAGGCTCCCTGACAAGGGCAGTTTCCATCAGCTCTCACGTCAGGACCCCCCCGGTGAGGTGTGCGAGGCAGCGCCTGCTGGGGCCCAGCAGCCACACGGGGAGTGGATGGAGGATGCTGCTCCCGCCACATCCCTGTCGGCTTCCTCGGCTCTGCTGACCAAGCGCCCTCCACCTCTGGCCTGCACCCTGTCAGCAGACCCTCAAGAAGACCGACCTGACTTGCAGAGAATCCCTCCGGGCACGGTTGCCGGGAGCTCACCTCCAGGTAACTCCGGTTTGGCATCCCCCATCTCAGGCCTTGTCCGCACAAGTTGTCCCATTTCGTTCCTCTGCCAGTGGTGGAAGATTACCAAGGCCTTGTTCTTCCCCACCTCATCACAGCACGAGTCCCACCACGAGCACCTGTCCCACCACCCACCGGAGGCCTCCTTCTCGGGAGCCCCCCCAGACAGGGAGGTAGAGGCTGGTAGCCCCTCATTTGTCAACGCTGAGGTCCAGAAGATGCTGAACATACAGATCACCCAAAGAGTAGAACTGATGATTGGGAAGAAGAAAGAAAAGGATGTGTCATTTTTGAAACAGCTGAGCTCAGACTACCACCTGAACTCTTCAGGGAATATGTGGAAATCACTGGGTGCTGAGCGGGACACCACAACCTCCCAATCCCTCTGGACCCTGAAAGACAAACCAGAGCAGCTGCCCGGTTCTCAGCAGCTCTCCTATCCCAAGGCCTTGGGGGACCATTTACAGCAGAAATGCAGCCAGCTCTACTGGGGTCTCCCCTCTCTGCACAGCGAGTCCCTGGTGGCTACTGCCTTGGTCTCTAGGAGCTCTTCTCAACTACAGGCCCCCTCCGTTTTATTCAATGGCATCTCTAATCGCTTTCCAGTTCCCATCTGGCCTGAAATACCTTCACGGCTTTCCCAGGCCCCACCCTTGCCCTATCCTGGGGCCCAACCTCAACCTTTGACTCCAAACTTGCCCCAGTTCCAGCCCCTACCTCTGCCCCAGACCCAGACCCAGGCCCATCTGGCATCCTCTCCCCCAACCCAAACACCTTCTTCTCCACTTCTGATGAGGACCTGTGGGGTATCTTGCCCGACACACCAGAATAAGACACAATCTTTCATCCCAACTAAAATACACCTGGAATTGTTCTTGCTGCAGAAGCAACTGAAAAGGGAGAGGGCTTTACCCTCTGTGGTAAAAAGATCTGAAGAAGTCTTTAGCCAGCTGATTCCCAATCTTCCCCAAGACAGTGGGGCCTCCCATGCCCACAAGTCAGTTTCCACCCTTCATGGGGACTTGATCAGCCCTAATCTCCAAAAGCAACATCTTCAAAAGAGGCTCATCAAAGATGAACACCAGGATGTCCTGCCCCACAGGATCCAAGTGTCTCTGGAACTGATGCAGCCTCAGAATGAATTCCCAGAGGCTTATCAGGCACAGGGCAAGCAGGAGCCCTCACAGCCCTCTGCATTTGTAGACGAAAGCAGCCAGGACACACAGAAAATGGGGTCCAGGTGCCCTAGAAAGTCCCCTGGGAGGGGTGAAGTAAAGTTCCAGCTAGGGAAGGCCATTAGCAGGGGTCTGGGGCAATGTCTGAAGGGGATCCCAGATCTCTCCAGGGGCTCAGCCAGCTTCCCAGCGAAGGTTCCAGGAACGAACTCTGAGGAGTCTGCAAGACACTTGATGAGGCCCTTAAAGACAGAGTCAGGAAATTGCTTACCCAGGGGCCCAGATAAGAAACATCTAGAAAAAATCTTGAAAGTCCATTTGGGCATGAAGTCAGTGCAGATCAAGGAGGGTTTGATCCCTGTGAGAGTGCGTCAGTCCTGGCTTGCTGCCAATTATGTTGGTCCCAAGTCCCACACTCACATGGAAACAGGAAATCTGGCATCCTCGAAGGGTCCGGAACCCCGTGTGAACACCTCCTGTGAGCATTCCATCCTCAGTCCACGCACCCGACAGGTGCTGGTAGCACATATTATAAAGCTTCAAGTGAAACATCGGTGGGGCCTACCCCTCAAGGTCCTCAAGTCCATCAAAGTCTTTAAGTTGAAAAAGATTCAACCCTCACCCCTTCTACGGTCTGCCTTTTCCCCCTCAGCCACTTGTGTATCTGGGGCCCACTCAAAATCCAACTTCACCAAGGTCTTAGGAAAACCTCTTCAGCCCCGCCCAACAGAGAAACTTATAACAAAAGAGTCCATTCCCACCCTGGCGAGTCCCCTCCCTGCCCCCTCACCTGTGTGTGAAGAAATCCAGAAGGCCCTAGGAGGGACACCACCTGGTGATGGGCCCTCAGAGGCCCCTCTTACTGGACAACCGGACAGGCCACCTTCTCAGTCCCTCACATGCAGCCTTGTGGGCAGAAACTGGCACAGTGAGATTGTCATGGGGGCCGAGAAAGGCAGCCTGGAGCCACGTCCAAGTTCAGCAACGGCCAGGAATGAGCCAAGGTTGGAAAGTGGGGATCAGGCCTCACGAGACCCCTGCCGTAGTTCCAGTCCCCAGAAGGAATGCACCAGTGGGGACACCCCAGCTTCCCAGGTGCCATATGACTTCACATCGAGTGCACAGACAAGCCAGGGGCAGCAGGAGCTCAGGACACCAAAAGTTAAGGACTCATGTGAGAGCCAGAGCAAGATATTTGCCCAAACTGACGAGAGGGATGACTGTAGGAGGCCCAAACCAGGAGAGTATGAAGACACGTTTGCAGGACCGAGGGCTTCCCAAGCCAGTGAGATGAGCCACCCTTCCCAAGTCAGGGGAATAGGAGACACTGTTGGGAGCAAATGCCTCCAGCTCCTGCTAGAGAAGGCACACTCTAGCCACTTCAGAAAACAGATGAAGCACTCTCTGCAGCATCTTGACCCCAGTAAAAAAGATGAAGGACTAGAAGATCTCCCTCAAAAAGGCAAGCCTGCATCAGCCACTGCCCAGAGCCCTGGACCAGTCAAAAGCAGATCTCTTACGGATGGCAGGGCTGTTGAAGCTCAGATGATTGTGACATCTGTTGGACAGATCCTGGCAGAGAAATTGGGGCTTCACCAAGGACTCTGTGCCTCAAGAAAAGTCAGCACAAAGAGCAATTCCAGGCCCCAGGAGGTGGGCATTCCTGCTACCAGGAGGTTCTCTCCTCCCCAGAGCAGAGAAGACTGATAACAGATACGGTCTATAGTCACCAAGCCACCCCCAGGGGCCCCAGCTGTCCAAACAAGAGCAGGTGGGCCAGAGAACGGGATGGCAAGTGGGCCTTCCCACCCAGGGAGCCAGGGTCCCCAGGCAGACCCTGCCAGCAGGGGCCGAGGGTGGCAGGTGCCTCAGCCCACCATCACCCAACACGCTGTCTTTGAGAGTGCGTCTCCCGTCGTCAGCTAGAGTGTGCTTCTCACACCTTTCCTGGAAGGGAAACTTTCCACCAATAAAAAATATAGTTTATGTGGAGAAAACCTGGTTTTTCTCATGTTAGCACATCTTCTATATGCTAATGGCTTCTTCCTACCACAATTTTTATTGTTTCACAAAATATGTCTTCTCACAAGAGGTGGTGGCCTCTGTCTGTGTCCTGCTAGGGGGAAGGGAAGGACTCAGGGTCCGTGCTTCCCGAGTGCCTGCTTTGGCTTCCAGAAGGGATGGGGCCATGGAGGAAGGGTAACCACAGCGTGGTATACCCACCCTCACCGCCATTCCCTCACTGCACCTTAAGTTTCCATAATTCCATCACTAAAACAACAAACGAAAGCATTCAGGACTTGCCAAGATGAGCAAAACCTGTAAGACCCCACCCCAGGATCGGGCTCAGCCTGTCCTCTCCCGCTTTCTCTCTACCTTGAACTTGTGCAGCTGTAGGGAGGAGGCTGCAGAGGCTGAAATTCCCCTCAGGCTCCAGGAAGTACTGGAGACAAGTTCTCGTGTCACAGAGTGGGGAGGGGAGTTTGGGGGCAGTGCTGGCCCGGAGTCCAGAGGTGGGAAAATCTTGCCTCCCAGACCTCTTGGTGGGAACAGATGGTGCCTGCCCTGGGAGCCCTTCCCTCCCTGATGAAGCCGGGATGGAGATGGGCCGGCGAACCCCCTTAGCTCAGCATCACCCTCCCTCTGCCCTTCTCACACTCTGGAGCAGCAGCAAGGATGAGGAGGATGTGCAGGATGTGCAGTGCGGGGCACGGAGGCTGCCGAGGGCCAATCCACCTCCGCCCGAGAGGAGAGAATGGCCCTGCTCATGGGTGTCCACCTTCCCTTTCTGCAGGACGGAGGAGAGCTATGACTGTGCAGTGCTCACCATCTGACAGTGGGACACTGTGCACCTAGAGCAGGATGTGGGGGAAGGAGGCACACTGGCAGGGGTGCCCATGAATGGTGCGGTGACCGAGGAGGCCCTGGCGTCCCACCGCCACCTGCAGGCCCAGCAGGGAGGAGAAGTTAGGGGCCCGGGGGCTCCACCCAGCGTCTCCAGCCCACGTCAGCTCCCAGAGCCCAGACCCAGAGCAGCCGCCAGTAGCTCCTCCACAGAGGGCCAGGCTCACAGAGGCGGCACGGCCTTCAAGCAGAGGGTTAACTTCTTCACAGTACATTTAATAAGCTCGCACAGGACTGGGGACCTCAGGACTCACGGTCTGTGACCTTTACTTACACATGTGGTCCTAGGATGGCTCCCCAGGACAAGTGGTACTTCAAGGGCTGAAGGACTGGCCTGGGGTCACATAGCAAGTCTCGCCTGGCTGCCATTCTCGCTTACCCCAGAGCCCAGAGTGAGGAGAGGCCATCAGACAGGATCTGTCACACAACCGGCCGGGAGTGACCCGCTCAGAATGAGGGTGTGGTCCAGGAGGTCCCGCTGAGTGCTCTGCTCTGAGCCCAGCTTTCCTCCTCCCCAGACCCCCGTCCACACAGGAAAGCTGGGAGACAGGAGCAATTTCTCTAGAGTGATTCCAAGCTCTGTGCCACACGCAGGGCGCACACTGGGCCCAGCTCCAGGGGGCGTCACTCCTGTGGTGGAAAGTTCTGCTCTAGGAGGTGCCCCTGATCCAGGTGACAGCAGGAATGGGCCCTGCCCCCTTGCCTGTCAGATGCCACCATGTGGGACCGGGACCCGGGGTGGAGGGGTGGAGTGGGCACAGGCCTGCTTGTGCTGTGGTTTATCCCTGGAGCAAGGTCCTGCCTCTGGGCCCTCCCCATCGGCACAGCAGGGAACATCCTGCTGAAAATGCAGTGATTCTTGATCTACAGATAAAAGGCTCTCTACATGATATTCAGGATATAGTACACGTTCAGTTTTGACATCTGTTTATGTTTAAAATGGTTCTCACAATAAACAAGCATTCTGTAACAAAATGCAGAGGGCGGCAATTATGTGATGACTTCTTAACACTCCAAGGGATAAAGACCTTTCCCAAATAGGAAAAAGAAAAAAAAATAGTAGTCAGTGCACAATGTTAACCCTGAGAGTGATTCCCCTTTTAACTTACAATATTATTTTCAGTTTCATATACTTTATATCGAACTCCCACAGGAATAAACTTCTGGAAGTGTTTCCACATATACCCAGCTACACTTTCTGTGGTGCTCACACACGGGCACAGTAGGGAACACCCAGATCCGGATGATCCAGGGGCTGCATAACTGCCGCAGCCTCTCTGAGGTCGGTCAGATTCACAATCATTCCTGGAGCAGGGTCGGTCTTGATAACTGCGCCCCAGCCATGTGGATGGTCGCACTTCCAGACAGGCGCCAGTCCCCTAGCTCACGGGTGGCGCCCTCCCTGGCCTGTGTCAGGCTGGCGTCCACGCGCTCTGGGCACCAGAAGAGCTCTTTCCCCAGGGACATGCACTCTGTGCTCTCCACAGCAACGAACCACCACAGAGCCACACGTGGCGCCAATGCAGCTAAACTCCAGGTGGCTGTAAACCAGCGCTGTGCCAGACCCAGTAGAGGAGGATGCAGAACACGCTCACACCCTTCGTAGCCAACGTGGCTGACACAGCTCTCCGGTTCTGAGTGCTTTTGTGCACTCGAGTTTCACCCCCTCGGTCACTGTAATGACGTCCGCAGTTCTCCCTCCCTCCTGAGTCCAGAAGCTGGACTCGCCACCACCTGCCCCCTGTGGCTTCACAATCTGCCACTAGTTTCCAGGGACCACTTCAACCAGACAGACCTCTCTCAGCTCACACACCACCCTGAAACTTCAGAAGCAAGACCACCATCCTTCCTGTTTACCCCCGCCATAATTTTACACTGGCAACACTTCCCCTGCCTATTTCAACGTCAGTAAGTATTTTGTAGAGTGTGTAGATTTGTTTTGCAGAGTGTGGTCCCCTGACTGAGATAAACTTTCCACCTACCAGGGCTGAGACTTGGGCAAGTCACCCAGTGCCTCCAAACTTCATTTCCTTGACCTGGAAAACGAGGGTTAAAGTTAGTAGTGTTGCAGTGAAGGGGAAATGAGTTAAAGGGTAAACACTTTGCATAGCAAGTAATGAGCGACTTTGCTATTGTCATTGCTTTCATTTTTCATTTTATTAGTATCAAGGTAGTTTTTATTTGTTAAATAAAGTACACACTGCTTATTTTGTACAGAATTAAGCAAAATTTTCTAGGACAAAAGCTAGTATTTTGTATGTATTAAAAATTAAAAATCTCTGAGAAAATAAACTGAATATTCTTTCAAGTAATTTTCAAACCATTTTTCGCCACACAGTGTTTAGTAGGTCTCTACTAGCTTACTTCGATTTTAAAGGATTCTTTTTGCCATCCCAAAGCTACTATTTCTTTGCCTTTGAACAAGCTGGACTCGTGGAACTTCAAAACCAACTCTGTTCTCTCCACCTGCCTGTTCACACCTGCTTCCCGGTGCCGCCCCCCAAGCCCTTGGGTAGCATCGGGGTCCTCTGGTTATCTCCAGTAACCAGAGGTCTGACTTCAGTAATGAGTTGTGCAGTCCAGAGTAACAGTCAAACGCCACATTGCATTTCAACGCAACGCTTCTCTCCTCCAAGAGAACAGCCCGCTTTAGATGGGAACGCTGCCCTGGGAGCCGGGGAGGAACACGTGGACTCCTCCACTGGCACTTGGTGCTGCTTCCTCTTCTTCCAAGCCCTGTCCACTACCCTCACCTGCCCACCCAGCTTACTGACCTTGAGTTCTGACCTCTCATCGCCCAGCAGGGGACTGGAGCGATGGGGATTAAAAAAGCAAGAAATGCTCACGCGACTGGCTGCACTGCTGCGAGCCCACAGTGGTGCCACCTGAACTTGGTGGGTTCGGAGTGGACTTTCTCTCGTGGGCATCTGCTGCCATTTCCAGGGGCCTCGCACCTGCAGTTCCTTGTCATGGGCAAGCACCTCCTCTGGCGGTCCCCACAGTCCCCCCATCACGGGGCAGTACTCTTGCTGTACCATCTCCTCCCCTCTCAGTGCAGCTCCCTCTCAAGCTGGGCCACATTCTGTCAGCGTGGACACCTTCAACTGGCGGCTGGGAGAGCACTTCTCCCAAATGCAGCCCCTCCTATCCTGTTCCAGCATCTCAGCCCACCCCTTCCCCCGATGTCTCCGGGATGGTCAGACAGTCTGCCCTGGGTTCCCCAGAAGCCAAGGAGGCACAGGCAGGTTCTTAAAGTTGGTTCCTGGATGCCCCCTGTGGGGACAGGTGTGAGGGTATACTCACATCCCTGAAAACTCTCTCTAAAAAATCCTACTCCATCTCCACCTCTCTCAGCCTTCCCCCAGTCCCTGGAGGGCTGCAGGGGTGAGCTAAGGCCTCCTTCTTCATCCAGGAGCCCTCACCTCCTAGGGCTGGTGTTAGGCCTTTGAGCGGCTGTAAAGGGATCTTAATTTATAAGAGTTTTCTGTACATTTTCAAACAACTTTGTTACCAACTTTTACCAGTTCATTTAAAAGAGCATTTCTCATCTCACGAAAAAGAATTAAGATATAAGTGTCTAAAATTTTGATACTGAGCCTCTTAATCTCAAGTTCGTGTGCCCGATGTGCACTAAGACAAACACTGAGGCATCAGTACTTGGAGATGGAGAAAGGTTTATTCAAATTGGCCAAAATGAGAAGGTGGGAGCTTGGGTTCACCCAAATCTGCCTTAACAAGAGCAGAAAGCACGGGTTTTATAGCTCTAAGGGGTTTGGCAGGAGGAGCTTCAGAGAAACAAGGGGGTCGCTCCGATAAGCTCCTGGGCAATATGACTTCTAGGTGTCAAGGGTAGCTGGGGGCCGGCCATCCAGTGACGGCAACCTCCCCAAAGGCGTTCTCTTCCTTCTGCAAACCAAGCTCACAAAGCTTCTGCAAAACTAGCTCGCATATCCTCCAGACCCCTGAGTCACCCCTCAAGTTAAACAGGAAAACAGCAAATTGCTTACTGAATGTCTACAGTAACCTCCCTCTACCCAGCTTCAATTTTATATAATCTGGAAATTTGGGGATTTGGGCTTGGCTATTATTATTTATTTATGTAATATTACCTATAAAGATATTTACCAATTTTTCTTCTTTCTTTACAAAAAACAGAAAATATGTTAAGAATTAGCTGTGAAAACGCCAATATGGGGTTGGGGGGGATTCACTTGTGTATTTCTTTTTGTGCTAAAATCTCTATTTTGCCTAGCAAGGAAGAGAGTGAGTTCCGTGGGGGGAAAAAATGAGCCTTAAGGACAGACCAGGTTGAAGCCTTTAGATTTGAAGGTTACCTGACCTTTCCAAGATGTTTCTCATGGGTTGGTGAAAAGCTCTAAAAGCTTAGGAACAGAAAGAAATTGAGAATTAGAAGCCAAGTCATTGAAATGAAGAGCCATCTGACAAGTGTGTGAGGCTCCCACACCTCGGTGAGTGGGAAAGATTCCTGTGTGAAGAGCACTGCTCGAGGGGCTTCAGAGAAACCAGCAGGAGGACAGCGCATCCCCAGAAGTGAGGCTGGCCCGCCCCCAGGGCTTCTCACCAAGAGGCTTTACTGCTGAGAGGTGACGACTTCACAGGGAGGCCACGGAGAAAAGGCAGAGCCCCCAGTGCCTGTCATCAGGCACTTTGCCGTATTTCCCTTCAGATAATAAATGTGACCAAGTGTGGTCACATGGGAATTAAATCACATTCAAGCACCTGTTTACCTGCTGGTGAGTTCCTCAATATTGTGGGCCAGATGACATTTGGGGGACACAGGTCCAGGGGCGGTGTTGGCAGGATGAACTCTTTTCTGAGTGACTTTGCCATGGTGAAAGTTCATCCAAAGGAGATGGTAGGAAAATGAATTTTCTACTAATTTCCTAGTAGGGAAAGCATCCAGCACTATATTTATTTGGGGATAAAAATATGTATGTGTTTAAAAATTTTCACAAAAGAGCAGTGACTGGAGGAAATGATGCATCTGGGCCTGTCTAATAATATTCCTCCTTCACAATTTTCTTGTGGGCTCCCAGGCATTGCGTGGCTGCTGCCGTCCTGGTCTGCAGGCCATGGGTCTCTTTGTGAGGCTCGAGGCAACCCAGGGAGCCCAGATGGACACATGAGATCATCCCCAGCTGAGAGTATTTATTTTATTAACTAGCTCTGTTTCATAGGACACAGTACACACACCCTGTAGCCATGTTTATCACTGCCTTTTACAATCTCCAGGTAGGAGTAGATAACCAATGTTAAAATCATCCTATTTGAATAACAAAGTAGGTGAAATTTTTTTTCTGAAACAGTGGTCTTAGTTTTTTAGACAACTGAGTCTGATCAGAGGTCACAGGGGCCCAAGGATGACGCAATGACAGCCGGTGGCTAACGTTTCACCAAAGCCCCTAAGCTCGGTAAGGTGCACAGGTGGCCCCTCATAGATTCAAGCCGTCTCACAGAACCACAGAATTTAAGACCATTTTTCCAGTCTGAGGGAGCCCCGAAAGGAAAGTGAGCTGAGAGCAGAGAGCTGGCAATAATGCACTAATGTCATTGATGTCCTTTAACTGCATCTGCTTGCTGACAAATGTCTCATCCAAAAATGACTTAAAAGTACAATCGTTTTTTTGAAAGCAGAAAGGGGGTTTGATATGCTTATTCAGCTCTAATATAACTTGGAAACTGTCTCTAATGCAAAAAATAAACCTTCTAATATTTTCATTCATTCTGTTTGCTCTGAATCTTCCATTTTATGACCACCTTCTAGTGGGCCAGCCACACTAACTCAGTGATGCCATGCCATGCATTGTAGAGCAATATCTCTCAAAGCAGATAATAAAGAATACTGTTTTATAAAAAGATTCTGTGGCCAAAGCAGCTGGAAGTTTGGGTTAAAGAAAGCAGAGTTTGTGGCCATTCTTTCACTGTATGCGTGTGTGTGTGTGTACGTGTGTGTGTCTGTGCGCGCGTGTCTGTGCATGTGCATGTGTATGTGCGCGCACATCTGTGGTTATGTGTGGATATTCTCAGAGACGTGACTATGCTGCAAGGAGGACACATGAGTCAGAATATTTCCCAAATCCATGGAAGTTTCAAAACTTGTCTTTCTTTGGTTTTTCATGGAAATATTTCAGGAACTTTGAGGTCACTGTTTAAGAAAGGTTTGAAAGTTTCTAAGGAAGACAACCAATACTAACTATATACACTAAACTGAACGAGGTTTAAGTCAAAATTAAATGGAAGGACCTTCCAGTGTTTTTTGGTGACATTAATTAGACCCAAGTAAATTTAGATTTTAATGAGTGTAAAATCCTTTTCTCCTCAGTAACAAGATGTAAGTGATCGATCTCCATTTGGGGAAACTCAGAAAGAAGTCATTTCCATGCCCAGTGTCAGCCTCAACTTTTTGGTGAAGGAGAAAGTACCTAGTATGTTCTTGGGAATAAAGTGAAATTGAAAAAAATTTATCTTTATTTTTTTGGAGCAGTTTAAGATTCACAGCAAAATAGAGGAGAAAGTACCCATACACTCTCTGCCCCCTCACACACACAGCCTGCCCCACTGTCAACACCCCTCCACCAGGTTGGTATGTTTGTTACAGTTGATGAAGCTCCATGGACATGTCACCACCCAAAGTGCACAGGTCACGTTACAGTTCTGGGTGTGGACATTCTGTGGTTTGGACAAATGTATAGTAACATGTGTCCCTCACTGTGGTATCACACAGAGTATTTTCACTGCCCCAAAAATCCTCTGTGCTCCACCCATTTATCCCTCCCTTCCCCGCAACCCTGGCAACCACTGATCTCTTTACTGTCTCCATAGTTTTGCCTTCTCCAGAATGTCATACAGGTGGAATCATATAGTACGTAGCCTTTCAGATTGGCTTCCTTCACTTAGTAAATACGCACTTAAGGTTCTTCCATGTCTTTTTTGTCTTGATAGCTCATTTCTTTTTAGGAATGAATAATATTCCACTGTCTGGATGTACCACAGCTGATTTACCATTCCCCTACTGAAGGATATCTCGGTTGCTTCCAATTTTTGGCGATTATGAATAAAGCTACTATAAACATCTGTGTGTAGGTTTTGGTATGGATCTAAGTTTTCAACTCCTCTGTGTACACATCAAGGAAAGACATTGCTGGACGGTAAGGTAAGAGTATGTTTACATTTCTAAGAAACTGCCAAATGGTTTCCCAAGTCAATGTGCCATTTTGCCTTCCCACCAGCAATGAAGCAGAGTTCCTGCCGCTCCACCATCACCACCATCTGCTGTTGTCAGTGTTCTGGACTTTGGCCATTCTAATAGGTGTGTAGTGGTACCCCATGTTGTTTTAATCTGCAGTTCTCTAATGACGCACGATGGTGAGAATCTTTTCATACGCTTATTTGCCATTTGTATACCTTCACTGGTGCAGTATCTGTTCAGATCTTTTGCTCATTTTTAAATTTGGTTGCCTGTTTTCTTATTGTTAAGTTCTTTGTATATTTTGGTTAACAGACCTTTATCAGATGTGTCTTTTGCAAATATTTTCTAACAGTCTGTGGCTCGTCTTCTCATTCTCTTCACATTTTCTTTTGTAGAGCAGAGGTTTTTAATTTTAATGAAGTCCAGCTTATCAATTATTTATTTTGTGGATTGTGCCTTTGATGTTGTATCTAACAAGTCATCACCATACTCACGGTCATTTAGGTTTTCTCCTATGTTATCTTCCAGGACTTTTATAGCTTGCATTTTACATTTAGGTCTGTGATCCACTCTGAGTTAATTTTTGCGAAGGGGTAAGGTCTGTGCCCGGGTTCATTTGTTTGCCTGTGTATGTCCAGTTGTTCCAGCACCATTTGTTGACAAGACAAGCTTTGTTCATTGTATTGCTTTTGCTCATCTGTCAAAGATCAACTGACTACATTCATGTGTGTCTATTTCTGAACTCTCTGTTCTGTTCCATCGATCTACTTGTCAATTCTTTTACCAATACCACCCTGTCTTGACTACCATAGCTTTATAGTAAAACCTGAAGTAAGGTAATGTCAGTCCTCAAACTTTGTTTTCCTGCCTCAATATTGTGTTGACTATTCTGGGTCTTTTGTCTCTCCATCTAAACTTTCAAATCAGTTGTTGATATCCACAAAATAACTTGAGATTTGGATTGGGATTGGGATGAATCTACAGGTAAAGTTGAGAAAAACTGACATTGACAATACTGAGTCTTCCTATCCATGAATATGAAATATTTCTCCATTTATTTAGTTCTTGTTTGATTTCATTCAACAGAGTTTTGTAGTTTTCTTCATATACATCTTATACATATTTTGTTAGATTTATACCTATGTATTTCTTTTTTTTTTGGTGCTAATGTAAATAGTATTGGGTTTTAATTTCAAATTCTACTTGTTCTTTGCTGGTATATAGGAAAACAATTAACTTCTGTAATAAACTGTAATTTTAAAAGTACTGAAATTCTTTTAGAGAAATTCTCACTTTCTGTGGATTAAGTTAAACAGCTTAACTTAAGAGAAGCTGAGTCCCTGTGTCAGCAGTGACGTGCCCCCATTGTCATCATTACTCCATCGCCAAAATGCCATTGGGCTGAATGCTTGAGAGACAGAACCATGAAAAGTGGCTTCTGCCCTTATAATTCATAGTCCCAAAGTGTCAAACTACTAATTTTTATTTATTGTCCACTTTGCATAAGTAATAAGTTCTGATGCTTTTCCAAAATATAGAAAGAATAAGAAAATTATTTACTAACTATAGTACTAGAATTGATGGTAAGACACTTACATTTTTCCTGAAAAGAATTCTCATTCTTTATGGTTGTAAGGAAAAGATCATTACAGAGAAGATAAAAGAGGAGAAGTTACAGAGGTAAAAGTCTAAAGTAAGAAAATAGGCAGGAACACAGAAAAAGCACCCAATCTCTTTCTATCTGCAGTGTTCTCTCTCTCTCTCTCTCACTAATACACAGACATGAACACACCACAATTTGAGGAACTGCTATGTGTCAGGCATTGTGGTAAAACTGAGGATATAGCGGTGATTTAAAACAAATAATTTTCTCCTTCCATGAAGCATATAGTTCAGCGTAAAAAGCAGATACAGAGTAAATAACCCCACAGCCATAAAACTGCAACTACAACTAACGACCATAACCATGAGGTTAAGTGAAGCTATTTCAGATTCTTTTGTGCTGAGACATCAACTTGTTCTCTCTCAACACTCAGAAAAGTGTGTTGCAGGTAAAGGCCTGGATTAATCCTAGTCTGTTGGGGAGATGGAGGAAATTGCTCAATCTCCCACATCTGAAGTTGTGCAGTTTGGAAGGCCAAGAACAAAAGTGAGGAAAAGAGCCCATCCAGAACCTCAACTCAGCATCTCTCTCTCTTGGCAGCTGCAATAATCTCGTAATCAACCACTCTGTGTCCACTCTTGTTCCCCTGGCCTGTTCACAGAGTCGTCAAAGTGACGCCCTCAAACGTGAGCCTGACTGTGCCATCACTACTCATAGCATCCAAGGGTGATCCATCTGATTAGAATAAACCCAGAGTTCTGGCCTGTGCCTCCGAGTCCTGCTTGGTCGGGCCCCAGGCCTCTTGTGGCCTCACCCTCATCTTCCTCCCTTCACTCACTCATTGCATCATAGCCATCCTAGGCTCTGCGCTTTTCCTCAAACACCCTGGATACTCCCCTTGCCCTGAAACGCTGCACTTGGAATGTTCTTCCTACCCACAGCACATGCCTCCATTGCCCACCTCAGTGGGTCTCTTGAGTACCCATCCAAAACAGCTTCCTGTCTCTGTTGTCCTCGCTAGCACGCATTCCTGCCTGATACAACATTATACACAGTATTTATGTCTTCATAGTGCGCCCTTCTTCATGAATCCCAGCTGCTCTGCACTGACACGCCCCCACCCACAGGCCCTCCCCTGTCTTCATTGCCTTTTTCCCATGTCTGGGTCCTTGGAGATTGCTGGCACCATCTGTTGATTGTGTGTGCCCAGGGAACCCACAGCAGAGCCCAGAGCCTCCCACAGGGCCCTGGCATCTGGACAGGGGATCTCTGTCATGGCCGTCCATGTGCAGCACGGAGTGGCTGGCCAGGCAAGCACCTGGGACATGGGTGGGATGCGGGACCATGGTTGGCGGAACAGGAATGGGGGGTGGGGAGACTTGGGGAGGTCCAGGGTCTGGCAGAGTCCAGGTCATCCCAGTTGGATCAGCCCCTGCCCTGAAGCCTTAGACACATCCCTGAGAGCACATGGTCTTGATGCCCTTGGGCTGGGGCCCAGAAGGTCCAGGCACACCATGCCCAGACTCCTTCCTGCATGCCCTGGCACCTGCTCCACCTGGGGTCAGCAAATGGGACAGCAGACTCCCTGACAAAGATCCTCTCCTTGAATAAATTTTGGTCAGCGTCTCCTCAGCAATCGTTTTTACTAAGCCCAGGCTTTGACTCCCATGTCCTTCCTTGTAGAGTCCAGTTCTGGCAAGAATCCTGCTAAGTCAGTTTAGCCAGAATCCCCCATCCCCCGATCACCCTCAACATCTGATCAGGTTCCTCATCCTCCATCATCCCCCAGGTGATGTCTCATCACTCCAGCCTGCCTTCAGCAGGAATCCTGTTAGGTTGCTTTACCCAGAATCTCCCTTATCACTGATGTTTCGTCCTAGTGATTTTCCATTCACTAATGCTCACCCTGTGCCTTACCCATAAATCTCACCTTTCCTTACTGTATTCAAAGTGGAGCCCGATCTCTCTCCCCCACTACAAAACCCCATTGTAGTAGCCCCCATGAATAAAGTCAGCCTCACAAGCGTCATGAATAACTTTTTCTTCAATACCTTAGGGTCCCAGCACAGGCTTTCTGCCCTTGTCACAAGGCCTGCTCAGGCCTAAGGTCGAGTCCATGCGTGTGTGGCACTGTTTCTGGCTGCACTGTTCTTTCTACAGGCTCTAGGATCACTTTATTATTCAGCTGGGGAGCTAGCCACACAGGGAGTATGAGTGCAGGGCCAGCCCCAAGAGAGGGGCGCTCCTGCCGCATCATTTGCACCTGGCCACGGCCAAGCGCTTGTTCAGAATCCTCCTGTGGGCGAGGGTTTGGTTTCATTGGTTTTTTTCCTAGTTCACTCTACAGAGCTCCTGGTTTCTTAAGGGGTTTTTGATACACTCCTGAAACCTATGCAGTGAATAGAGTGTTTCTTCATCTTACTCATTAACATCATTTCACGTTGCACTTTGGTTCCCAATTACTGTTTATCATTACAGAAGCCCAGTGTCTTCAAAGATTCATTCTCAAGGACTCTTGTTAACACTTCTCTAGAGAAATGCTGATCTCTTCCAATCATTGTTTTCTCCATCGTTTTCTCAGTGTCCTCCCCAGACTCTGTCCTTGCCTCCTGGGTCACGGTCAGTGATGTCTCTGCGCATATGTCATGAGTGTGTGACTCTGGCTTAAGGGTTCTGCTGGCCCAGGCCCACCACCGGGCTGAGCCGAGCCTCTGAGTTAGGAGCACCTGAGGCCCCAGAAGCAGAGGCCTCTTATCATTTGCCTGGGTTGCAGAACTCAGAGGCCTCAAGTAGATCAGCATGACATAGTAAAATTAAATAACTACCATCAGCAACCTGTGCTCCATTAAACGTGTGTTTCCTATTATCTTTCCCATTAAAATAAGTATTCTCTGAGGAAAGAATTTCAAAGTCATAGCACAACATATGCCGACGTTCAGTGCAAAGGAAACATCAAACGAAGGTACTGGGCATCGAGGTTAGTTCTGAAGTAGATTAACTGCACAGATACTTTAAAAAATCAGTACAACTGCTTACTGATATTGAGTACACCTATCATGTGATTGGAATTCTATTTTGCAGGTTATTCTTTTGGTTTTTAGCAATCAAACTATATGCATGGTTTAACATCTATACTTAATTGAAAACATCCAAAGGCATGTACAGTATCTTTGCATTTAATGTCAAAAGATAAATATGGTACCCATTCTTATTTCCTCCTCACCATCATTTCTACTATAAAGGAGGGTAAAGTCAATTTCCAAGGAATTACTAACAATTATAAGGAAGTTTAAACAATTAGTCAAGAAGTGACTTAACACAATGATGTCAGCATCATGCCGCGTGAGATGGTCACTTTGTCTCTCCTCTTCAGTCTATAATGAGTAAAACCTCCATAACTCAGCAAAGGTTCCTTTGCCCAACACACCAGAGAGATCCACACATCAGTACAGACAAAGTGGGTGGACTGGAGCACACAGAGGAGGCGAAGAAGAGGAACAGTGGAGGCAGTGCGCATGACCCAGGACCCAAGCCATGGTGGCTAAGCCAGCCACCTGTAGCCCCAGAGAACCTGGTGTGCACACAACTCCGGTCTCCTCACCACAGCAGCACCTGCAGCCACAGGGGAGAGGACAACAACAGAGGCAGAGCCCCACAATCCCAACCCCTGACTGTGGCTCAGACCCCAGTATCAGCATCAGAGGTGCATACACAACCCCAATCTTCCAACCACAGCAGTGCCTGCAGTCACAGGGAACAGGACAACAGCAGAAGTGAAGCCCCACAATCCTGACCCGCTAGCTATGGCTCAGAACCTAGTAGCAGCAGTAGAGGCACACACACGACCCTGACCTCCCAACCACAGCATCACCTGTGGCCACAGGGAACCAGGAAATAGCAAAATCAGTGCCCTGCAATCCCCTGGCTGTGGCTCAGAACCCAGTAGCAGCAGCTGAAGTGGTGCACATGACATCAGACTCCCGACCTCAGTGGTACCTGGAGCCACAAGGAATGAGGCAACAATGGTGGCAGTGCCCCACAAACCCTACTCTCTCCTCCTCCTCCCCCTCCCCTCACCATTGCGGTGGTGCTTGCAACCTGGGACCCTGGACCCTGGACAAGGTGGAGGTGCCCACCATCCCTGTGCGCCTGGTGGCAAAGACAGAAATTGCAGCAACAATGGCAACAGCAAGGCATTGGTGACCCCTGGAGGTGCAGGTGGCAACAGCAAGGGCATTGAAATTCCAATTCTCAAAGAGGGCCAGAGGCAGCTCAGGAGAGAAAAACTAAAAACTGGTGTTACAGCCCCACCATCTTAAAACAAAAGAAAGGCCTCAAATTACACACTGATTGAATAGTTAGAATCACAGCAAACAAAACTGTACCTAAATAACAAAAGTATTGCTACAGCAAATGCACCAACAGAGGAATAACTAATCAAGCCCTGCAAAAATACATGGTAACATGGCATCACAAAATGAAAATGATGAATCTCCAAAAATTAGACTTAAAGTCATGGAAGATTATGATCTAATTGATAAAGAATTCAAAATAGCTGCCATGAACAAACTCAATGAGCTACAAGAAAACTCAGAAAAACAGTTCGATGAGCTCAGGAATAAAATCAATGAAGAGACAAAACACTTTACCAAAACGATTGAAACTCTAAAAAAGAACCAAACAGAAATTTTGGAGCTGAAAACTCAATAAATGAGATGAAGAATGCATTAGAAAGCATTGGAAATAGAGCTGACCACGTGGAAGAGAGAATCAGTGAACTGGAAGACAGAAACATAGAAATGATTCAGCTAGAAGAGAGGAGAACTAACATTTAAAAAGAACAAAAAATTCTACAGGAACTATTCAACTCCCTTAGAAATGGCAACATAAGAATAATGGGTAGCTCAGAAAGAGATAACGAGAGAGAGAAAGCAGTAAGTGATTATTTAAAGAAATAATAAGTTAGAATTCCCCTACCTGGGGAAGGAACTGGATATACAAATCCATGAAGTTAATAAAACACACAGTTATCTCAATGCAAAAAAACCTTCTCCAAGAAACATGATGATAAAATTGTCAAAAATAAATGACAAGAAAGAATACTAAAGACAGTCAGTGGAAAAAAATTAACCTGTAAGGGAACCCCCTTTGGCTATCAGCACATTTCTCAGCAGAAACTCTACAGGCCAGGAGACACTGGAATGATACATTCAAAATATTCAAAGACAAAAACCGTCACCCAAGAATACTCTACCCAGCAAAGCTATCCTTCAGATATGAAGGAGAAATACAGGCTTTCCCAGACAAACGAAAACCGAGGGAGGTTCACTGCCACTACACCTGCCTAACAAGAAATGTTGAAAGGAGCTCTTCTACCTGAAACAAAAAGGCAAAGGTATACAAAACTTTGAGCAAGGTGATAAATTGACAGACAGAATCAGAAAATTGCAACTCTACATCAGAATAGGTTGGTAGTAAACACTTACCTATAACATAAAGGTTAAAGGGAAAGAAAGCCACTCCAATTTCATAATGAATTCACAACATAAAATGGGATAATTTGCAACAACAAAAACATAGAAAAGGAATAGGAAAAGGGACAGAACTTGTATAGATAAACAAAGATAAGATGCTATCAGCAGAAAAAGGACTATTTCACCTATGATACCTTATATACAAACCTCACGGAAACCAGAAGAGAAAAATTCAGAGCTGAGACAAGAAACATGAAAAAAGAATAAACTGGCGGCCAGCCCAGTCGTGTAGTGGTTAAGTTCGCGAGCTCCACTTCAGTGGCCCGGGGTTCGAAGGTTCAGATCCTGGGCATAGAACGACACACCGCTTATGAAGCCATGCTGTGGCAGGCGTCCCACATACAAAGTAGACGAAGATGGGCAGGAATGATAGCCCAGGGCCAATCTTGCTCACCAACGAAGGAAAAAAAAGAGGAAACTGAGAAAAACATCACAAAAAAACAACAAACTGAAATGGCGGACAGAAGCACATGGCAGAAGAAACAACAGAGACATAGAACAATCAGAAAACAAAACATAAATTGGCAGTACTAATTGCTCATGTATCAATAATAATCCTAAATGAAAATGAGTGGAATTTACCAATCAAGACACAGAGTGGCTGGATGGACTAAAAAGGAAGACCCATCGATATGCTGCCTCGAGGAGATTCATCTCATCTTTAAAAACAAACATAGGCTCAAAGTGAAGGGATGGAAAATGATACTCCAAGCAAACAGCAAACAAAAGAAAGGGGGTTTAGTCATACTTATATCAGACAAATTACACTTCAAGCCAAAACGATAACAAGAGATGACAAAGATGGACATTATAGAATGATAAATGGGACAACCCATCAAAAAGATTTAACATTTATTAATATATATGCACCTACCACAGAATCACCAAAATATATAAACCAACTATTAACAGACCGAGGGGAAAACTGATAGCAACACAATAATAGTAGGGGAGTTTAATGCCCTGCTTACATCAATGGATAGATCATCCAGACAGAAAGTCAACAAGGAAACATCAGCCTTAAATGAAACATTAGACCGGATGGAATTAATAGATATATATAGAACATTCCATCCAAAAGCAGCAGAATAAACATTCTTCTCAAGTGCACATGCAACATTCTAAAGAACAGACCATATGTTGGGACACAAAACAGTCTCAACAAATTTAAGAAGACTGAAATAATACCACACATCTTTCAAATCACAATGGTATGAAACTAGAAATCAACTAAGAGAAGAAAGCTGGGAATTTCACAAACACGTAGAGACTAAACAACATGCTACTGAACAACTACTGGATCAAAGAAGAAATCAAAGGAGAAATAAAAAATACCCGGAGACAAACGAAAATGAAAAAATAAACACACCAAATCTATGGGATGCAGCAAAAGCAGTACTAAGAGGGAAGTTTAGAGTAATACAGGCCTGTCTCAAAAAAACAAGAAAAATATCAAGTAACCAATTTAACACTACAACTAAAGGAACTAGAAAAAGAAGAACAAACAAAGTCACAAATCCATAGAAAAGAGGAAATACTAAAAATCAGAGTAAAAATAAATGAAATAGACAAAAAGACAATAGAAAGGATCAATGGAACTCAGAGCTGGTTCTTCGAACAGATAAACAAAATGGACAAACCTTTAGCTAGATTCACTAAGAAAAAAAAGAAAAGGTTCAAATAAAATCAGAAACAAAAGAGGAGAAATTAAGATGGATAACAAAGGATTAAGAGACTACTACAAAAAGCTATATGCCAACAAACTGGATAATATACAAGAAATGGATAAATCCTTAGAATCATACAACCTTCCAAAACTGAATCAAGAAGAAAGAGAATCTGAATAGACTGGTCACTGGTAAAGAGATCAAAACAGTAATCAAAAACCTCCCAAAAGACAAAAGTCCAGGACCAGTTGGCTTCCCTGGTGAATTCTACCAAACATTCAAAGAAGGCTTAATTCCTATCCTTCTCAAACTCTTCTGAAAAGCTGAAGAGGAGAGGATGCTTCCTAACTCATTCTACAAGGCCAACATAACCCTGATACCAAAACAAAAAGAAAATTACAGGCCAATGTCACTGACGAAAATAGATGAAAAAATCTTCAACAAAATACCAGCAAACTGAATACAACAATACATAAAAAAGATGATACACCATGATCAAGTGGGATTTATTCCAGGGATGCAAGGATGGTTCCACATCCGCAAATCAATCAATGTGATGCCTCACATTAACAAAATGAAGAACAAAAATCACATGATAATCTCAATAGAAGCAAAAAAGCATCAACAAGATGCAGCATCCACTTATGATAAAAACTTTGACTAAAATAGGGTATAGAAGGAAAGTATCTCAGCATAATAAAGGCCATATATGACAAACCCACAGCAAACATACTCAATGGTGAAAAACTGAAAGCTTTCCCTTTAAGAACAGGAACAAGACAAAGATGCCCATTTTCACCACTCTTATTTAACACAGCATTGGAAGTCCTAGCCAGAGCAATCAGGCAAGAAAAAGAAATAAAAGGGATCCAAATTGGAAAGGAAGAAATAAAACTGTCACTATTTGCAGATGACATTATTTTATATAGAGAAAACCCTAAGGAATCCACCAAAAACTACTAGAAATAATAAATGAATACAATAAAGTTGCAGAGTACAAAATCAACATACAAAAATCAGTTGTGTTTCTATACACTAACAAAGAAATAGCAGAAAGAGAAATTAAGAATACAATCCCATTTAAATTCACAACAAAAACAACAAAATGCCTAGGAATAAATTTAACGAAAGACTTGAAAGACTTGTACACTGAAAACTATAAAACATTGTCGAAAGAAATCAAAGAAGACACAAAGAAATAGAAAGATACTCTGTGCTCATGGATTGGAAGAATTAACATAGTTAAATGTCTATACTCCCTAAAAAAATGTACGGATTCAATGCAATTCCTATCAAAGTATCAATGACATTTTTCACAGAAATAGAACAAAGAATCCTAAAATTTATACACAACAACAAAAGACCCTGAGTAGCCAAAACAATCCTGAGAAAAAACAACAAAGCTGGAGGTATCACACTCCCTGATTTCAAAATATGCTACAAGCTACAATAATCAAAACGGCACAGTACTGGCACAAAAACAGACACAGATCAATGGAACAGAATCAAGAGCCCAGAAATAAACCCACACATCTGTGGACAGCTAATTTTCAACAAAGGAGCCAAGAACATACAATGGAGAAAGGAAAGTCTCTTCAATAAACAGTGTCGGGAAAACTGTACAACTACACACAATAGAATCAAAGTAGACTATTATCTTACACCACACACAAACGTTAACTCAAAATGGATTAACGACTTGAATGTAAGACCTGAAACAATAAAACTACTAGAAGAAAACAGAGGTAGTATGCTCCTCGACATTGGTCTTAGCAGCATCTTTCTGAATACCATGTCCCCTCAGGCAAGGGAAACAAACAAACAAAAAAATAAACAAATGGGACTACCTCAAACTAAGAAGCTTCTGAACAGGAAAGGAAACCACTAACAAAATGAAAAGACAATCTACCCACTGGGAGAAGATATCTGCAAATCATATACCTGATAAGGGATTAATTTCCAAAATATATAAAGAACTCATACAACTCAACAACAAAAAAAACAAAAAAAATGGGCAATGGATATAAACAGACATTTTTCCAAAGAAGCTATACAGATGGCCAACAGGCACATGAAAGATGTTCAACATCACTAATTATTAGGGAAATGCAAACCAAAAACACAATGAGATATCACCTCATGCCCGTCAGAATGACTGTAATTAACAAGACAAGAAATAACAAGTGTTGGAGAGGATGAACAGAAAAGGGAACCCTCATACACTACTGGTGGCAATGTAAACTGGTGCAGCCATTATGGAAAAGAGTGTAAAGATTCCTCAAAAAATTAAGAATAGAACTACCATACGATCCAGCCATTCCACTTCTGAGTATTTATCCGAAGATCACGAAAACACGAATGTGAAAAGATGCCTGCACCCCTATGGTCACTGCAGCATTATTCACAATAGCCAAGACTCTGAAACAACCTAAGTGCCCATCGCTGGATGAACGGATAAAGAAGATGTGATAAGGCCAGCCCTGTGGCTTAGCAGTTAAGTGCACGTGCTCTGCTACTGGCGGCCTGGGTTCGGATCCCGGGCACGCACCGACGCACTGCTTCTCCAGCCATGCTGAGGCCGTGTCCCACGTACAGCAACTAGAAGGATGTGCAGCTATAACACACAACAATCTACTGGGGCTTTGGGGGAAAAATTAATTTAAAAAAAAATTAAAAGAAGATGTGGTATATACACAACGGAATACTACTCAGCCATGAAAGAGATGAAATCTTGACATCTGCCACAGCATGGATGGACCTTGAGGCTATTATGCTAAGCAAAATAAGTCAGACGGAGAAAGTCAACTACCATATGCTTCCACTCACAATGGAAAGATAACAAGAACAAACAAACACATAAAGAAAGAACATCTACAAAAAAACTACTACTAACACCATACTTAATGGTGAGAAACTTGAAGCTTTCCCATTAAGGTCAGGAACCAGATAAGGATATCCTTTCTCACCATTCCTTTTCACATCATAGTGCAAGTCCTAGCTAATGTAATAAGAAAAGGAAATAAAAGGTATACAGATCAGGAAGGAGGAAATAAAACTGGCTTTCTTTGTAGATGACATGATTTTCTATGTAGAAAACTGAAAGAATTGGCAAAACAACTCCTGGAACTAATAAGAAATTATAGCAAGTTTGCAGGATACAAGGTTAATATATACAAGTCAATCACTTTTCTGTGCACTAGCAATGAACAAGTAGAATTTGAAATTAAAACACAATACTATTTACATCAGTACTAAAAAAAGAAATATAATGTAACAAAATATGTATAAGATCTACACGAGGAAAACTACAATACTCTGATGAAAAAAATTAAAAAGAATAAATGGAGAGATAGTTCATGCTCATGGACAGGAAGATTCAATATTGTCAAGACGTCAATTCTTCTCAAATTGATCTACAGATTCAACACAATCCCAAGGTATTTTGTGGATGTCAACAAACTGATTTTAAAGTTTATATGGAGAGAAAAAAGATCCAGAATAGCCAACTCAATATGGAAAAAGAAGAACGAAGTTGGAGGACTGACACTTCCTGACTACAAGACTTACTATAAAGCTACAGAAATCAAGACAGGGTGGTATTGGTGAAAAATAGACAGATCAATGGAACAGAATAGAAAGCCCTAAAATAGACACACATAAAGACAACTGATCTTTGACAAAAGAGCAAAAGGCAATACAATGAAGCAAAGATATTTCCTTTCAACAAATGGTGCTGAAACAACAGAACATCCATATCTAAGAAAAATGAATCCAGACACAGACATTACACTCTACACAAAAATTAGCTCAAAATGGATCACAGACCTAAATGTAAAACACAGAACCGTAAAACTCCAGAACATAAAAGATAACTCCTAGATAGGAGATAATCTAGGAGATAGAAGATAACATAGGAGAATCATAGAATCAAGAATCATAGAAGATAACATAGGAGAAAACCTAAATGACCTTGGGTATTGTGATGACTTTTTGTATACAACACCAAAAGTACGATCCATGAAAGAAAGAATTGATAAGCTGGACTTGATTAAAATTAAAAACTTCTGCTCTGTGAAGGACACAGTCAAGAGAACTAGAAGACAAGCCACACACTTGGAGAAAATACTTGCACAAAACATACCTGATAAAGGATTTTTATCCAAAATATACAAAGAACTCCTAAAACTCACAATAAGAAAATGAACAACCTAATCAAAAAATGGGGGAAATATAGGAACAGACACCTTACCAAAAAATATATACAGATGGCAGATAAGGAGAAGAAAAGATGCTCAACATCATAATGTCATCAGGGAAATGCAAATTAAAACAACTGTGAGATGCCACTACACATCTATTAGAATGGCCAAAATCTGGAACACTGACAACTCCAAATGCTGGTGAGGATGTGGAGCAACAGGAACTCTCATTCACTGCTGGTGGGAATTCAAAATGATACAGCCACTTTGGAAGCCAATTGGCTGGTTTCTTACCAAACTAAACACACACACTCCTTGCAATCCAGCAATTGCACCCCTCGGTATTTATAGAAATTAACTGAAAACTTATGTCCACATAAAAATCTGAACACAGATCTATAGTAGCTTTATTAATAATTGTCAAAACTTGGAAGCATCCAAGATGTCCTTCAGCAGGTGAATGGTAAGTAAACTGTAGTACATCCAGATAGTGAATATTATTCATCACTAAAAATAAATGAGCTATGAAGCCATGAAAAGACATGGAAGAACCTTAAATGCATATTACTAAGGGAAAGAAGCCAATCTGAAAAGGCTATATACCATATGATTCCAACTATGTGACACTCTGGAAATGCAAACCTATAGAGATAGTAAAAGACTAGTGATTGCCAGAGGTTAGGGGACACGGAAAGGTATATAGGGAGAGCACAGAGGATTTTTAGGTCAGTGAAACTATTCTTTATACTACAATGGTGGATACATGTGATTATATTGTTGTCCAAACCCACAGAATGTACAACACCAAGAGTGTCCTATAACGTAAATTACACACTTGGGTGATGATGTGTCGATATAGATTTATCGATTGTAACAAATGTACCATTTGTAGGAGACGTTCACAATGTGGGAGGTTGTATAACTAGGAGGTATATGGGAATTCTCTGTACTTTCCACTCAATTTTGCTGTGAACCTGAAAGTCTCTAAAAATAAAATCACAAAAATAAAAAACACAAGATGTGGTACCCCTAGAGACCACTAGTCTTGAATAACAGGTGAAGAATTCAAGAAATCCTCTCCCTAAAGAGCAATTATAAAGCTGGGCAAAATTGTCAAAAACAATAATTTCAGCCCTGTAATAAATGACGAAAAAAACATGATAAATTGAGAAGTGATTATTCATGAAAAATGCTGAACTGTAGGTAAGAACAATTCAATCTGCGGCATTCTTCCCAGGGGCTACTAACAATCCCCCAATCCCAAATTCTATCATTAGGATACTTCAACCAGGCTGGAGCAAGCAATGAAAACCAGCCACTGTGCTGTCACTAGCAAAGGGACTCACGTTATTTGGAGCATTTTTCAGTCAAAGTAGTGATATTTGATGGCAAACGAACAGAATGGAGCAGCAGCTCTGCTAGTCTCAGCAGAAACCAGAGCATGTCCAAACCACCTACACATCCCTGACTAACGAAAGAGCCCATCATTAGTTCATGTGCAGAAGAGACACGGAAAGTGGAGGCACCTGGCAGAAAGTAAATACCAGAGAAGTATCGAAAATGATCTGAACTTTGAAGCATGCCCCAGCGCACACATAGATCCATCAGCAAACAGTGGACACCTCGCTGGCTCAAGGTGTTTCTCAAGGCATTTGTGTACAACCTCAGACAGCTGGTGGCTGAATACCAAGCATGCAGAAAAAGGGGTGACTCCTGAGAAGCTATGCATAAAAATTTAGAAAAATAAAAAATTAAGCAGAGACATCTATGGCCACACATTGCTGACAGAATTCACAGATTTAGTCCAGGAAAGTTACTAAACAAACAAAATAATAACAACAACAACTCTCAGGAGGGAAAAATAAGAATCTAGAGTTGCTACAACATATTATCTGAAATGTCCAGTGTTCAATAAGAAGTTACAAGACATGAAAAGAAATAAGAAAGTGTGATGCATACTCAAGTAGAAAAAGACAGTCAGTAGAAACTGTCTTTAAGCATCCCCAGATATTGTGTTTAGCAAACAAAGATTTCAAAGCAGCTCTTTTAAGTATGATTAAAGCACTAAAAGTGGCCTCCTCCACCTTATCCCTCTAACCCCCTCCAAATCACCAGCGTCTCCCTGGAAGAAGCTTGTACACATCTGTGCCCTAGCTTTAGTGGCTGCTGCCTGAAAGATGGGTCCCCAGATCATCTGGCTCTGATAGCCAACAGGGTTTGCATTCACAAATCCCACAGAACAATAGCAAACAAAGAGCCGGTTCTTAATCAGCTATCCTCCCAGGGCTCTGAGCAGAGGGAGCAAACAGAAACACCCATCTCTTAGTCTTTCCCTGAAAGGAGTCCATATACTTTAAAACCCAGTGCCCAAGGGTCAGGCTTTTAATTTACCATGAATCTAGGGGCTGACTGAGATCCTCCCCAGAGATCAGAGAAACCTGTGGACACCTCCCCTACCCTCTTCCTCTAGCTCACTCCAAGTTGCTAGTATCTCCCTAGAAGAAGCTTGTCCATATATCTGGTGCCCCAGCTTTTGTGGCTGTCACCAAGGGATGGGTCCCTGGATCACCTGGCTCTGACAACCAGTGGGGTTTGTATTCATGAGTCCCACAGAGCTATAGCAAATATAGAAGCAGTTCTTAAAGGTGCAGGAACAACCCCCCTCACAGCTATACAACCACAAAGGGAACAAGCAAAAATGCCCATCTCTAAGTTTAGCCCTGGAGGGGGCCTAACTACATACTTTCCCACCTGTTGACTGAGGGTCCAGTTTTCAACCAACCTGTATCTAGGTGCTGACTGCGATCCTCCCTTTTGGGACACCGATGGGTCTTCGAACGCACCCAACTACTGAGAGGCACCAAGAACAAAGAAGGTGGCTTGGACTATCACAAAGGTTTGAGAGACAATGCAGAGCTGAGGCCTGGCTGATTGATAAGGTTCATCTCCTACATCAGACCACTCTGTCAAGACTTGGAGAGGTAGCTGTTTTGTCCGATGTGCAGAAACTAAGAAAGAGAGTCAAAGAAAATGAAGAAACAAAGGACTAAGTTCCAAACAAAAGAATAATATAAAACGCCAGCAAGAGACTTTAATGAAACAGAGATAAGTGATTTACCTGATAGAGGCTTTAAAATAATGGTTATAAAGATATTCATCAAGGTCACAATGCATGAACAAAGCAAGAATTTCACTGCAGAGACAGAAAATATAAAAAAGCACCAAACAGAAATCACAGACCTGAAGAATACAGTAATTGAACTGAAAAATTCAATACAGCGGTTTAACATCAGAATAGATCAAACAGAAGAAAAGATTAGCAAACTCAAAGACAGAACAGTGAAGTTCATGCAATCAGAGAAAAAGGAAAAAAAAATTAATGAAAAAAAGTGAAGACATTTAAAGACCTTATGGGACACCATCAAGTGGACCAATATATGCATTACACAGGTCCCAGCAGGAGATGAGAGAGAGAAAGTGGCAGAAAGCTTATTCAAAGAAATAATGGCTGGAAACTTCCCTAACTTGGGGAAACAGAATTCCGGATTTAGGAAGCCTAACAAGTTCCCAACAAGATGAATCCAAAGACACCAACACTAAGACCTATTATAATACAGTCAAAAGTTAAAGACAAGGAAGAATCTCAAAAGCAGCAAGAGTAAGCAACCTACTACATTCAAGGGAACCCCCATAAGATTATCAGCAGATTTTTCAGCAGAAACTTTGCAGGCCAGAAAAAAGTGGCAAGATATATTAAAATTACTGAAATAAAAATACTACCAACCAAGAATTCTGTACCCAGCAAAGTTGTCTTCCAGAATTGAAGGAGTGATAGAGTTTTCCAGACAAGCAAATGTTGAAGGATCTCATTACCACTAGACCTTACAAGAAACGTTAAAAGGAGTTCTTCAAATTGAAATTAAAAGATGCTAATTAGTAACAGGAAAACATATCAAAGTACAAAACTCATTGGAATAGGTCAATAAATAGTTAAAATTCAGCATACTCTAATGTTGTAATGGTGGTGGGTAAATCACTTATAACTCCAGTATGAGGGTTAAAAGATAAAAGTATTAAAAATAGCCTTAAGTACAAAAAAAGAACTAAAAGAAACCATGTTTAAAAAATTAAATGAAAGTAAGATGATGAAAAGTCAACAAATAGAGAAACCCAATAAAGAACTACAAATTATAAAAATGGAACTAAACAGAAATTCTGGGATTGAAAACTACGATAATTGAAATGAAAAACTGATTAGAGGGGCTTAATAGCACATTTGAGATGGCAGAAGAAAAGCAGTAAACTTGAAAATGGAATAATAGAAACTATGCAATCTGAAAAACAAAGAGAAAAGACTCTGAGGAAAATGACCTATGAGACATCATTTAGCACACCAACGTATGTGGAGAGTCTCAGAAAGAAAGGAGAGAAAAAGTGAAAAAAAAAAAAATACTTGTAGAAATAATGGCTGAAAACTTACCAAATCTGATGGAAAATGTTAAACTACAGATTCAGTGTTTACCTCTAGCAAAATAAAAACCAACAGATCCACTCTTAGACACCTTATAGCCAAACTGTGAAAACATAAAGGGAAAATCTTGAAAGTAGCAGGAGAAAAACTGCTTTTCATATACAAGGGGACCATGGTAAGATTAACCACTGACTTCCAATCAGAAACAATGGAGGAAAGGCTGTGGAATGACATTCAAAGAGCTGAAAGAAAAAAACTGTCAACCAAGGATTCCACATATAGCAAATCTATTCTTCAAAAGTAAAGGAAAAATAAAGATATTCTCAGATCAGCAAAGACAGAGAGACTTTCCTGCTAGCAGTCCTACTTACAAGAATCACTGAAGGAAGCCTTTTGAACTGAAAGAAGTGCTTGATTCTTAGATTTGAAAATGCTGGCCTGATGTGTTAAAGGATGTGTGTGTGTGTTTGCCTGGTTGTGCACGTGTCTGGACAGAATGTTCCAAGTTTCTGTGCGCTTTAACCTTTACTGATTTCAAAAGCAACAATGCTAGAAACTTAAGAAAACTGAACTTTGAGGGTTTAACTATTTCAATTTGTTTTATACTTATTTAGCTTTTTGAATTTTGAATAATTATTAATTTAATTTTTTAAGTCTCTCTAACTGAGGATAGTGAAGATTAATGGAAATAAATTTTTTTTAAATGTTTTCAAAATTCAAACAGCTAAGCAAATATAAAAGAAATTTAAGCTCTATGCCTGGGTTGATGCAAGGCAAAAATATATTACATGGGAAAGTTGGAGTTGCAGACAGAGGGCACCCTGAGAATAAAAATCCCTGGGAAATAACCAAAATTCCAGGAAGAACTCCAAATTTTTAAAAGCTATGAAACTGATGGAGTTCAAAGGATCTCAAAGGAACCAGGTACTATCTGAGGTCTAGGTGGAACAAATAGAAAATTGACTAAGGTTTGTCTCTAACAAGGTGAGAGGTGCTATTGGATGGCTCAGAGAAGGGTGGAGGGATCTGCAGGTCTGGATGGTTGGGGAGCGGCTGTGGTCCAGCCCCCTCCTCTTATGGCCCCCTCCCCGCCCTCAGGACCCTTTGTGACCAGACCACAGCCCTGTGATGTGGGCCTGGGGCTCTAGTCCCCAAGTACACTCCCAGTGCTCAGTTGCCTGAGGGCAGCAGTATGATTCACATGATGAAGCAGCTCCTCTTTTCTCTGAAAAGCATAATTGATACCTGGCTGAGCTCCAGTTCCACTTCCTGGGTGATTCATACCATCCTCGCCATCCTGTGTGCACTGGGGTTCTTCGTCCTACGTCCCTACCTCCAGAGTAATCCATCCTTACCACCACCTAGAAAACATGGAAGCATCAGGAAGGTAAGGAACTTTTGGCGCAGACCCAACAGAATATGATTCTCTCTTCCTTTCTATTGTTATTTCCACTTTCATGAATCAACTAGAGAGACTCCTGGGATGGGAAAGAAGAGAACACCATCCTTCTAGGGACAAGCCAGGCTGGGCGGGGGTTAGAGTTAGGGCACTAGGATTTCCATCTGAAGATCTCAGACCAGGAGTCCAGGTGTGCTCCAGGACAAAGTCCCAAACTCAGTGACCAGTAGCCGAGGACTGCATTACTAAGAGCCGGATCTCTGCGGGAGGACAGACCCCTGAGCACTGGTTCACCAGCCGCCTTCCCGGGGCAGGTGTCTTGGGCTGGTCTGAGGGCAGTGCTGAGCTCCTGAGAGACTCTGGGCAGGGGCTGGAGTGGGGCTCTGGCCTTGGGCAGCAGAGTCCTCCCTGATGGGGCTCAGATACGCCCCCGTAGGTCTGAGAGTGTGTGTTTCTGGAGCAGAGGAACAGTGAGGGAAGAGATCCGTGGTGGGTCTCACACAGAAACACCTTTGCGCTCTTCAAAGAAGGAAAACAGAATATTTCTATTCACTTTAAAAACGAGTAAAAGGGGCCGGCCCATGGCTTAGAGGTTAAGTGCGCGCACTCTGCTGCTGGCGGCCAGGGTTTGGATCCCGGGCGCGCACCGACGCACCGCTTCTCCTGCCATGCTGAGGCCGCATCCCACATACAGCAACTAGAAGGATGTGCAACTATGACATACAACTATCTACCGGGGCTTTGGGGAAAAAAGAGGAGGAGGATTGGCAATAGATGTTAGCTCAGAGCCGGTCTTCCTCAGCAAAAAGAGAAGGATTAGCATGGATGTTAGCTCAGGGCTGATCTTCCTCACACACACACACACAAACGAGTAAAAGGAAAGAAAACCCACAGCGCTCCAGCAGTTAAGTGTAGAAAGTCATATGGTTCATGGATACTGAGCGTCCCCAACTTGTCCAGAGAGAGGACGGTGAGAACTGGCTCCCAGCCCCTTGTTTTGTCTCCTCTCGTCTCAGCGTCACGGGGAGCCGCGGGGGAGGAGCAGCAGAACGAGGAAGAAAAGTGGAGCTGTGAGAGGTAAGTGGCTGCCATTCAGCCCTGCCCCCGAGCTAGCCTCCATCCCACCCGTCCCTGAGGGCTCCACGGTCTCCAGGACGACAGTGGTAGAAAGAGATTCCTGTTTCCCTCAGGAAACAGAGCCCTCGAGGAGGCTCCTGGGAAGGAGATCAGAACCCAGATACTTCCCAGATTCTGTGCCCGGAACGAAGCCATGAGGGGCCTGGAGTGGGCGTTGCCCAGCAGGGGCCAGTGGGCTGTAGTGGATCAATAGTGCCTGGATTGGGAGGTGGGACCTCCAGGTCCGACTGTAGACAAGTTGTTTAACTTGGCTCAGATTCCACTGTGAGGTGACTCCTGCCCTTTCTCCCCCACAGGGCAGTGGCGAGGGCTGTAGGGGGTAATGGATGTGGAAGTACTTTGTAAACGACAAACTGCTCCCCAGTCTGAGCCTTGCCATCCCTGTCAGGGGTCACGTGACCTTGGACACTGATCTTAGGCTCAAGTCTAATCTCCCCACGGTCTCCCCTAAAGGGACTTTGCAGTCAGCCTCCTGTAAGACCCCTAGGCCCCTGCCTTCACCAGCATGACCCAGTCTCCTGATTTCTAGCTTGCAGAGATTGCCTCAAAGAACTAGAAGAGGTTCGGGGCCTGGTTTTACTTATGCAAAGGTAAAGAATCTTCCCCGTGTCTCCTGGGTTCTTCTTCTTCCCAGAGCCTAAGATGCGACCTAAGTTGTCTCCACTGCGCTTCAGCCAAAGGGACGGGCAACAACTGGGAAACGGGTCCTAGAGTGAACACGTCAGCTCAGTTTCCTTCTTTAGATGTCTGACTATTGCCCCATGAAATGACTTCCCAGACAGGGCTCTGGTATAGGCTAGTGCCAGGGCCACTCTGTGGGAAGAAGGCCACTTAGGCTAGCCATCCAGTCACTCTTCCATCTGACAAGTGCTTAGTGAGCATCTCTGCACAAGGCACTTGCCCATCAAGGAGTCAACTACGGGGCGGGGGAGATGATCTCCGATCATGGCTAATGAACACCCATCGGGACTGAGAATGTGACTGTGCATTACAGGCTGCTCCCTTGTGACACAACAAGATCTCTGATTCATAGAGAACCTCAGATGGACAGACTAGTTCTTTCTCATGATGGAAGTGGAAAGCAGAAAGGAGGGCAAAGTTCAGGCTGCAGTCCACAGAGAGAAAGAAGTATATGGGAAGAAGCTCTGGGAGTGCTGGGACCAGCTTGTGAGAGGTACTCCTTGGTTATCTACACTGTGCCCAGGGGTACAAAAGTGAATCAAAAACACATAGTCCTGGTAGTGCAGGAGAAGACAAGGCCACCCTAGGCTTGCAGAGGACAGAGGCAGGCCTTGGCCTGGGTGCACACATGTCTACTAGGTCAAGGAATGGGCTAGAAAACACACTAAATATTTTTCCAAAAGGTGACACACTGAAGGATATGAAAGGCAAATTGTTAAGTAGATGTAAATACACTGAGGTGTTAAGACACCAAAAAGAAAAGTCACAGGAAGCACACACCGTAACAGAGTATAAACAGGGCTGGATTAATACAATTTTGATGGGATGCATTCCCCAGTTTGGGAATTTATTTACCTAGTGATTTTCACTTGGAAGATAGAAATTATTATCAATTTGTTTATTATCAAAGATTTTTTATTTTGCAATGACAATTTGTTTATTACCAAAATTTTTAAATTTTTCAACGACAATCAATTTGGTGCCATTATTTAAATCAGGTTCTGGGCAGAGTCGCCTAGGACTATAACATGGGGCACACAGGCACGGAGGATTTAATCTGTGAAGACATGTGTACCTGGCCCCTAGAGGACAATGAAACTCACCACGGTCTAATGACAGAACTGTCGCTGTACAAAGTTGCCAGAGCACCAGAACCGTCATGGGGTCACTATCTAGGGAGAGAGTGATTTTTCAAGCTGGGCTTACTTGACATTTTGGGATCTGATTCTTAGAAATCCAAGCAACACTGTGAGGACCTAGAGGAGGCAGAGTCCTGAGGTCTGGAATGGCCACTCCCAGGAATGGGACGTCTGTGAGTGCCAAGAGCCCAGGTGACAACCATAAATGTGCAGTGGCACCAGCTCGTGTGCTTCGTCCTCTTTGTCCGGCAGCCCCCAGCCACCCAGGTTGAGTAATGGGGAGGAAGGCAGGCTGTGGTGCTGCTCCCGGGAGGGAAGGGCAGGGGTATGGGGGAGCTGTTAAGAAAGCATTTCAGGTGGGCAACTGTGGGACTCCCACTGGGAAGACCAGGAGTGGAAGGAAGTGGCAGGCTTGGGGGCCTGGAGGTCCTCATGGGGCTGAGAAGGAGGGTGATGGAAGTAAAGGCCCCCAGAGACCCCCACAGAACCACCTGGTGAGAGCGGCCACCCTGCACAGGCGAGCACACAGCTCCACATCACTGACAGTGGGGCCGCTTTCATTATTCACAACGAGGATGTTGCTTTCTTTCCCCCTCATCTAATATTTTAAGTTGACAAGGTTTACCTGCTGATATTCCCTAGGTAGGTAGGATGTGACAAATATTCTATGGAAAGGAACTGAGGAACACAGGCACAAAAACAGGGAGAGGTGGTGTGAGGAGGGAGAAAGGAAGGAAGGGAGGGGCAAAGGGCTACATGAAGTAAGAGATTTTCTAGTACTTCAGGGTCAGTGGTGATCTGGCCCCCAATCATGTCTCTGACCTCATCTCCTCCTATTCTCTTCCTCCCTCACTCCGCTACAGCCACACTGGCCTTCTCACTACTCCTCAAACACATCAGCCATGTTCCCGGCTCAGGGCTTTGTACTTGCTTCCCTCTGCCTGTAAGATTCTTCCCACACCTGGCTCACTCTCCTCTTTCAGCTCAAATGTTACCTTCTCAGAGAGGCCTTCAGCAAGCCCTCTGTTTAAAACTGCCACAACCTCTGTCCTGCTTTATTTTTCCATATAACATTTATCACCATCTGGCATGTGATTTACTTAATTCTGGCTCCCTCCCCTTTCCCTACCACGACCACCATGACAGCAGATTTTTTTATCTGCTTTGTTCACTCCTTCATCCCCAGTGCCTAGCACATAGGAGGTACCCAGCAAATACCTACTGAATGAATGGGAGGAAGAAGAGTGGAGGGGCAGATGGAATTGGAGTCAGATTTAAACTAACCCTGGATCCTCAACAGTCTGAAAGAAACCTGTTATTACTGATCTGATTGAAGGTGTGGGGCAAGTTCCAAAAGCAAGGATCAGACACCATCTGAGGCCTTCTCTTTTGCTCCCAAGAACTCCCTGAAAGGTTCCCCCAGAGAGCATACTGTCTCAAATATTAGTCTGGAAAAAGGCTAGACCTAGAATCTCCAACTGCCATGAAAGGGATGCTCTAAGACTTTCTTAAAATAAGAACAAGGATGAGCCAAGTCACCACCTGTGCTTGGAGGTGGCTGAGCCCTGTAGGAATTTCCTGCTGCCACTGTAACAAATTACCACAAACTTAGTGGCTTAAAACAACACATATTTGGGCCAGCCCCGGTGGCCTAGTGGTCAAGTTTGGTGCACTCTGCTTCAGCAGCCTGGGCTCAGTTCCTGGGGGCGGACCTACACCACCGGTCTGTCAGAGGCCCTGATGCAGCGGCAGCTCACCTATAAAAAGAGGAAGATTGGCAACAGATGTTAGCTGAGGGCGAATCTTCCTCAGCAAAAAAAAAAAAAACCCATATTTATTCTCTTACAGTTCCGGAGGCAAAAAAAAAAAAAACCCATATTTATTCTCTTACAGTTCCGGAGGTCAAAAGTCCAAAATTAGTTTCAGTGGGCCATAACCAAAGTATTGGCAGGGCCGTGCTTCTTCCAGAGGTTCTAGGGGAGCATTTGTTTCCTTGTCTTTTCCAGCTCCTAGAGCTGCATTCCTTGAATCCCTTGGCCTCTTCCTCCCACTTCAGAGCCAGCAATGTAGCATCTTGCTGCAGTAGTCACACCACCTTCTTCTGTATCACATCTCCCTTCCCCTTCTTCTTAAAAGGACACTTGTGATCGCACTTAGGGCCCACCTGGACAATCCACAATAACCTCCTCATTCCAAGATCCTTAACTTAATCATATCTGCAAAGTCCATTTTGCCACATAAGGTAGCACCCACAGGTCCCAGTGGTTACAGCCTGGATATCTTTGGGGGCCACTACCCACTCTAACAAAGACAGACTCCAAGAGTTTGGAAGAAACCTAATTCAGACCTCTGGTCCCCATGAAAGAGGAGTCAGATTGGGAGTCTTGGCAGCATCCTGGACCAGAGTCTTTCTTTTGCTGTAATTGCTTGCTAATTAACTAGGGCGTGCGGAATTAATGTCATGAAACTGAGCATTTTAGCCCTTGAAGGTCCTCCTTAAAAGAGAAGGATAGTTTTGTCTTCTCCAACCTGAAGTCCCCAATGGACCACTCAGGAGTCCATCCCAGGACGTGCATGCTGAGGGTCAACGGGAACCCATCAGGTTCTCTAGACTGTTCCAAAGGCTTTTATAGGAGGGGAAGCTGCAAAGAAACCGTCTGAGACAGATGAACAAGCTTGAGATCAGGGAAGGCAGGTAAGCTTTCTCTCATGAGAAGCCTGGGATGGAGGGTTCCAAGAATCCATCTGGGTTTGGAGAGGAAGACTGCTGTGATTAGAGTGCCAGATCAGCTGGCAATGTCTGACTCCAGGAACAGACAGGTTAATGACAGTCCACATGCTACATGTTACCAACTCTGCTCTACATGGTACCTCTGGGAGCTACAAGAAAGTAGCTTCTGCCCAGACACTAAAAAACTTGAAGAAGAAAAGCAAGAGAAACACAACCACTCCAGGAGATGGCTTTATACCTTAGACATTGTCCCTCTGCTGTGTAGACATCATACGGTTTCTTACTTAGTTGGAACATGCTGCTCATTGTGAACCATTTCACTCCTCAAAGCCCTCAAGGGCCCAGTGAGGTGACTGAGGAGGGTAAATTTCCAACATAAGAACTACATGCTTATCTTATTGGTTTTATTGATGTGATCTTTACCAGTGGACCTAGCTGGCAAGAAATATTTAACAGGGAAATGATAGAGCAGTGGTTTTCAACCAGAGGTGATTTTGCCCCTAGGGGACATGTGGCAATGTCTGAAGACATTCTTGGTTTTCACAACTAGGGGTGGGGGTGCTATTGGCATCTAGTGGGTAGAAGCCAGGATGATGTTAAACATCCTACAATACACAGACAGCCCACATAACAAAGGTTTATCCAGCCCAAAATGTCGATAGAGGCACCCTATGTAGAGAAAATGGAACTGGAGGCAAAGAAAGTAAAGTGTGAGTTGTGAACAAGGAAATGTTTTAGGCAATTAAGGGAAACTGAGGAAAGGCATACCTTGCTTGCTTGTTTGGAAACAGGGATGATCAGTAGAGCTCTGGGTTCCAGCAAATTCAAGGATGGCCTGTTTGTGAGGAGACAGTGGGCCCGCAGACTGCTGTGTATGCAGGGCAGCCTGCTTGGCTAATGCTGCTGTTGGGAGAGCAAAGCTGACCTGCACTTCCATCGGAGTGGTAGCCAAGGAACTCTGTGCCTCTGAGGTCACAACTCTTAGATGAGGGAAGTGCCAAAAGCAGTGATAAGGATCAAGGAGTGACAGCAGATTACAAATGAAAGCAATGGAAATCTGTTTTTAAATACCTATTAGTATAATAATATAGACACGAACTGAAGGATGAGGTGGTTTTCCAGTAACACCTGGGAGTCTCTCCCTCGGTCTCCTCCTCATGTGAGAGCCCTTTCAAAGCTGTGTCACTATTAGCTGTGGAGAATTTGGTAATGGTCTCAGGAGAGCTGCTGAGATGACAACAAGGCTGAGTAGAAGTTAGGCTTTGAAGACTGGGCTCGAAAGAAAAAGAAGGGGTGCTGCCATGCACTGCCCAGAACGCCAAAACTGTTTACCAGAAGATGAAGACTCCCCATTCTGAGGCTGGGCTCCTGGTGCCATGACCTGTAAATCAGGGAAAGATCTGGTTCAGAAAGGCATTTCTCCCCAGCTCACCACCTCAGAACCTAGCTCAGTAGAAAGGGGACAAACCAGCACTTACTGAGGCTCATTTTAATGATTTAGGCATGAACCCATACATTAGAGCTAAGAGTCACAAGCAGGTTTGCCCAACACTCCAGCTCTTCCCATGGTCTCTTCACAGACAGAAAGAGCTCCAGAGACAGGGCCAGGACACAAGGTGCTAAAACCCAGAAGCCAGGGCCCCAGGGAACCACAGAAGGAGCCAGCTCTTTGCTAACACTGTAGTCCATGTAGAGTCTGCTCTCAGTCTCAAGCAGTTCCTCCAATCTTGACCTCCTGCAAATTCTTTTTGCTGTTTTCACCTCTTGACCCCTTCTTTCCCTCTCTTTCTCTCTCTCTCTACCATTCTCTAATTTGTCCCCCTCTTTCTTCTTTTCACTCTTCTCGCTTCCTAATCGTCTATGATACTGAAACTGAAGTGTATCTGAAACACTGTTAGTGGTGTTACATGAAGCTTTAGCTTTCCTGCTTTTTCTTTTTGAATAAATTATGATTAACTTTTTAATGTGCCTTGACAATAAAACATAAATTTAGTTCTGTTTTAACTTTTGTGAACCCTTTAATCTCTCCTGAGTATCAGCATTCCTAAATAAAGGGGGGATGGGGCGTTGTAATCCACCCATGCTCTCTGGGTACTTAATCTGTGTGGCTGACAGATCAAAATTAATAATTTTAACAGCAACCAGAAGAACTCAGATTTAATATGAGGAAGAATTTCCTTACATTTAGACTACTGCAGTAGTCTCCTACTTAATCTATCTCCATTCTTTCTCCATTCAATCAACCTTTTTGCAATATTAACACAATCACTCCTTACTCCAAAACCAACAATGACTACCCACTGCCCAAAGAACAGAGTGAAAATTCCTCACCTGGAGGCCGGCCCAGTGGTGTAGTGGTTAAGTTCACGCGCTCTGCTTCGGCTGCCTGGGGTTCGCAGGTTCGGATCCCGTGTGCAGACCTACACACCGCTTGTCAAACCATGCTGTGGCAGCATTCCTCATACAAAATGGAGGAGGATTGGCACAGATGTTAGCTCAGGAACAATCTTTCTCAAGCAAAAAGAGGAAGAGTAACAACAGACGTTAGCTCAGAGCCAGTCTTCCTCAACAAGAACAACAAAAAAGTTCCCTCACCTGGCATCCAATGGCCTCTGTCAAACTACTAGGAATTTCCTAAATAACAGTGGTTTTCCAGCATGGAAATTGTGAAAAGATGCACTTTTCTCCTGGAAGTATTCATATTCAGGCCAGGTTACCTCACATAAGGGATGCTAAAAAGAAGTAGCTAGTCTCCAAGGAGGCCTCTTTCCCTCCCAATGAACTATGCTTCTTGGCATTCACACCCTTGTGTAGTCCTCTCCCTGAATCTGAACTGGTCCTGTGACCAACAGGAAATACAAACAAAATACAAACAAAGTGACACTGTGTGATTCCCAAGGCTAGGTCATAAGCAATCTTGCCATTTATGCCTGGTTCTCTCAGTATACTCACTCTTGGGACGTTTCTGCTCAGAATCCAGCCATCATGCTGTGAGAAACCCAAGGCACATGGAGAGGCCACATGCAGGCACCCAAGTCAATAGCCAGCATCAAGGGCCAGCCACGTGAGTGAGCCAGAGTGGATGTCCAGCCCAGCTGAGCCTTCAGATGACTCCTGCCCTGGGTTCCATTGGACTGTAGCAACATGAGACACCCCAAGTGAGAACTGCCCAGCTGAGCCCAGTCAACCCACAGAACCACGACAGATAATAAAGTACCAATTTCACTTAAGAATATCCTAGATGAACCAATAAAAACTAACTTTATTAAATCTTGACCCCTGAGTACACATCTTTTAAATATTCTGTTTAACAAAATAGGAGTTACATGATTGTCTCAAGAAGCATCTGTGCGATTGTTTGAGTTGCAAGCTAAATTAGCTACTTTTTTACACGAAACATCATTTTTACTTGAAAGAAAAGACTAACAGACAAATTATAACTATTTAGACTTGGTTATCTGACAGACTTTTTCTTGAAAATGAATGAAGTGAAACTGTTACTTCAAGAAAAAAACCTGACAGTATGTTACCAATGATAAAAATCAAACTTTTAAGAGAAAATTCAAATGATGGAAAACTTGTATCCACCACTGTGAGCTTGACAGTTTCCCAGTACTTGAAGAATTTTCTGATGAGAGCAGTGGTGATATTAATATCATTTATTGATGTCGTAAAATGAAATGTCAACGTTTAGATCTATGTAACTCAGTGAACCAATATTTCCCAATGACCAATTCAAAGCGTAAGATGGAACAATGCATTTTAATGTCACAAAGTATGAAAAGTTTGTTGATAAAATTTCAGACTCCACATCCCAACTAACCTTTAAGATGAAACTACAACTTGTTGAGTTTTAGTATAGTATCAGAGAAGAATATCCACAATTATCTGCAAAAGCTACTAAAATGCCCCTCTCTTTCTCAATTACATAGCTGTGTGAAGCCAGATTTTCTTCATATCCTTCACATAAAACAATATATTTCAAGAGATTGAACACAGAAGTAGCTATGAGAATCCAGTTGTCTTCTATTAAACCAGACATTAAAAGAGATTAGCAAAAATGTAAAATGTCACTCCTCTCACCTTTTTTCTTTGAAAAACAGTTATTTTTCATTAAAAATGTCATTTATGATATATGTAGTGGGTTTATTATTACTACATTAAATGAATTAACAAATTAGTGATTTTTAAAAATTCCTCAGTTTTAATTTCTTATATGGTAAACAAAAGTTCTTGGGGTCCTTAATAATTTTTAAGAGTGTAAAGGGGTCATGAAGACAAAAAGTTTGAGAATCACTGTTTTACAATATGCTCAAGTTGACTTCAAAATTAACCAATTTTCAAGGCCCAATCTGAAACCCAGTTTCTTTAGGGACAAAGCCAATCCTCAGTGATGACTTGCTTCCCTAAGTGATTACCCTTGTATAGCACCATGTTCTTAGTACCCACCAGCTCTCTAATATTTTAAAAATCTTTTTGTGCATCTATCTTCTCTCCCCAACTAAGCTCCACACACTCGGGGCAGGGGGGCAGCCAAGGACCACATCTGAAACATCTGTCACAGCACCTGGCCCACACAAGCGCCTCAAATGGAACGACTAAGATGACAACACCACAGTTTTTGAGATTAACACTGCAAAATCTGACAAAGCTAAGAAAGAAAACTTCTGCTGGGACTGGGAGCTCAAAGCTCAGGGATATTGACCCCTGGACACACACCACTGCTGCCACTGTAGCTAGCTGCCACTGACACAAACGACAAAGCAAATCAACTTAACTCAGCAGCTCTCCTGCTCAGCAGGAACTTCTACCTCATGCACTCTCAGGGAACCTCAGAAGCCTCCCAAACCCCTCTTCTTCCTCCTTCACATTTCCTTCAGAGGAAAGGACTTGATATTGGTTTGAGAACAGGAGGGGCCCCCACCTGAGGCCTTCCTGCAAGATCCACAAACACCTAACTTCCACAGACTGACAGACATACGGGCTCAGCACCCTGTTTGGCAACAGCAAAACTGCAGAGTGCTAAAGGCAGAGAAAGGGAAGCGAAGCTCATAACCAGCTACTGGAAACACTGAATTTCAGAGATTAAAACAAATGAGACAGGAGTCCCATGTTTCCCCTGCCCTCCAGCAGGGACCCCACCATAGCCCAGCCTCCCAAATAGTTGGGACAATGAACATCGAATTCCCAGAGCTCCCCTTCTGAGAGTTTACAAAACCTACCAGGCATCCTGAGAACAAATAGCGAAACAGCAACGGGAAGCCCCGAGCATCGTTCACACTCTGGTGACGACCCACTACCCCAGCAGAGATGGAAGGAATAATTCTGTGTATTATGCCCAGCTCTCATATGTCAGTAAACTATAGACATGTGACAGGGACTGAATCCAGTTTTTTACCATCACTTCCCAAGTGCCTAGTACTGTGCCTGGCACATAATAGGCACTCAAAAATGTCTGTTGCATACATCAAAGAGAATGACGGACACCATCTTTGTGGCTTGGCACGCATATGGGCAAAGAAGTCTGTTCATTTGTTCATTCAATAAATATTTATTTAGCATCTCCTCTGTGCCAAGTACTGTCCTAGACACAACAGGAAACAAAATAAGTCCTTGCCCTTTTGGAGTTTATGCTTTAGTGGGTGTAAAGGTAAAAATCTCAATGTTCCCAAAAAAACTATGTTAAGTCACTGACATTCAATAATTATTTAATAAGTGCCCACTACATGTGTGATGAGTACCAGGTGCTATGACAGGCACCTGGGATCTGGGACTCGGCCCTAGTGAAATTATTTTATCTTCTAGGCCAGGATCCTAAATCTGAGACATGTCAGTCAGTTGTCAGAGGCCTCTCGGTAAGGAAAATGGGATTACCTCTTTGGTGCATCTGTTCTCCTCTGCTGGTGAGCAGAAGGCACTGCATGAGTACCATGGGCATGCCCAAAACACCAGGCAATACTGCAGGACAGAAAGAAACCCAACATCTTTAGCTGAGAGGCACTGGGGGGTCAGAAAAGCAGCTCTAATAAGTTACAATTAAACAAAACTCAAAGAGTACTCCTAAGGCAAGCTGGCTCCTCCACTGTCCCTCACGCACACACCTTGAGATGTTGTTATTCTGAGCCTGAATCAGCAAATACTTTCCAATTCGAGAAGTACTCTGCTCATTTCCAAGGAAGCAGACATCGGCTTTGCTGATTTTCCCAGGGTGGGGCAGAAGGAGCTGGCAAGGTGAAGGACCTGGAGCCCAACACCCCGCCATGGGTGGCAACTCATAAACGCAGACGTCCTGACCCGTGCTTGATTCCTTGACCAAAGTCCCAAGGAGACAGCACTGGAGTCACACGCTAATCACCAGTCTATGAGTTATGAAGGCCAGGAATCATCTGCCAAGGAAGAAGACCTACATGTCTGAAACCTGACATGTCTGAAATGGCAAGGGGCCATTTCCTCCCTGCCAAGCTCAAGCAAGTGCCCAGCTCTCTTCTAACACTGTGGTAGCCAGTTGCTGCAAGTAGCTCCTCCTCTTGGATCGAAAGGCACAGAAAAATGCTCAGGGGCATCAAAACATCTACAAGAAGCAGCCACTGGGCAATCTGGGACAACATGGCACAGGCAAGGGCGTCACACACAGAACTTCTGACACGACACAAGCAAGAGCCTGGCAGTACAGACAAAGTCCATGGAGATGCTGGGTAGGGAGGAAGAAGAGAGTGTTCCCAGTGTGGACAACGCTGGGCAGTGGGGCGGCTCTTGGCACTTCCAGGCCCTACAAAGGCACTGGAGGAGGGCCCCAGTTTAGCTTCCCAGCCTGGCAGGGAACACCCAAGGAGGTGGTTCTCGGTGACAGGATACAGCTGAAGCCTTTAGAAGGAATAGGTCCAACTCCTCCTCAGAGAGAGGAGCTGCACTGTCCCAGGACGTGCCAGGATCCGCAGGCCCTGAGGACAGCTTCCACAACGGCCAGGACAGCTGCATTCTATCCAAACAGAGGCCTACCAGCTTCCCAGGCCAGTGCCCAACACTGGCTGTCCTCTCACCAGGCCCTTGGGGAAGGGACCTGAGGAACCACAGGTGGGCTGGAAGGCTGAGTAAGGGCAGTTGTCCCTGAGTGGGTTGAGGCATACTCCAAAGGAGGAAGCAGTGGTGGAGAGGCAAGGAGAAAGGCAGCCAAACAACAGAGCGGTTCGTTCAACTACGGAGTTGATGGGCTACGCCATCTGTAGAATAACGTCCGGGGCCTCGCTGCCCACACCTTTGAAAAAGAGAACGGGCTGAGCAGGCGCTGCAAAAAGCACTGAACGGGACCTTGGTAATTGATAATCACGACTACCCACGCAGAAGACAACAGTGTGGACAAACTGCAAGAAGCTATCTGGCCAGGGCTGCTGGTGGCCAAGCTGCTCCACAAGGGCTGGGCTTGATCGCTCCTCCAGCCCTTCTCACCTGCCGCCTCGGTGCAGAGCACTCCTAATGGGTAAGCAAAGACAGAGGAACAGTGAACTGCTCAAGAGAGTCAGGTAAAGTCCTTGGGAGCCAGAGACTGACCTAAATTACCACCAAACACACACCCTCAACTTCGTCAGAATGACCCATTAAAACTACAGAGGGATGTTTCTTTCTTTCTTTTTTTTATGAGGAAGATCAGCCCTGAGCTAACATCCATTGCCAATCCTCCTCTTTTCTTTGCTGAGGAAGATTGGCCCTGGGCTAACATCTGTGCCCATCGTCCTCTACTTTATACAGGACACTGCCATAGCATGGCCTGAGAAGCAGTGTGTCGGGGTGCGCCCGGGATGCGAACCTGCAAGCCCCACGTTGCTGAAGCAGAGAGCACGCATTTAACCGCTACGCCACCGGGCCGGCCCCAGAGGGATGTTTCTCATAGAAACAAGGGACCCCTTTTGGTCCTTTCTGCCCAAGTCTCCCACAAGTGCCGCTTAGGAGGGGGCTCAGGGGTCAGTGCAGAGAGGACTGGCTCAGCCATCCACGATCCTATTCCTTTCACACAAAAGGGTCAGTGCACAAGAGGAAACCTTTAAAGTCTGGTCCAGCTGGTTCAGTTGGCTCTCCAACACAGCTCTTGAAGGTTACCAATTCTGTGTCCAATTCTGGCTCAAAGACAGAGAGCACGATCCTCAAAAGAGGAGACCTAGAAACCCAGAGCCAGGTGAAACAACAGGCCTTCATTTCTAAACTTCAGAGTGGGTCATGCTTTCAGAATCCTCCAAGCTCATATGGGGCAGAAACAGAGGCTATGTTATTTCCTGAAGCTCTCTCTAGGGGACCGGCACCAAATAAAGGAGCTCAAATTGAAGGCACCGGAAAAGAACTTTCTGCCTGGCAAGAAGGTGTTATGAGAGGTTCGGGGATTCGATCGGAGACGTAAAAGACACTCTCCACTCCAAACAAATGAACTGAAGGTATATTTTATTATATAGAGGATAGTAAAGGTGATAGTCTGCAAACAGATCCAAATAGGTCAAATATTAAGAGGGAAAAAACATCAGCTCGACTGGAAAGAGAAAACATCCACATCGACTGAAGGGAAATGATACAAATCAACCAGAAAGAGAAACACCAGGTTGACCAAAAAGAGAACCATCAAATCAATTACTTCACATCAAATCAGTTACTCACAACATCCATGCCCCACTGCCAGGAGAGTCCTGTCAATCGACGCGGCTGGGCAAGGATCACACGTCCTGGGCAAGGTGTCCCTTCCACAGGTGAAACTCTCATTAGGTCTCAGTTTCCAGCAGTTTTTATACCATCAATAATTTTCAGAGTAAGCAATTACAGACTTTGCAGAGCAAGCATTTAGAGTTTCCATGCACAAATGGTTATCAGTGGCATACGTGCACTGAGCCCCCTGGCTAACGTCCCAGCCCAGTAATTGTGTATGTGCATTGTTCTCTCTGGTTATCGTCCTAGCCCGGCACAGATGGCCAGTCCATCCCGTGCTACGACGCTCCAAGACCCTTGAAATGTTACAACTTGCAACTCTCTCCGTGGGAGAAAGGCCAGTTCCCGGGAAAAGGCCAGTTCCCACCATACAGAAAGCAGCTTTATATTTCTTTGTGCGCTGGTGGCCATAGGTCAATGGAGCGGCCAAACATGGCTGTACTCATGTTAAGACAGAAGGTTAAACACCCAGACACATCACAAAGGTGGTGGGCTCTCTAGCCCCAGAAAGGATGATCTCTGTGACTGGAAGCAACTCAAGTTCCTCACACGGACTAACTAATGCAGCCCGCAACCTGCCCAGGCAGATACTGACCTGACACCCTACGCCTGGGCAAAGGGACAACAGAACTTCAGTGTCAGCCTCCCTCTTGGATCCACAGGAAATTAAGCTCCCAAGGAAAACAGAGGGAGAAGAACCTTCAAGAGAACCTGCTCAATGACTGATATCAGAGGCCCTGACACATTCAGTGGGTCAGAGATGCGCAAGGGAAGATCAGCAGCTGGTTCAAGCCACCAATAATAAAAGGCACAGATGCCTGCCAGCCCCAGGGCTATTGGCTGGCAATCCATTTCAAAACTCAAACAGGAAAAAACTGTTCTGGAGCCAGTACAGAGGAAAAAGGTTGAGGACCAAAGGCATTCTCTGGGGCACAGCTTCTGGAGACTTAGCTCTTTGGGATGGGGCATAGGGTGGAGGGTGGGAATGAGGGCTGAGATGGACTAGGGCATCAGGGTTTAAAAGTGTTCAAAACATCCAGAGTGGAAAGACACAGAGCCCTGCTTCCTGGAAGGGGACAAGAGTTGGATGAGGCCTCCAGCTACGCCCGGCACACACCCAACTCAGCCGACAGTCTCTCCCTAAGAGTTCCTGGAAGTCAACAGACCCATAAAAGTTCCGTATTAAAGCTGTGATTAGACGAATGGTCTACAAATCTGACATCATCCCTGATGCAACACTCCAGTAAACTTTCCCAGAGACATACCTGCTCTTTACCTCAGACATTCAGCCCCTTACTTCAGTCAGAAGCTGAACATCCCCACCCCACGGGCACCTCAACTACAGGCCAAGGGAAAGCAGAGAAGTGTGTGGAGCTAATGCTTCTGCCTGAAGCAGAGGCAAGGAACGGGAGGGAAGGGGAGGCGGGTGACAGGGATGCAGGGGACGGGGCTGATAAGAAGGTAATCAGAGAGGGGCAAAAACACGACCTCTGGGAGGAGCCAGGACAGGAGGGGCTTAGGTAGACAGGGACTGCAGGCACGGGGCTGAAAAAGCCCAACACCGCCGCGAGGAAGATGATGGGCAGCCGTAACGCCGAGAGGGGCCAGGCAACTGGGGGGAGGCGGGGAGAGGGATGGAAAGAGAGCCAAGACTGACAGGGCAAGGATGGGAGGACGAAGGCAGGAGACAAGGACAACGAGGGGGCCAGAGAAGATCCCCAAGGAGACCCTGGGTAGAGAGGGCAATAGATTTGGGGACACCAGAGAAGGGGTGAAGGAAGAGGTCCGAGACAAGCGGCGTGGGAGAGGACCCCGAGCCTGAGACCGGCTCTCAGAACACAGAAGTGGGAGGAGACGGAGCCCCGAGGCCCAAGAGGGGGCACAGGGTCGCGTGGGGGAGCCCCGCGCTTCGGGCTCAAAAGCGATGGGGGTCCAAACGGCTGTGGGCGCGGGGGCGGCAGGGCGGGGCGCCAGGGGAGCAACGGCCGAGCGCCGACCGGCTCCTGCGGCCGGAGCGCCGGGAAGCGGCAGCGGCTCGGCCCGCGGCCCCCGCTGCTCCCCACCCCACTCCCCGCCGGGCCCTGCGCCCCAGCCCTGGTGGCCGCCTCAGCCCGGGCCCGCCGCTTCCCCCGACCCGGACCGACCTGTCCCGGCCACCTCCCGCGCCACCGCCGCCGTCCCGCAGGCTCCACAGGACCCTCGGGGGCCGGACACAACGTCTCTGCTAACCCCAGGGGCGCGTCCCGGCCCCGCCCCCGCCAGCGCGCCGCCGCCGCGCAGTCCGCCCCGCCCGGCCGCGGCCAATCACCGCGCCCGCTGGAGACCCCTGATTCTGCCACTCCGCCCACCGCACGCTGCCCGGGGCCCGCCTGCAGCGCCCTCTGGTGTGGGACGCGGGCGCGGCGGCTGAGGGAGGCGCGGGACGGAGCGCGGGGCCAGTAAACAAGGCAGGCAGGTATCGCAAAAGCGAATTTAAAGCTGGAAGGGAACTTAGAGGTCATCTGGTACAGCCTCCTCATCCTTCCAGCGAAGGAACAGTCCCAGAGGAGGTGCGTGACGTGCAGTGAGAAGCAATGTCGCAGCTAGAGCCCGGGTCTCCAGACTCCGCTGGAGGAGACCGTGCTGCCTGTAATTATAATAAAAGGGCTTTCCTCTCTCAAGAGGCTTCTGCAACTAGAAATTTATGGTTCTGGACTTCTTACCTATCTTCCCATGTGCTTATCTAATACGATTGCCCACCTAAAGGGGAAGCATCCTCCCTACTTTTGCAGACAATTCGGTTCTCGCTTCTTAACCCGGGTCTTTAGGACCTGGAAGGGACCTGTTATTCCAACCTGTCCCTTCAGATATATCACAAAAAGGTACTTAGCAGCTGGGAGGCAGTCTGCTGGAAGAAGTCGGGTCTGTCATCCTGATCCCGGCCCTGATATCTGTTCCCCTACGTTGAACCCAGCATATATGGGGTTAAAAACCAAAAAGCACTCGTTACCCCTTACCTGCTTCTCTAAGGTCCGTTCACATGTAGATATTGGTTGTTTTAGCCTTTGTGTCCCTGAATTCTACACGGCAAATAGAAGTAATAAATTGTTCCACACTGAAGTTCTGGCAGTTACCAGTTCTTGAAGTTTGGAAACTGATATCTAAAAGTTATCAAGAAGCTGAAACTCCCCAACTCCTGGTTCCTGGCACCGAATCCACCATTCATGTGGAGACAGACAAATGGAGGACACCTGCAGCTTCCCTTATCTCTGCCAAACGCCTGTTGATGGGAGGACTCCAGACTGCAAATCCACAGGTCCCCCTCCCCTAGCTAAAATCTTGTAAAGTTTGTAATCATTAATTGGTGGCAGTTTCCTTCCTCTCCCCAGGGCCCAGTTTCGGGTGGCACGGGAACATTGATCTATGGGGCCTTAAACCTGCTGTAGGTAGATAACAGCTGGCCCAGTGCCAGAGGGCTGGGACCGCTGCAGTACTTCCCCAACAAATGGTTGGACAGTACGTTCTTTCCCACAGATTTTCCTTTAAAAACCCCAACTCCTATTGCCTCGGGAGGACTGTGGGTCTTGGGGCACCAGCCCACCACAGCCTCATTTTGCTGGAAAAATTAAACCATTTTTCTTTTCCTCAATCCCTGGTCATTCTGTTCATTGATTCAGCTCTGGTGACAGGGTCCCAGGTTTTTCCAGCTACAATCCGGCGATGAACAAAACTTGACTCAGGTGTGTATGGTCAATAGGTAACTCCCTCCTTTCCGCTGTCTGTAAAGTAAAGATTACCTCTCATCTCTCTAACGCATAACACGCCTCAGGCCACACCGTCAGATATCTGGATGGTAGAACTAGAGTGATTTTTTTTTTTTTCTGCTTCTCTTTTTTTTCCCTACTATTTGAAATGAATTTGCATTACTTTTGTAATTCAGACATCAAGCTCCTTGCCCTTTGAGATTGAAATAAGAATGGATTGTGGAAGTCAAAGCTTTCTCGCAAATTTCTGGGGATTTTTATTCTCCCACATATCTCTGCCTCTGGGCTCCTGCTTCTGCCAGGCTGGGCTGTTGCAGTTCCACAGTTCAGAAATGTGGAGATGAAACTCAGCCCTTCCTGAGGACTGCTCATGCCTCTTCCCACACGAAATATCCATGGGTATAGAAGACATGATGATCCTCTGGGCACTGGGGCAGAGTCACATGATGCATTGCAAACAGTTTAAACTCACACATCAGACGTTCTTGCAAGTACTTTCCACATCCCCCACTGAAGTTTTCTAATTGGCCCTTCACCCCTCAGGGTCTGGCTTTTTCCCAAATCACTACCTCTCCTCCCTGTCCCACCATTCTCTCTTTTATCCCACCCTCTCTGGAGAAAAAGCAAATTCCTCTGGCTTTCCAGGCAGAAAGAGACATCTTAACCATCTCTCTTGGTTGCTAGGGTTCCTGCCAGCACTCGTGCCCTGAAGAGTTCACTTTCAACCCCAAAGGGGCTTAACAGCTCCCTCCCTAAAAGAAATTCTGGGAGCGCTGTTAGATATTACATTTTTCACTTCATTTCATTTTTATGTTAAAAAGGATATATATAATATTTAATATAACATTTAATAAGTATATTTAATGTTTAGACCCCATAATTCCATTGCTCATTGCAATATTACTTAAAACAAAAAACCGGAGATAACCTAATTGTCCAACAACAGAGAAACGTTTAGGTAAATTATGCCGCATGCTCCTGACAGAATATTATGCAGCCATTAAAAATGATGCCTACAGGGGCCAGCCCAGTGGCCTAGTGGTTAAATTCATGCACTCCGCCTCGGTGGCCCAGGGTTCACAGGTTTGGACCCTGGGCGCAGACCTACACACCACCTGTCAAATCATGCTATGGTGGTGTTCCACAAACAAAATAAAGGAAGATTGACACAGATGTTAGCTCAGGGACAATCTTCCTCAAGCAAAAAGAGGAAGATTGGCAACAGATGTTAGCTCAGGGCCAATCTTCCTCACCAAAGAAAAAAAAAGATGCCTACAAAGAGTTGGTAAAAAAGTGGAAAAATGTTATGATCTGATATTCAGTGGAAAAAGGCAGAATCTGACAGTATGTATAGAATATATCGATATGTATACTGTTTGGAAAACAAAAAATTAGCATAGAAAAAACTGGAAGGAAACACACTAAAATGTTATCAGCAGTTATCTTTGGGTTGTGGTTCTGTGAGAAATTATCTTTCTATATTTTTATTCTGAGTATTTCTTTTTTCATAATGAAAACATGGGTTTTCTTTCTTCCTATATTTGTTTTTTAAGAATAGAAAAGAAAAATCTTCCTCATATTGAGGAAAAATTTACATCTTCTGGTGCTCCTACTCAATAGTCTTAGCTCTATCCTTTGGAGGTAAACTAACTCACATTGTTTTCCATATAGAAGCCCTTCTGACGTTTCACCCCAGTCCCATATGTTTTTTCTTCTTCAAGCTACAACATCCCTAGTTCCTCACATAAAATGATCATAGTTCCCATTACCACCCAGATTGCTGGCCTCAGAATGTGCTGTTTTCTGTATACCCATCTTCGTCCAGGCTTTCCACGTTTTGGGCCACTTAACTTCAGAATCCCCTTCCTACATTTGGGGAATCTCCCACTTTAGACTCTTCCTCTGCTGTGGAAGCTGAAAATGTCAGGCATTTGCTCCCAGCCTCCTTTGCAGCTAGGGTGCAGCCACGCGACCGCCTGGCTCCACCAATCAGATGCTGGGAAGAGGAAAACTGGAGAGCACACATAATCCATTCAGGTAAGTGGCAGAGCAGCAGCTCCACCTAATTTCCAGCTGTAAGAAGCAACAGTAGTAGGAGCAGAGTCCAGCCCTGGCAATATTAGCCATAGAAGCAGGGATGTCTATACCCAGAGGTGGCAGCTGGGGTGTCATCATAAGAACCATTGTGTGCCATGATTTGGGGTGGTGTTCCTGACTATACAGCCTCCAAGCTTGCTCTCTTATCCTCCCAATTATTTAAGGGGCTCCTCTATACTCTATTAATAAATTCCTTTTTTACTTAAATCAGTCAGTTTCTGCTACTTGAATCAAAAATCCAGACTAATACAGTTTCCCCGAATCCTCATTTTGACCAGACTTGCCCCCAGGCACAGCTCAAAGTGGGAAAAGTTGGTCCCTCCCAAGCCTCTGCAACCGTTTCCAGAGCAGCCAGTGATCTCAGCTCCCAAAACCTGCTCTGATGCCCAATTACATTATAACTGGACGATAACTTACAGTGTGGAACAAGGCTGCACCTGCTTTGAATTAGATTCCAACCTCCTCCACAGCCATTTCAGGCTCCAGCCAGCAGGTGGGGGCCTCTTTCCTTCCCCTCTCACCTACTACAGCAGGAGCCAGAGAGGTAACATGCAGCTGGTACCTCTTCTGCCTGGGCAGACACTGTGCGTGAGGAGGAGGCACCTTGTATATCCTGGCAACAATGTGCAACAAGCCTCTTGCACTCCAGCCAGCAGCCCCACCCCTCCACCCCTCCTCACATGCAATCCACAGAGGGATGACCTGGGACCACAATGTGCTTCCCGCGTGGCCCCCAGTGTTTACGGTATCTCTGAGGGCACCAGAGATGGGATACATTCTCCTTCGTCTGGGATGTCGGAAAAGTCAGAAGAGTTATTTTCTAACCCTGGAATTGAAAGACTGGAAAATATCTTCCCCCTAGTGATGTCCCCCAAGACTGACAGCTTCTCGTGCCAGTCCCAATGTGGATTGCATCCAGGCATCAAGGTGATCTTCCTTCCACTGTCTCACACCTCAACCATCCCTGCCTCCCTGTGTCCCATTGTAGAACATTTAAAGGCTTGAAATGGACCCCATTTATGGGTGAGGAAACAGGCTTAGGGGTTGGCTTGCCTCCTCAAGTCTAAATTCGACCCAGCTTCCAAGAATGTCTATAATCAGGCCTCATTCTACCTCTCTAGTCATGCGGCCTTCAGAGTAGTAGCCTTCAAAATTTTTTGCCCCTCTACTTAAAAAATATATATATAAGAACCATGCAGCTCCTTGCACATTTTTAAGGTGACATCTAATATTTTTCATCATTAGTTTAAAACTCGATAGTTGCAGAGGATAGGTATAATTCTACTATTTTATACATACTGACATTTTAATAGAAAACTGCTGTATTATCCTTTAAAATGTATTGAATAAGACTCAGATCCCATAGTGATTTGATGCTCACCCTCATTCATCTTAAAAATACATGAACAAGCTCTTCTTTAGCAACCAAAAATTTTACATTGTCTCTTTTCTCCTTGTACTTGTGTTTTCATTCCACTTTCCCCTCAAAAATCTAACCTTAATGTAACATATGTGCTTGAAAGTCTTTTGTTGATCATCCTATCATACATCTGTGCAACCAAAATATGTATATAAGTTGAAATTTAAAAAATTTTTAAGTTTCATGTAACTATAAAGCTTTAAGTGAGACATTTTCTTCTGGTTTGAGTGGTCATTATAAATATTAGTAATATCCAATTGATCAAAACAACATAAATATTGTAATTTTTATAAATTTTTTTGTGTGTGAGGAAGATTAGCCTTGAGCTAACATCTGTTGCCAATCCCCCTGTTTCTGCTGAGGAAGATTGGCCCTGAGTTAACATCCATGCCCATCTTTCTCTACGTTATATGTGGGACGCCTGCCACAGCACGGCTTGATAAGCGATGTGTAGGTCCATGCTGGGGATCCAAACCTGCGAACCCCTGGGCCACTGAAGCAGATGTACGAACTTAACCACTATGCCACTGGGCTGGCCCCGGAAATGTATTTCTTAATGAAATGGACGAGGTACTTTATAGTTGAATATTACTTATTGCTATACTGAGACTGCATTCAGCATCAATTCTAGTCCCATTTTTTCATTTTTAAGCTGAGAAACTTTGTTCACATAAATAAGTAGATGAGAATTGAGAAAGTTTTGATATACAGTAGCAATGGCATGTAACTGAGTTGTTTGCCCAAAAAAATCACAGAGATCTATTATAAAAAAGTATTGTTAATGATTTTTCAGCTGACAATGCCATTCAGTCCTTCCAGCTTTTGAAAGCAAAGATTTGGAAACCTCCTGACTTGAAAACAAAACAAATTTGTTGCCCAGCTTTTGAGCCATTCACTTTCTCAGCACCCACAGTCCTACAGATATGTCCCTGCTTTCAAGGAACTTGAGCATCTAGTTATGGAGGCTGTTACGTGAAGTAAGGTGGAAAGGACAGCCAGTGTGCAGGCCCAGAGGAAGAAAAAGGAGGGAGCTGCTAGTAGATGTCTAGAGCAGAGGAGGCCCCTAGGAGGCCCTCCTGGGCCAGATCATCCTGGGCCTTGTATGCCATATATGGGAATGTGAACTTGACTGTCCAGGGTACCACTGAGAGACTGGAAAGTGGGAAGAGTCAAGAACAGATCTGCATTTTAGAAAACCCATTCAGGCAGCTGTGGAGAGAAGGGTTTAGCAAGTAGATAGGGTTACTGCTCTTATCTAGTCAGGAGTGATGAGGGCCAGAGTAGGGCAGTGGCCACGAGATGTGGCCCCAAAAGGGTGGATTTGAGAGTGACCAAGAAAATCCAATCAATCGGACTTGGAGACTGAGTAGATATGGGCAAGATGGAGAAGGAGTCAAATGTGCACATGCAGGTAGAGGATATAGAGGGCTCAGCCACGGCAGTAGCCATGGGATAGACGAGGGATAGAGATGAGAGTATGAAAGAGAGAGAATCTACTGGATTTGGTGATGATAGGTTTTGCATGAGGGGGATGAGAGGGAGGGAGCAAGTCATCCTACATTCCCAGATCTCCGTCTTAGGTAACAAGATCAGTGAGTCAGGTAATACGGGAAGAAAAGCAAGTTTGGAAGACTCTGAGCAAGTCGCCTGACCTCTCTGAGCCTCAGTTTCTCTGTAAAATGAGAATAATAATAATATCCACTTCTCAGGGTTATCATGAGAATTAAATAACCTGGGAAATTTCAGGGCATAGAATAGATGTTCAATAAACACTTTTGGGTGATACTAATAGTAGTGATTGCGCATATGCCAAGCACTTAATCCTCATAACAATCCTATAAGGTAGGTACTATTATCCCGATTTTACCAACATGGGCACTAAAGCAGAGAGGTGAAGAAACCTGACCAGAGTCACCCAGTTAGTAAGAGGCAGGGTGTCCTTTCCCAGCCACTGCACTACACCTTACGCCTTCTGGGACCCATCACTGGACTTGAGGGAGGAAGAGAGGAAATGACAGGAGAGATGGACAGCAGACTGATCCATAATTCATTCTAAAAGCAGTTTTTATTTGGAAATGTACCTCCACAACTTGGTGGCAGTCTAGGGGCAGATGGCCCCTGGCTTGCTTGTTTACTCTCTTTCCCAGCCTAGGGCATGGGGTCTTTGGAGTTAAAGCAGAGTGTAAGGTTCTTAAGGATCAACATCCCAGACAGCTTCAGTGGTCTGGGGCCTGGGGCTCGTGCAAAAAATGAAGGTTCCTTTCTAGATTGTGTAATGGTTGGAGGGCCTGGGCCCCTGGCCCAGGGCCAGGAACTTTGCTCCCTCTTCTGCAGGGGCCAGCTGTGGCCAGGTCCTGGTGAGCATGAGGTTGGGGAAAAAGGGGCTAGCAAAGGCTAATTTTCTGGTGCTGGGTGCAGTTTATCTTCCAGAGGGGTAGAAGCCAAGATGGGAGCCTCATCCCCACCATTGAGGGACTTCTGCTGTTCACTGCTGCTGGGCGAGGGCTCCTGTTGCCCTGGGATCCCCAGAGGGTGAGGCTCTTTAGGGAGGAGTCATGGGGGGGGTGGGGAGCAAGTAGAGAGGGCTGGGAGCCTGTGAAGGAGCTGCTGGGGCTGGGACATTGGTCTGGCAGAGAAAAGGCAGGCATGAACAAGGAGAAAGGTGCTGCGAAGCCGAGAGGCTGAGGGGCTGTGCCTCAGCCCTTGGGGGAGAGGAGAACCTCCTGACCTTCCATCCTAGGCTGGCTCTGTAGATGTGGAGGGATCCCTCTGTCCTTCCCCCCTCCCTCCCCACTCCAGGGTCCACCCCTTCTCACCTCCAGGCTCAACTGGATGCGTGAGCCGGTTCACCCGGACATCCCAGGGTTTCACATTGATGCTGGCCTGGCGCAACTTCCACTGGGCAGCCTGTGGGGGCAGGGCCAGGGCGAGTGGGTCAGAGCCACCACCCAAGACAGGGTGTCTTAAACTTTTCAGGTTCACAGGCCCTTTAGAATCTGACAAAGGCTATTGATCATTCCCCCAGAAAAACTCACATATGTTCATAAAGAGTTATGTATATGAACAGAATTGGCTTCCAATTTCAGGGGACTCATGGACCCCCAAAGGGTCAAAAATAATCATAATTATGGTTTCCATTCACTAAGCAGCTAAGACGTGCCAAGTATATTTATTTTCTTATTTACCCTCCAGAGCAGAAGTTAACAACAAAGTGCAAAAGAGGGCCAGGGACTTGCCCGGGGACACACACTGGGCTCTGAACCCCTGCACCACACCCCCTCTCCAGGACCAGACGCAAAAACTTCTGCTCCAGTGTCCACCCAGCCAGTAGCAGGGTTGCAGGGTGGGGGAATCACAGAGGAACTTTCCCTGTCTATGTCACCTATTTCTGTGTTTGAATTTTTTGAAATGACCACGTAAGCCAACAAAGCAAAATAAAATAACAATAAAAACAAAACATCAAAAATTAAAAAAAAAAAAGCACCCCTCTTCTGTGGAGATCTGGGCTCCAAGGAGTGGAGCCAAAGTACAGGGACAGAAACATGGGGGCTCGGAAGAGCAGGAGGAAAAATTTTGCCCAGATTAATAATAATGATAAAAATAGCAGCTAATGTTTCTTCAGCGCTTACTACATACTCAATATCACGTATTATCTCGTTTAATCTTCACAACAATGCTATTACCAGTCCCCTTTCCCAGATGAGGGACTTGAAACTCGGAGAGGTTTGGCCATTTGCCCGAGGTCACACAGCCAGGCGCTGACAGAGCCCCAGTGGGAGGGAAGCCTCCAGAGCCTGCGCGTTAACGCGCTCAGCCGCCAGCCTCCCTCCTCTCCTGCCCCAGGCCTCCCCTCCACGCGCTGTGCAGCGCCATCTCCTGCTGCAGCTCCTGCGTCGCAGCTGCGCCCGCTCCATGTCGCGCTCCTGTTCCTCCTTCAGCGGCAGCAGCTACTTCAGCTTCCCCTCCTCCTGCTCCAGCAGTCGGCCGGGCGTGCACCGCGTCGTCTCCAGAGCCAAGGCACCTCGCAGGTGCTCAGCAAGTGGCACGGTAGGGGAGTCAGAGAGGGGAACCAGAAGGGATCCCTCAGTCCTACCCGGTCTGGGCGAGGCGCATGCCCTCCTTGTCGCGCGGAGCTTTCACCTCCAGTTGCAGGGCCTCCTGAAGCCTCTGCTGCATCTCCTCAGCTCCTGGATGCGCTGCCGCTGCCGAGCTGCCTCCTCCTTCTTCAGCTCCGTCTCAGCCGGCCTGGAGGCCCGGGCCTGTGCGGGACGCAGGGCCAGGGCAATGGGGGCACGGGCAAGGGAGGCGGCGGGTATGCTGCCCTTTCCCCGGGACTCTGTTCGGCCGCCCCAACTAGCTATCTCCAGGTGAGGGTCTGGGGAGTTCTTTCATGTCGGGGTTTCCTGATCTGATTCCTATCTGACAGCTTGACTAGGTCAGATAATAATCAGCGAACAGAGGTTACATACGGGAAAGGGGCTCAAGTCATCCCCTTCCTAGCACCAGCCTTAATGATTATTATTATATATTTTAATATATTATAATTGTAGTTAGTGCTAGCAAGGGAGTGACCAATATAATTGTTACAACAACTAAAAGTGTTTCCTCATTTGATCCTCACCATACCTCTGTGAGCAAAGTTCTCTTAGCATCAGCATGTCCCTGATAGGTAACTGAGGCATAGAGAGGCTAAGAAACTTGCGTGAGATCACAGGGCTCTTAAGAGGCAGAGCTAGAATTGAACCCACGTGTCTCTGACTCTAGATCTCTTAATCGTAAATCTAATTGCCTCTGCACACCTAGTCCGCCTCCACATTCGCATCACCTTCCTCCTACCCTGTATTCCCCAAACTGGTTTCATTGTAAACTCAGATCAAGTCTAGTCTAACCCAGTCCAGTGTTGGTCCAAACCCATCCCCAATGCCTCAGTCTTCAGCGGCTCCTATGTCGAAGCCCTGTCCCCAGCTAAGGTCTCGGAGGATTCAGCTCCGGCTCCACCAGTCCGTCGGCTCAGGCCCCGCCCCACACCGGCTCTCATCTCAAGCCATCCTTTGGCCAGGTTCCTGCACCCCCCACTCTCTCCTTATTGCACAGGTCGCGCCACTGGCACAGGCCCGGTCCTATACCCATCTTTCAAGCGGGCGGGCTCTGTCTCTCCAGTCCCTCATTCCGAGCCCCGCCTCCACACCCCTGCCTCAGCCCACAGGCTCCGCCCTCGGCCCAGGCCCCGCCCCCGGCCCTCAGCTCCCAGGCCTCGCCTCCCAACATCGCTCAGCGCCCCGCCTCGGCCCCGGGTGCGGGCCCCACCTGCTCCGCCCCGCGCAATTGGTCTTTGAGCGCCTGCTGCAGCTCGCGGTGCTGGCCGCCGCGCCGCTCCTCCTCCTGCTGCAGCAGCGCCCGGTCTGCCACTGCGCCTGCTGCAGCAGCTCCAGCTCCTGGAGCTTCGGCTCCTCCTCCTCCTGCAGCTGCTGCTGCCGCAGCAGCTCCTCCTGCTTGGCTGCCCGGCGCCGCTCCCGCTGCTCCCGCTACTCGCGCCGCTTCTGCTTCAGGTTCTTGTGCAGCGACGTCTTCCCCTCGGCATGCAGCAGGATCGCCGTCTGGATGGCTGCCGAGGGAGCGGGAGGCGGTCAGCAGGGGGCTAGCCGGTGGCAGAGGGGACCTCGAGGCGGCCCACCGCCGGAAAGGGGCCCTAGGAGTTGCTCGAGTCCAGTCTCCAGCCTCCTGCTGGGCAAAGTGTTATCACCTCCTTCGCACAGACGGGGCGACTGAGGCCCAGCAGGACCCAGGCCACCCAGCCAGCACTCACCAGCCGTGCCCTCCTGGTGCCGGCGCCTGTCTGAGGCGTCGTCTTGTCCGTGCCGGCGGCCGTCTGCACACAGAACATGCCGCGCTTCCCTTCTCTGTGGGGCAGCACCTGGGAGAGAGCAGGCGGCCCCAGACAGGCTGGCTTCACTGGGGTCAGGGCCACACGCGCCCCAGAGCTGCTCCAGCTCGAGCTTCTACCCCTCCTGGCTGACCGTCTTCCCTGGGCACCCCTCCCACTCTGCCAGGAGCCTGCGTGGCCCAGCCTGGAGGTTAGTTATGGGGGTACTTGTGTCCCCGCAACTCTTGTAGCCTTTGCTCTTCGAAGGTGAGGTGGGGCTGTTTTCATCTTGGTATCTTTCGACGGGGGCGGATTTTGTCTTTTTTTAATGGCTGAGTAGTATTCCATTGTATATATACCACATCTTCTTTATCCATTCATCAGTTGATAGCCACTTGGGTTGCTTCCACGTCTTGGGTATTGTGAATAATGCTGCAATGAACATAGGGGTGCACAAGTCTCTTTGAATTGTTGATTTCAAGTTCTTTGGATAAATACCCAGTAGTGGGATAGCTGGGTCGTATGATATTTCTATTTTTAATTTTTTGAGAAATATCAATACTGTTTTCCATAGTGGCTGCACCAGTTTGCAGTTCCACCACCGGTGTATGAGGTTTCCCTTTTCTCCACATCCTTTCCAACATTTGTTGTTTTTTTCTTGGTAACTATAACCATTCTAACAGGTATAAGGTGATATCTCATTGTAGTTTTGATTTGCATTTCCCTAATGATTAGTGATGTTGAACATATTTTCATGTGCCTGTTGGCCCTCTCTATATCTTCTTTGGAAAAACGTCTGTTCACATCCTCTGCGCATTTCTTGATCATGTTGTTTTCTTATTTGTTGTTGAGTTGTATGAGTTCTTTATATATTTTGGAAATTAACCCCTTGTCGGATATATGATTTGCAAATATTTTCTCCCAGTTGGTGGGCTGTCTTTTCGTTTTGTTCCTGATTTCCCTTGTTTTGCAGAAGCTCTTTAGTACGATGTAGTCCCATTTGTTTATTTTTTCTTTTGTTTCCCATGCCTGAGTAGACATAGCATTCAAAAAGATGCTGCTAAGAAGAATGTCAAACAGTGTACTGCCTATATTTTCTTCCAGGAGTTTTATGATTTCAGGTCTTACCTTCAAGTCTTTAATCCATTTTGAGTTAATTTTTGTGTATGGTGTAAGATAAGGGTCTACTTTCATTCTTTTGCATGTGGCTGTCCAGTTTACCCAACACGATTTATTGAAGAGATGTTCCTTTCTCCATTGTATATTCTTGGCTCCTTTGTTGAAGATTAGCTGTCCGTAGATGTGTAGTTTTATTTCTGGGCTTCAATTCTGTTCCATTGATCTGTGTGTCTGTTTTAGTGCCAGTATCATGCTATTTTGATTACTATAGCTATGTAGTATGTTTTGAAATCAGGGATTGTGATGCCTCCAGCTTTGTTCTTTTTTCTCAGCATTGCCTTAGCTATTCGGGGTCTTTTGTTGCCCCATATGAATTTTAGGATTCTTTGTTCTATTTCCGTGAAGAATGTCATTGGGATTCTGATTGGGATTGCATTGAATCTGTAGACTGCGTTAGGTAATATGGACATTTTCACTATGTTTATTCTTCCAATCCGTGTGTATGGATTATTTTTCCATTTCTTTATGTCATCATCGATTTCTTTCAATAATGTCTTACAGTTTTCAGTGTATAGGTCTTTCACTACCTTGGTTAAATTTTTTCCTAGATATTTTATTCTTTTTGTTGTGATTGCAAATGGGATTATATTCTTGAGTTCTCCTTCTGCTAGTTCGTTATTAGAGTACAGAAATGCAACTGATTTTTTTTGTTGTTTCTTTTTTTTTTATTTTGTGAGGAAGATTAGCCCTGAGCTAACATCTGTTGCCAATCCCCCTCTTTTTTTTTTGCTAAGGAAGATTGGCCCTGGGCTAACATCCATGCCCATCTTCTACTTTATATGTGGGATGCCTGCCACAGCATGGCTTGATAAGTGGTGGGTAGGTCCGTGCCTGGGATTCGAACCTGTGAACCCCCGACCGCTGAAGCAGAGCACGGGAACTTAACCACTACGCCACCTGGCCTGCCCTAAATGTAACTGATTTTTGTAAGTTGATTTTGTACCCTGCAACTTTGCTGTAGTTGTTGATTATTTCTAATAGTTTTCTGATGGATTCTTTAGGGTATTCTATATATAAGATCATGTCATCTGCAAACAGTGAGAGTTTCACTTCTTTGTTGCCTATATGTATTCCTTGTATTCCTTTTACTTGCCTAATTGCTCTGGCCAGAACCTCCAGTACTAGGTTGAATAAGAGTGGTGAGAGTGGGCACCCTTGTCTTGTTGCTGTTCTCAGAGGAATGGCTGTCAGTTTTTGACCATTGAGTATGATCTTGGCTGTGAGTTTGTCATATATGGCCTTTATTATGTTGAGGTACATTCCTTCTATACCCATTTTATTGAGAATTTTTATCATAAATGGTTGTTGGATCTTGTCAAATGCTTTCTCTGCATCTATTGAGATGATCACGTGGTTTTTATTCCTCGCTTTGTTAATGTGGTGTATGACATTGATTGATTTGTGGGTGTTGAACCATCCCTGCATCCCTGGTGTAAATCTCACTTGATCATGGTGTATGATCCTTTTAATGTATTGCTGTATTCAGTTGCCAATATTTTGTTGAGGATTTTTGCATCTATGTTCATCAATGATATTGGCCTGTAATTTTCCTTCTTTGTGTTGTCCTTGTCTGGTTTGGGGATCAGGGTCATGTTGGTCTCATAGAATGAGTTAGGAAGCATTCCATCTTCCTCTATTTTTGGAATAATTTGAGAAGGATAGGTATTAAGTCTTCTTTGAATGTTTGGTAGAATTCTCCAGAGAAGCCCTCTGGTCCTGGATTTTTGTTTTTTGGGAGGTTTTTGATGACTGTTTCAATCTCTTTACTTGTGATTGGTCTATTCAGATTCTCTGTTTTTTCTTGATTCAATTTTGGGAGGTTGTGTGAGTCTAAGAACTTATCCATTTCTTCTCGGTTATCCAATTTGTTGGCGTATAGTTTTTCATAGTATTCTCTTATAAATTCTTTGTATTTCTGTGGTATCCTTTGTAATTTCTACTCTTTCATTTCATATTTATTTGTTTGAGACTTCTCTCTTTTTTTCTTAGTGAGTCTGGCTAAGGGTTTGTCAATTTTGTTTATCTTCTCAAAGAGCCAGCTCTTAGTTTCATTGATCCTTTCTACTGTTTTTTTGGTTTCAATTTCATTTATTTCTGCTCTAATTTTTGTTATTTCCCTCCTTCTGCTGATTTGGGCTTTGTTTGTTCTTCTTTTTCTAGTTCTGTTAGGTGTAGTTTAAGATTCCTTATTTGAGATTTTTCTTGTTTGTGGAGGTAGGCTTGTATTAGTATGAATTGCTCTCTTAGGACTGCTTTGGCTGTATCCTGTAAGAGTTGGTATGATGTATTTTAATTTTCATTTGTCTCCAGATATTTTTTGGTTTCTCTTTTGATTTCTTCATTGATCCAGTGGTTGTGCAGTAGCATATTGTTTAGTCTCCTCATATTTTTGACTTTCCCAGCTTTCAATTTCTAGTTTCATAGCATTATGGTTGGGAAAGATGCTTGATATGATTTCAATCTTCTTAAATTTATTGAGGCTTGTCTTGTTTCCCAACATATGGTCTGTTTTGGAGAATGTTCCATGTGCACTTGAGAAGAATATGTATTCTGCTGTTTTTGGATAAAATGTCTGTATATATCTATTAAGTCCATTGGTTTAGTTTTTCATTTAATTCCACTATTTCCTTGTTGACTTTCTCTCTGCATGATCTGTCCATTGATGTAAGTGGGGTGTTGAGGTCCCCTACTATTATTGTGTTGCTGTTAATTTCTCCTTTAGCTCTGTTAATAGTTACTTTATGTAATTTGGTGCTCCTGTGTTAGGTTCATATATATTCCTAAGTGTTACGTCCTCTTGGTGGAATGTCCCTTTTATCATAATATATTGCCCCCTTTGTCTCTCATTACCTGTTTCATCTTGAAGTCTACTTTCTGATATAAGTATGGCAACACCTAGTTTCTTTTGGTTGCCATTTGCTTGGAGTATCGTCTTCCATCCCTTCACTCTGAGCCTGTGTTTGTCTTAAGAGCTGAAGTTTATTTCCTGGAGGCAGCATATTGTTGGGTCTTGTTTTTTAATTCATCCAGTCACTCTATGTCTTTTGATTGGAGAATTCAATCCATTTACATTTAGAGTGATTATTGATATATGAGGACTTAATACTGCCATTTTATCCCTTGTTTTCCGGTTGTTCTGTATTTCTGTTGTTTCTCTTCCTGTGTATTTCTGATTACCATTTCAGAATTTGATGATTTTCTATGATGGTTTTTTCAGTTTTCTCTTTACTTATCATCTGTGTCTCTGGTCGGATTTTTTGTTTAGTGGTTACCATGAGGTTTGTATAAAAGATCTCGTAGATGAGATAGTCCATTTTCTGATAGACTAATCAGGTTCCATCTCTTTCCTCTTCCCCATCTAAGTTATTGTTATCACAAATTATTCTAATTTGTGTCATGAGTTTGTGATTAAAATGACGTTTATAGTTATTTTTGATGCTTTCCTTTCCTTTATCTTTTATGTTATAATTAAGCATTTGCTAACCTGTTCTGATAAAGAGCTGCAATCTTCTGATTTTGCCTATTTATCTCCTTGCTCAAGGCTTTGTGAACATTTCCCTTTTTGTTTCAGGTATGATGGCATTCTTGATCATCTCTTGTGGAGTGTGGGGTGGTCTTGTGCAATGAACTCCCTCAGCTTTTGTTTATCTGGGAAAGTTTTTATTTCTCCATTGTATCTGAAGGATAGTTTCATTTCATAGAGTGTTCTTGGGTGAATGTTTTTGTCTTTCAGTATTTTTTTTCCTTTATTGTGAAATTTTTGTTGAACATTATTGTTTGTCAGTCACCATCTAAAAGCATCCCTTCACCCCTTGTGCCCACCACCCACCCCTCCTTGCCTCTGGTAACCACCAAACAGTTCTCTCTGTCTGTGTGTTAGTTCATCTTCCACTTATGAGTGAAATCATGCGGTGTTTGTCTTTCTCCTTCTGACTTATTTCACTTAACACAATACCCTCCAGGTCCATCTGTGTTGTTGCAAATGGGACGATTTTGTCTTTTTATGGCTGAGTAGTATTCCATTGTACATATATTCCACATCTTCTTTATCCACTGATCAGTCGAGGGACACTTGGATTGCTTCCACTTCTTGGCTATAGTGAATAATGCTGCAATGAACATAGAGGTGCATAAGCTCCTTTGGATTATTGATTTCAGGTTCATTGGGTAGATACCCAGTAGTGGGATAGCTGGATCATAAGATATTTCTATTTTTAATTTTTTGAGGAATCTCCATACTGTTTTCCATAGAGGCTGTGCCAGTTTTCATTCCCACCAGCAGTGAATTAGGGTTCCCGTTTCTCCACAGCCTCTCCAACATTTGTTGTTTTTTGTCTTGGTGATTATAACCATTCTAACGGTTGTAAGGTGATATCTTAGTGTAGTTTGGATTTGCAATTCCCTGATAATTAGTGATGCTGAACATCTTTGCATGTGCCTATTGATCTTCTGTATATCTTCTTTGGAGAAGTGTCTTTTCATTTCCTCTGCCCATTTTTTGATCAGGTTGTTTGTTTTTTTTGTTCAGTTGTGTGAGTTCTTTATATATTATGGAGATTAATCCCTTGTCGGATATATGATTTGCAAGTATTTTTTCCCATCTGGTAGGTTGTCTATTCATTTTGATCCTGGTTTCATTTGCCTTCTAGAAGCTCTTTAATCTGATGAAGTCCCACTTGTTTATTTTTTCTTTTGTTTTCCTTGTCAGAGTAGACATGGAATTCGAAAAGATCCCTTTATGACTGATGACGAATAGTGTACTGCCTATATTTTCTTCTATGAGTTTTATAGTTTCAGGTCTCACCTTCAGGTGTTTGATCTGTTTTGAGTTAATTTTTGTGTATGGGAAAAGAAGATGATCTACGTTCATTCTTTTGCAGGTGGGGCTGTCCAGTTTTCCCAGCACCATCTACTGAAGAAACATTCCTTGATCCATTGTATGTCCTTGGGTCCTTTGTTGAAGATTAGCTGCCTGTAGATGTGAGGCTTTATTTCTGGGCTTTCAATTCTGTTCCATTGATCTGTGTGTCTGTTTTTGTACCAGTACCATGCTGCTTTAATTACTATCACTTTGTAGTATGTTTTGAAGTCAGGGATTGTGATGCCTCCAGCTTTGTTCTTTTTTCTCAGGATTGCTTTAGCTGTTCAGTGTCTTTTGTTGCTCCATATGAATTTTAGTATTCTTTGTTCTATTTCCATGAAGAATGTTATTGGGATTCTGATTGGGATTGCATTGAATCTGTAGATTGCTTTATGTAGTATGGACATTTTCACCATGTTTATTCTTCAATCCTTGTGCATGGAATATTTTTCCATTTCTTTATGTCATCATTGATTTCACTCAGTGATGTCTTATAGTTTTCATTGTATATGTCTTTCACCTCCTTGGTTACATTTATTCTTAGATATTTTATTCTTTTTGTTGCAATTGTAAATGGGATTGTCTTCTTGAGTTCTCTTTCTGTTAGTTCATTATTGGCATGTAGAAATGCAACTGATTTTTGTGAGTTGATTTTGTACCCTGCATCTTAGCTGTAGTTGTTGATTATTTCTAATAGTTTTCTGATGGATTCTTTAGAGTATTCTATATGTAAGATCATGTCATCTGCAAACAGCGAGAGTTTCATTTCTTTGTTGCCTGTGTGTATTCCTTTTACTTGCCTAACTGCTCTGGCCAGAACCTCCAGTACTATGTTAAACAAGAGTGGTGAGAGTGGTCACCATTGTGTTGTTCCTGTTCTCAGAGGGATGGCTGTCAGTTTTTCACCATTGAGTATGATGTTGGCTGTGAGTTTGTCATATATGGCCTTTATTATGTTAAGGTACTTTCTTTCTATCCCCATTTTGTTGAGAGTTTTTATCAAAAATGCATGTTGGATCTTGTCAAATGCTTTCTCTGCATCTATTGAGATGATCACATGGTTTTTATTCCTCGCTTTGTTAATGTGGTGTATGACATTGATTGATTTGTGGGTGTTGAACCTTCCCTGCATCGCTGGTATAAATCCCACTTGATCATGATGTATGGTCTTTTTGATGTATTGCTGTATTCGGTTTGCCAACATTTTGTTGAGTATTTTTGCATCTATGTTCTTCAGGGATATTGGTGTATAGTTTTCCTTCTTAGTATTGTCATTGTCTGGCTTTGGTATCAGGGTGATGTTGGCCTTGTAGAAAGTGTTGGGAAGTGTTCCATCTCCCTCTATTTTTTGGAATAGTTTGAGAAGGATAGGTATTAAATTTTCTTTGATTGTATGGTAGAATTCTCCAGAGAAGCCATCTGGTCCTGGATTTTTATTTTTTGGCAGGTTTTTGATTACTGTTTCACTCTCTTTACTTGTGATTGGTCTATTCAGATCCTCTATTTCTCCTTGATTCAGTTTTGGGAGGTCGTATGAGTCTAAGAATTTATCTATTTCTTCTAGAGTGTCAAATCTGTTCGTTTATCGTTTTTCATAGTATTTTCTTATAATCTGTTGTATTTCTGTGATATCTGTTGTAATTTGTCTTTTCTCATTTCTAATTTTATTTATTTGAGCCTCCTCTCTTTTTTCTCAGTGAGTCTGGCTAACGGTTTGTCAATTTTGTTTATCTTCTCAAAGAGCCAGCTCTTAGTTTCATTGATCCTTTCTACTGTTTTTTTGGCTTCAAGTTCATTTGTTTCTGCTCTAATTTTTATTATTTACCTCCTTCTGCTGACTTTGGGCTTTGTTTGTTCTTCTTTTTCTAATTCTGTTAGGCATAGTTTGAGGTTGCTTATTTGGCATTTTCTTGTTTGTTAAGGTGGGCCTGTATTTCTATGAGTTTCCCTCGCAGGACTGCTTTTGCTGCATCCCATATGAGTTGGTATGGTGTATTTTCATTTTCATTTATCTCCAGATATTTTTTGATTTCTCCTCTAATTTCATGAATGATCCATTGGTTGTTCCGTATTATGTTGTTTATTCTCCACATCTTTGTCACTTTCCTAGTGTTTTTCTTGCAGTTAATTTCTGGCTTCACGGCATCACGGTTGGAAAAGACGCTTGTTATGATTTTAATCTTCTTACCCTTATAGAGGCATGCCTTGTTTTCCAACATATGGTCTAATCTTGAGAATGTTCTGCATGTGCTTGAGAAGAATGTGTAATCTGCTGTGTTTGGATGGAGTGCTCTCTCTATATCTATTAAGTCCGTCTCATCAAGTTTTTCCTTTAAGTCCACTATTTCCTTATTGATTTTCTGTCTGGATGGTTTATCCATTGGTGTAAGTGAGTTGTTAAGATCCCCTAGTATTATTCTGTTGTTGTTAATATCTCCTTTTAGGTTTGTTAATAGTTGCTTTATGTACTTTGGTGCTCCTGTGTTGGGTGCATATATATTTAGAAGTGATATGTCTTCTTGGTGGAGTGTCCCTTTTATCATAATATATTGCTCCTCTTTGTCTCTCATTACCTGTTTCATCTTGAAGTCTGCTTTGTCTGATATAAGTATGGCAACACCTGCTTTCTTTTGTTTGCCATTAGCTTGGAATATTGTCTTCCATCCTTTCACTCTCAGCCTGTGTTTGTCTATAGAACTGAGATGTGTTTCCTGGAGGCAGCATATTTTGGGGTCTTGTTTTTTAATCCATCCCACCACTCTGTGTCTTTTGTATGGTGAGTTGAGTCCATTTACATTTAGGGTAATTACTGATATATAAGGGCTTAATGTTGCTATTTTGTTGCTCATTTTCTGGTTCTTTTGCATTTCGTTTGTTTCTTGTCCCATGTGTTTCAGACTACCAATTCAGTTTGGTAGTTCTGTATGGTGATTCTCGCAGTTTTCTCTTTATTTATCATGTGTGACTGATTATTTGATTAGTTGTTACCATGAGGTTTGTATAAAAAATCTCGTGGATGTGATCGTCCATTTTCTGATGGCCTCTTATTTCCTTAGACTAAATCGATTTGATCCCTTTCCTCTTCCTTTTCTAAGTTATTGTTGTCACAACTCATTCCATCTTGTGTTGCGAGTTTGTGTTTAAAGTGATGAGGTTATATTTATTTATGGTGTTTTCCTTCTCTTCATCTTTGGTTTTATAATTAAGTGTTTGCTAATCTATTCTGATAGAGACCTGCAATTTTTCTGATTTGATCTACCTATTTTTCTCCTTGTTCAAAGCTTTGTATCCCCCTTCTCTTATTTTCTCAGGCATGAGGGCCTTCTTGAGCAATTCTTGTAGTGGGGGTCTTGTGGCAATAAACTCCCTTAGCTTTTGTTTATCAGGGATAGTTATTATTTCTCCATCATATCTGAAGGATATTTTCACTGGATAGAGTATTCTTGACTGGAAGTTTTTGTCTTCAGAATTTTGCATATATCGTTCCACTCTCTCCTAGCCTGTAAAGTTTCTGTATAGACATCGGCTAAGACCCTGATAGGAATTCCTTTCTATGTTTTTTTTTTTTTTTTTTTTGTCTAGCTGCTCTTAATATTTTTTCTTTGTCATTGACTTTTGCCAGTTTTACTACTATAGGCCTTGGAGAGGGTCTTTTCTTGTTGATATATTTAGGAGATTTATTGATTTCATTCACTAGTATTTCTAGTTCCTTCCCCAGGTTTGAGAAGTTCTCAGCTATTATTTCTTTGAACAAATTTTCTGCTCCTTTTTCCCTCTCTTCTCCCTCTGAAATACCTATAATCCTTTTTTTTTTTTTTGTGAGGAAGATCAGCCCTGAGCTAACATCCATGCTCATCCTCCTCTTTTTGCTGAGGAAGACCAGCTCTGAGCTAACATCTATTGCCAATCCTCCTCCTTTTTTTTTTTTTCCCCAAAGCCCCAGTAGATAGTTGTATGTCATAGCTGCACATCCTTCTAGTTGCTGTATGTGGGACGTGGCCCCAGCATGGCTGGAGAAGCAGTGCGTTGGTGTGCACCTGGGATCTGAACCCGGGCCGCCAGTAGCGGAGTGCGCACTTAACCACTAAGCCATGGGGTCGGCCCTGAAATACCTATAATCCTTGTGTTGCATTTCCTACTTGAGTCTGATGTTTCTCAGAGAGTCTCTTCATTTCTTTTTTAGTCTTAGTGCTCTTTCCTCCTCTATCTGGAGCATTTCTGCATTGCTTTCCTTAGTATTGCTAATTGTTTCCTCCATATTGTCAGCTCTGATCCCTAAGGCTTCCAGATTTGTCTTTATCTCCTCCATTGTCTTTTTCATCTCCAAGATTTCTGACTGGTTTTTCTTTATAGTTTCAATCTGTTTTGTGAAGAAATTCCTGATTTCATTGAATTGTCTATATGTATTTTCTTGTATTTTGTTTAGCTTTTGTAAAAAACTTTTTTTTATGGTGAAATTTTTGTTGTACATTATCATTTGTCAGTCACCATATAAATGCATCCCTTCATTCCTTGTGCCCACCCCCACCCCCTTGCCCTGCGTCTTTTAGCTTTTTTATGATAGCTATTTTGAATTCTCTGTCATTAAAGTTATACATTTCTGTGCTTTCAGGGTTGATTTCTGGGTGCTTGACATTTTCCTTCTGGTCTGGATATTTAATATATTTTTTCATAGTGCCTGACAGTGTTGGCTTGTTTTTCCTCATACTGAAATTATCTGGTCGCAGTTTCCTCCTGCTGCCACTGGATGGGGGTCAAGAGTTGTGTATTCTGAGCCTGGCTTGATCCTCCACACTCGGGTGGGCCCACAGCTGAGCTGAAGCACTGCTGAGCTGAAGCATTGCTGAGCAGAGGCTGCTGGGGCTGGAGCTCAGGAACAGCTGGGACTGGAACATGGCTAGGCTAAAGCAGCTGGAGCTTGGGCGTGACTGGTCCGAAGAAGCCAGAGCTGGAGTGCAGCTAAGCCTCAGCACAGCTGAGCAGAAGCAGTTGGAGCTGGAGTCTGGGAACTGCTGGAGCTGGCGCACAGCTGGGTTGACGTAGCTGGTGCTGAAGCAGCTGGAGCCAGGGCACGGTCAAGCCGAAGGAGCTGGGTCTGGGGCGAGGTCAAGCTGATGCAGCTGTGGCCAGGGCACCAGGGAGCCAGTGCCACTGGGGCCAGGGTGTGGGTGCACCTCAGCCACTGGGGCCAGGGCGCCTGGGAGCCACAGCCTCAAGGGTCAGGGTGTGGGCGCTCTGCAGCCGCTGGGGCCATGGTGTTGGGCAGCCGCCGCTGCTGGGGCTGGGGCTGGGGTGCGGGTGCTGGGGGGCCTCTGCCACCGGGGTGGAGGTTCGGGCACACCACCACCACTGGGGCCAGGGCACTGGGGAGCCGCTGCCACTGCCGCTGGGGCTGGGGCCGAGCTGAAGCACTGCTGAGCTGAGGCTGCAGGGCTGCTGTGCTGAAGCGCCAGGCAGGCACATGGGGAGGTGCTTACTTTCACCTCCCTGATCCCAGTGGTTTCTCGCTTCCCTGTCACTCTCTGCTCTCCTGAAGTGCTAGCTTATTGAAGGCATCTCTGCAACAGTCCTGCTCCCTCCATAGGGGACTTCCCCATGGGCTGTGAGGGATTGGAGAGTGATGGTTTTCCCACAGAGAGCTGCCCCTACCCCCTCTCTCTGAGAGCCGTGTGGTCTTGGTCTCAGGGTCGCAGTCCTTAGGGAAGGAGGGAGCTCCTCTTACCCTGTTCCACTTCCCTTGGGGATTCCAGCTCCTCCACCCTCGGATGTATGGCTGTGTGGGTCCCTCAGATGTCCCTTGTGTTGTGTGAATAACTTCTGTTGGTATATGAATGTCCTTTTTGTTGTGTCTTAGAGGGGGAGAGTTCATTGGGGAAAGCTCAGTCTGCCATGATGCTGACATCACTGCCCTGTCTTTCAGTATTTTGAACATATCATTCCACTCTCTCCTGGCCTGTAAGGTTTCTCCTGAGAAGTCTGCTGAAACCCTGATAGTGGTTCCTTTGTAGGTTATTTTCTTCTGCCTTGCTTCCCTTAATATTTTTTCTTTGTCATTGACTTTTGCCAGTTTTACTAATATATGCCTTGGAGAAGATCTTTTTGCATTGATGTAATTAGGAGTTCTATTGGCTTCATTTACTTGTAATTCCAGTTCCTTCCCCAGGTTTGGGAAGTTCTCAGCTATTATTTCTTTGAACAAGCTCTCTGCTCCTTTCTCCCTCTTTTCTCCATCTGGAATGCCTATAATCCTTATGTTGCATTTCCTAATTGAGTTGGATATTTCTTGGAGAATTTCTTCACTTTTTTTTTTTAAGTCTTAGTTCTCTCTCCTCCTCCATCTCAAGTATTTCTATAATTTTCTCCTCTAAATTGCTAACTCTTTTCTCCATAATATCAGCTCTTTTTTTTAAAGGATTCTAGATTTCTTTTTATCTCATTCATTGTGTTTTTCATCTCCCGCATTTCTGGGTTTTTTGTTTTTGTTTTTGTTTTTTAGATTTTTAATCTGTTTTGTGAAGAGCTCCTTGTCCTTAGCAATTTTATTTCTGAGTTTATTGAGCTGTCTTTCTGAATTTTCTTCTAACTTATTGAGTTTCTTTATGATAACTATTTTGAATTCTCTGTCACTCAGATTGTAAATTTCTGTATCTTCAGGATTGGTTTCTGTCTTGTCATCTTCCTTCTAATCTGGATTGTTAATGTGTTTCTTCATGGTATTTGATGAAGTGGATTTTTGCCAGGACATAGTGGTAGTGTCCGGTCACAGATTCCACCTGCCACCACTGGGAGTAGGGCAGGAGCTGTGTTTTCTAAACCCGGTGCATCAGCTGGAATTTGTGCCTGTCTGCTGGAAGCTGTGTTGGTAGGGCTCATCTACATTTGCTGGCTGCTGCTGCTTGGTGGGTCCCACATGCAGGTGCAGGTGCTCTGGTGCAGGTCTGCTGCCCTGGCTGACCAGCTGAGCTGGTGCACTAGGTGGGAGGGGAGGGGTGCTTTCTTGCACATACATGCACCCTCTCTGCACTCACTGGTGGCATGCTTGGGCCGCTGGACTTGGTGGGAGTGCCCATGTGGTGGCCTAGCCACCTTGGTGTAGAGCATTCCTGTGGGCTGGGATGCAACTCCAAAAGCAAAAGTGTCCCCATGGAGGCCTGCCTGTTCCTTCACCTTCTCCCAGAGTCATGCACCAGCTGCTGTGAGAGGTCCTGCACCACAGATTGGTGCCACTGGGGAGGGGGAGGAGATCCGCTTACCTCCTTCCTTTGCTTCCTGGGGATCCAGCACCCCCACCTTCAGATATATGGCTGCATGGATTTCTCAGACGTCGTATTGTGCTGTGTGGGTATCCTCTGTTGGTTAATGAATATCCTTTTGGTTATATCTTAGGGGGAAGGGGCTACAGGAACAGCTCACTCTACCATGATTCTGACGTCACTCCCCTAAACAAGCTGTTTTCTTATAAACTTATGCAGATTTTTCATTCAATGGAGTAGGCTTTTTAAAAACTCTGACACATGGAGAAATATCTTCATTGTTTTGAAGTTGAAATTATTTGTGTAATTTCTGCCAGGTTTATTCTTCTCAGGTTTGTTTTGTTTTTGTTTTCTGTTCGCGTGTAGTTCATGGTTTAGGTGTGATAATCCTCCTCTCACAATGCAAATTAGTTCAGAGCCAAAAACAGGAATAAATAACACTATGAGGAGGCTCCCTACCCACCCCCTTTTTTATGCCCAAAACGTTTCCTCTCCCAACACCACCTGTTTAATTCCCACTCTGGCCGAGAATCTTCTCTGCTGCCCTCTTACTCACCAGATAAGAACACTGAGTTCCAGTATTTAAAAGGAAATCACTTAGAAAGAACTTATAGAGCCAGAGACCACTCCCTTGGCATCGTCTCTCAACTCCCAGGAACCTCCCAAGGAGATCTTTCTGACACTCAGTCTACAGTGGGCCCTCCCAGCTCCTCCCAGATCTTCTTCCACCATTTTATTTTCTTTACAGTACTTGTCACTAACTAAAATTATATTTTTCTTTTCTGTCTTAATAATTTGAAAAATGCAAATTAAATCAAAATGGGAAACCATTTACCACCTACCAAAATAGCCAATATTTATAAGTGTGTCAATATCAAGGAACCTACTGCAGTTCTAGCTGTGGTGGGGGTGTAACTTGGTACTATCTCTTTGGAAAGCACTCTATTATGACCTGGTACAGGCTGAAGAATATAAGCTTCTTGACAGAGTGATTCCACTGCTGGATGTATGGCCTAGAGAAACTCCCACAGTGTGTAATAGCAAAAAATAGGAAACAACCCAGTCCAATCAAGTAGAAAGTAAGTACTCTGTAATATGCTTGAATGTCTTACGCAAGTTAAATGAGCTACAGCTAAATAGCATAAGAGTAAATCACATAGACAGACTATTGAGCAAAAAATTAAAAAATGACAAGTTGCAGAAAAACTGTATAGGATGATTCCATCCAAAGTTCAAAACTACACAAAATGAAATATATTATTTAGCAATGCATTTATTTTGGTAAAAATACAAAGGCAACAATGAGATTAATGAATGGGATTTGGTGGAGGGGACCTATAGATGCCTCCAAAGATGTGGATGATACTGCATTTCTTAGACAGTTTGGGATGCCTATAGTTTTTATTTTATTATTCCTTACATCTTCTACATAACTTATACACATTAATTTGTAACTTTTAAATGCTAAGGCACAATAGTAGTGCAAACAACCTATAGGAAATAAAATTGAACAGAGCAGAAAAAAAAAGGCCAACAGTTAGTCCCATAGAAGGCATGACAAAGAGAAGAGAGAAGCAAATTCTAAAGATAGCTTTGCACTCTAGAGCAGTCTTTGTTCCCAGCACCTTAAAGATTCCAATGTGACTTTCAGTTTTAAAACAGAACTTTGCTGCTGCCTCCCCATTGCCCTGTTTATAACAAGCTAGATTCAAGTGAAATCACTTCGGACAGGTCTGAACCTAAAATACAAAATGCAGATCTGTGATTCTCAGTATATGGTACTTGCTTCCTCTTGGCTAGAGATTTTCACCAGTAAATGAAGGTGTTGGACTGTAGCTGTTTCCCTGGCTGCACTCTGATTGCTCCAGGCAGCAGTACCTGGTCTCTGGCTGGCATACAACCCAGATGCTCGGAGGAGGGCAACCTTGACTAGACAGAAAATGGATCAGGCCAGGCCTCGCACTTGTGCATGAGCCTTTATTAAAGCAAGGAAGAGAAGGTACAAATGAATTTGAATTTAGGCCGGTGACTCTTGAAGGTAATGAGCCCTGAGCTAGTAGTCATGTGATAGGGAGAAAGGTGCTTTTGGGGAGCTAAAATGGGGAGAAAACGTTGGGGAGAAAATTTGAAATATATAGCTGCCTTTATCAAAATTTAGATATGACTTCCATGTTTGGAATATTTTGTTTGTTTCATTGTACACATTGATCTAAAATGTTTATGTGTCATATGTACCTTTTTATAAGAAAAACACAAAGCTTCTACGTGTTTGCTCTGGACAGACATTAGAATTGCAGTGTTGTGGAGCTGGCGTGACGTCCTGCTCCTTACGTGCTTTGTAATGACACTGATGCTCAGGAAGATGGACTCCCTCCCTGTCAATGACTGAGCTGAGACCAGACCCAAGCCCCTAGCACTTGGTCCACATGTTTTCCTCTTCCTTGTGCCTCATCTGAAACATTACAGGATCTGTGCCAACGTAACCATGGGCCTTCCAGGACCGGCTCAACTGATCCCATCCCTTATCAACAGAGTGATTAAGAATTGCCTTTCAGGGGCCGGCCCCGTGGTGCAAGCAGTTAAGCGCATGTGCTCTGCTGCAGCGGCCTGGGGTTTGCCGGTTCGGATCCCGGGCGCGCACCGACACACCACTTGGCAAGCCATGCTGTGGCGGCATCCCATATAAAGTGGAGGAAGATGGGCATGGATGTTAGCCCAGGGCCAGTCTTCCTCAGCAAAAGAAAAAAAAAGGAGGATTGGCAGATGTTAGCACTGGGCTGATCTTCCTCAAAAAAAAAAAAAAAGAATCGCCTTTCAGAAAATTGGCAAAGTTACGTAGCCAAAGCATGCACAAAAGAAGAAATTGTGACCTGACGTAACCTCAGAACTAAAGATCCTTCTTCCTATGGAACCCAGTGGTTGGAACACGACCAGAACTTGAAAATCAGACTCTTATCAGAAGCAATAGGTCCCTCATTCAGGAAGATCTGGTGTTAAAATTCCTTCCCCACCTCATCAAAAATGTTTAGAACTCTATGGGCCAGCCCCAGTGGCCTAGTGGTTACGTTCAGTGCACTTCGCTTCAGCAGCCTGGGTTCAGTCCCTGGGCACAGACCTACACCACTCGCCTGTCAGTGGCCATGCTGTCGCAGCGGCTCACATACAAAAAGAGGAAGATTGGCAACAGATGTTAGCTCAGGGCAAATCTTCCTCAGCAAAAAAAAAAAAGTTTAGAACTCTATCATAAAAGTTTATAATCTCATCATAAATGTTTAGAACCCTACCATAAATGTTTAAAACCTTACCATAAATGCTTGATGCCCATCAATCAAAAGCTGTCCCACCAGCATTTCCATGTGCCAGCCTGTTCCCCCTAACCTCTTAAATTTTGATCGAAATGCTGAATGGGGGAGACAAATCTGAGGGCACATGCCCCCTGTCTCCCTGCAGATCAATCTCACAGAGTAAAGCTGATCTCTTTTCCCAAATGCGGGTGCTGTAATTAATTGGCTTGTTTATGTGTATTGGGCAGAGAACCCCAATTTTGTGCAGTAACACTGAGAGAACACATGGTGTGCCATCTCATCTTTTCTGTAATGAACAATGGGTATGATACATGCTTTACTTGGGAGTAATCACTCGGCAGCCCAGGTTGTAACACTGAGGGCTTTTAGTGCCTCTGTGTCATCTATCCAAAGGTACATTGATGACCTGCACCAAACTCTGGACCAGAGAGACATATGTCCCAGATTGTAGAACATTCCCTGAAATAGACAAGAACTTCCAAATGATTCCACATTTCTCCCAGGCTTGAAATGAAATGCTACCCAAGAACCTAAATTCCTTAATATTCATTTTAGTGTCTAGAGAGTAGTTTTGGTTCCAATAAAAATATTTTTGTCGATAAAGCCAGTTCAGTAAGCTCTGAAGTGTTTTTATTGTCCTTCTTTTCACCACACATAGAATGCTTTTGCTGCAAATAATCTACATCCTTTAGCTTGCTATGCTCGATTAAATTGTATCCAATTTGCCTAACTACCCAAGGATATCATCAACAGAACAAGTTGGACACACTGGATAATATGGTAATGCAGTTTTTAATCATCAGATTGGCCAAACTAAAAAATAATGCTGGTGAAGGTGCAGGATAAGAGGTGCTCTCATTTTGTTGGTGAGATGTGAATGGCTGTCATCTACTCCAGAATATTCAAAGAGTAGCTATCAGATTTTAAAACACGTTTATGTATATGTTTTCAGAGCACCAAAGAAGCATGGAGCACAGCAAAGGAAACCATCAACAAAATGAAAAGGCAACCAAGGGAATGGGAGAAAATATTTGCAAATCATATATCTGATAAGGGGCTAATATCCAAATACATAAAGAACTCACACAAATCACACACCATGATCAAGTGGAATTTATACCAGGGATACAGGGATGGTTCAACTTCCACAAATCAATCAATGTGGTACACCACACTAACAAAATGAGGAATAAAAACAAACCACATGTTCATCTCAATAGACACAGAGAAAGCATTTGACAAGATCCAACATGCATTTTTTTGGGGGGAGGGTCCAAAGTAAGTTTTATTTTATTTATTTATTTATTTATTTATTTATTTTTTTTATTTTAATTTTTTGTTTATTGCAGTAACATTGGTTTATAACATTGTATAAATTTCAGATCTACATCATTATACTTCTATTTCTGCATAGATTACATCATGTTCACCACCCAAATACTAATTACAACCCATCACCACACACACCAACATGCATTTTTGATAAAAACTCTCAACAAAATCGATATAGAAGGAAAGTACCTCAACATAATAAAGGCCATATATGACAAACTCACAGCCAACATCATACTCATTGGGGAAAGGCTGAAAGCCATCCCTCTGAGAACAGGAACAAGACAAAGGTGACCACTCTTGCCACTCTAATTCAACATAGTACTGGAGGTTCTAGCCAGAGCAATTAGGCAAGAAAAAGGAATAAAAGGAATCCAAATAGGCAATGAAGAAGTGAAACTCTTGCTCTTTGCAGACAACATGATTTTATATATAGAAAATGCTAAATAATCAATCTGAAAACTATTAGAAATAATCAACAACTACAGCAAAGTTGCAGGGTACATAATCAACTTAACAGAAGTCAGTTGCATTTCTGTACTGTAATAACAAACTAACAGAAAGAGAACTCAAGGAGACAATCCCACTTACAGTCACAACGAAAAGAAAAAAATATCTAGGAATAAATTTAACCGAGGAGGTGAAAGACCTATACAATGAAAACTCTAAGACATTATTGAAAGAAATTGATGATGACATAAAGAAATGGAAAGATATCCCATGCACATGGATTAGAAGAATAAACATAGTTAAAATGTCCACACTACCTAAAGCAATCTACAGATTCAATGCAATCCCAATCAGAATCCAATGACATTCTTCACAGAAATAGAACAAAGAATCCTAAAATTCATATGGGGCAAGGAAAAGCCCCGAATAGCTAAAGCAATCCTGAGAAAAAAAACAAAGCTGGAGGCATCACAATCCCTGATTTCAAAATATACTACAAAGCTATAATAATCAAAACAGCATTGTACTGGTACAGAAACAGACATACAGATCAACGGAACAGAATTGAAAGCCCAGAAAAAAAAGCCCACATCTACAGACAGCTAATCTTTGACAAAGAGGCTAAGAACATATAATGGAGAAAGGAAAGTCTCTTCAATAAATGGTACCGGAAAACTGGACAGCCACATGCAAAAGAATGAAAGTAGACCATTATCTTTCACCATACACAAAAATTAACTCTAAATGGATCAAAGACTTGAAGGTAATACCTGAAACTATAAAACTCCTAGAAGAAAATATAGGCAATACACTCTTTGACATTGGTCTTAGAGGGATCTTGTTGAATTCCATGTCTACTAGGACAAGGGAAACAAACGAGAAAATAAACAAGTGAGACTTCATCAGACTAAGAGCTTCTGCAGGGCAAAGGAAACCAGGATCAAAATGAAAAGACAACTCACCAACTGGGAGAAAATATTTGCAAATCATATACCCAACAAGGGGTTGATCTCCATAATATAAAGAACTCACAGAACTGAATAACAAAAGCAAACAACCTGATTAAAAGATAGGCAGAGGATATGAACAGATAATTTCCCAAGGAAGATATACAGATGGCCAATAGGCACATGAAAAGATGTTCAACATCACTAGTCATCAGGGAAATACAAATCAAAACTACACTAACATATCACCTTACACCTGTTAGAATGGCTATAATCACCAAGAGAAAAATAACAAATGTTGGAAAGGATGTGGAGAAAAGGGAACCTTCATTCACTGCTGGTGGGAATGCAAACTGGTACAGCCTCTATGGAAAACAGTATGGAGATTCCTCAAAAAATTAAAAATAGAAATACGTTATGATCCACCTATCCCACATCCGAGTATTTATCCAAACAACTTGAAATAAACAATTCAAAGAGGTTTATGCACCCCTATGTTCATTGCAGCATTATTCACTATAGCCAAGAAGTGGAAGCAACCCAAATATCCCTTGACTGATGATTGGATAAAGAAGGTGTGGTATACATATACCATGGAATACTACTCAACCATAAAAAAAAGATAAAATCGTCCCATTTACAACAACATGAATGGACCTGGAGGGTATTATGTTAAGTGAAGTACGCCAGACAGAGAAAGACAAACACCGTTTGACTTCACTCATATGTGGAAGATAAACTAATACATGGACAGAGAGAACAGTTTGGTGGTTACCAGGGGGAAGGGGGTGGGAGGTGGGCACAAGGGGTGAAGGGGTACATTTATACAGTGACTGATAAATAATAACTGACAAATGAAATCTCACAATGTTATAAACTATTATGACATCAATTAAAAAAAAACTCATACAACTCAATAGCAAAAAACCAAACAATCTGATTAAAAAAATGCACAGAGGATCTGAATAGACATTTTTTCAAAGAAGATATACAGATGGCCAACAGGTACATGAAAAGGTGCTCAGCATCATTAATCATCAGGGAAATGCAAATCAAAACCACACTGAGATATCACCTCACACCTGTTAGAATGGCTATTATCAAAAAGACTAGAAATAACAAGTGTTGGCGAGGATGGGGAGAAAAGGGAATGTGCACTGTTGTGCACATATGACTGTGCACTGTTGACTAGAATGTAAATTGGTGCAGCCACTATGGAAAACAGTATGGAATTTCCTCACAAAATTAAAAATAGAATTACCATATGATCCAGAAATTCTACTTCTGGGTATTTATCTGAAGAAATTGAAAACACTAACTCAACAAGATATATGCACCCAATGTTCACTGCTGCATTATTTACAATAAGCAAGATATGGAAACAACTTATCTGTCCATTGATAGATGAATAGATAAAGAAAATATGGTGTATATATACAATGGAATACTATTGAGCCATTAAAAAAGAAAATCCTGCCACTTGTGACAACATGGATGGACATGGAGGGCATTATGCTAAGTGAAATAAGTCAGACAGAGAAAGACAAATACCATATGATCTCACTTACGTGTGACATCAAACAAACAAACAAAAACTCCACAAAAAACCCTGAGTTCGGAGATACAGAGACCAGATGGTTTTCAGAGGCAGGGGATGGAGTGTGGGGGAAATGGGTGGAGGAGGTCAAAAGGCACAAATTTCCAGTTGTGAACTAAACAAATCATGGGGATGTAACGTACAGCATGGTGACTATTGTTAATAATAGTATATTGCATATTTGAAAGTTGCTAGGCGTGTAGATCTTAAAAGTTCTCACCACAAGAAAAAAAATGTGTTACTAGGTATGGTGATGGATGTTAACTAGACTTACTGTTTGTAATATATACAAATATCTAATCGTTATGTTGTACACCTGGAACTAATATAATGTTATATATCAATTATACCTCAATAAAAAGAAAAGGAAAAGTATGGAAATGTGGGTCATTAATATTAGCCACTTCTATGTACCAGGATTGGGAAGGGTTGTCGGAGATAGTTATTTTACATCCATATGTTGTTTAAATTGATAAAACTAGCTGCACTGATGTATTTTTAACCCAATTTTTTAAAAGACACTAAAATAATGGAAAGTAAAATCATGAAATAATAACAATTAGTTGGCTTTCAAAGGGCATTGGAATTATTTCTAATTTAACTCACAATCTACTTTATGTCTCTCCCTGTTTTGAAAAGAAGCAAGAGACCACAAAGAAGAAACCACCAGCGACTCCCCTGACCTGGACGACTCTGCTTCCTCGACCACTCTGTGTCTCCGGCTACTCCCCAGTCTATGTCCCACCCTCCAGTTAGACAAATCTATTCAATATGCCCGCTGGTGTGACCTGTGCTTTTTCATCTAATTATGTATTTTCTTTCTGTCTATTAGTCCAGCTTTCCCCCAAATGTATTCGTAGTATAATAACAAATTTTGTGTGGATAAAAGGCATACTAGGGGCTGGCCCCATGGCATAGTGGTATAGTTTGGCACACTCTGCTTTGGCAGCCCAGGTTTGTGGGTTCAGATCCCAGGCATGGACCTACACCCTCATCTGCCATGCTGTGGTGGCGTCCCACATACAAAATAGAGGAAGGTTGGCACAGATGTTAGCTCAGGGCAAATCTTTCTCAGCAAGAAAAGAAAAAAAGAAAGGAATTCTAATGTAATTAAGTTTGAGAAATGCTTTTAAAAAAATTATATTTTAATATGTCAATTGCTTTACAAATAAGTATATTTTTAAATTTTTTTTATCAGTTAACCCACATTGCAACACAGTAGATGTTGTCTGCTGTATTTTCAAATGTATTTGACCACAAGGACCCTCCTGTGCACTAGCACACCATGCTACACACTGTGTGATCCCTGTATCTACCATCAGTGAGAAGCCCTTGGCCAACTAGGTCTTGCTCAGGTCTGTGATGGGCTGCTGTAGAATTTTAATCATGGCTTCTCATCAACAGTGGGTTTAAGGGATGAGGGTCAGAGCTCAGCCTTCTGAATTGCAACATCCTGAATCTTTCTGACTTGTCCCCCCTGTATAAAAGTATTTTTCTCTTGGTCATCACTGAAGGCATAACAATATTCTGTGTGGGAAAGATGACGAGGATCAAGTGATCAGCCATGACAATAGATGCCTGACAAACTCAGCATACAGAAGAAGCATGGCGGTCAAAGACCAGGAAGCAGCTCTTTTAAAACATTCTGCATTAGACACACTCTTGTTACAACTTATTTTCGTTTTTGACCATGATTTTGTATGAATTCCAAAAATTCCTGAGTGGGTCCCAGGAAGAACAATCAAAATGATTATCAGGATCAAAATAGGATATGTGATGAAAGGTTCAATGATTTGGGGTATTTTAGCCTTTAGGTGACAAAGTAAAGAAGTGATTGTCCCTCATTGTATATGATATTAGGGGATTTTTATGAAAATGATACTAATTAGTCTCTTGCAACCTGAGAGGATCAAGCAAGTTGAAATGGACTTGAAGGAGATTTTACTAGGATATTAGAATATATTGATTATCAGATTGATAAAACCTGTTTTATTAAATCAAGGCATTTATAGATTCTGATTCTGATATTTAAGAGAAAAGAAATGATGCTTGAATTTTTCTTGACAGTGAAGTATTTATTTGTATTTGTTTGGGGCTGGAGCAGGTAAGTGCCCAGGCTCCTTTTTCAGTTTATGCTTCCAGTATGATGTTTATGTTCAATTCCAGCAAATTTCCTTTAAAATGCAGTTTTCTGGAGAAACTCAATGCAGACTAACTCACCTGGCTCTAGTGACTCCAGTCTTGTGACTTGTTTGTCGCATGTTTCCACCTGTACGGTTGATTATGAAATTGTATATGAATTTTGTTTTGTTGTGTTTTATATGATCATAAAGATGTTTGTCCTTTTCTGGAGGACATAGAACACAGGCCAGGAGTTTCCACAGGTTTAATGCAGAAAGTGACAAATCACTATTGTTGCTATATTCTCTGTACCCTTTTTTAAAGTGGGCAATGTGAGTTAGAAAGGGATTGAATCTAATTCCTAATTCTATTTAGCTTAAAAAAAACATTATTATGAGCAAATGCGTGCTGCTCTAGAGCTCCTAGGGTTCTTAGGACTTCACTCAACAACAGACATCTGATCACCCACTGTGCCCTGACAGTGCCAAGTGCCAACTGTCCCCTCAAGTGGCATATAACATCAGAAACTGAAAATAATATTTAGACTCTTCAAAGAAAGCTCTTTTAGATTATTGCTTTAATGGAAAAGAAGTACAATTTATTTAACAATTCTAAGCTATGGGCATCTCCCTAACTGGATTAGAGAAGATGAGCTGTAGCCAGTGACTTTGGCCCCTTAGCCTTGTTGATAAAGGGACAGCCCCCCATGGATGCCATCTTCTGCAGTCACAGCTGCATTGACCTCTGGCCCTGATACCAAGAAACCCTGATGCAGCAGAGGTTGCATTAGTGACACATTCCCGATGCTGTGTTGATTGCTCCTGCCTGTTTTCATATTCATGCTCTGTGTAAAGGCATTCATTATGTACCAGTGGCATGAATGTTCAGAGGGAATCCAATGAGTAGATAAGAGGAGAAGATTTCCTTGCAAATATTTTCCAAGGGAAAATTTTTTAAAGGGGAAAGATTCTTTCCAATGTTTGGCACATTTTGGAGGTTGGATTGTTCTCCATTTTCTTCATTATTATTTTGAGAACTCAAATATCATGATGACTCACTGGCATTTCATGATTATTCTTTTTTTTTTTTATGTATCAGTGAGTCATGAATTGCCATATTTATTTCTTCAATATGTGACTCCACTCTCCTCAGTATAAGTCACTCACTACCCTGAGAATGTTGGTAGTCAGAGCTCCCAATTCCATCCCTTGAACAGGTGACCCCATAGCCATGGCCTGTCCCTGGTGTGAATTCCACTGTAAGGGCTTTGCTGCAGAGCTTCCTGACAGGCTTGTTGTGTCTATGTGATAATATTGTGCCAGCTTGGGGATAAGAGTCATTTGTAATATTAACCATTTTAGTTGACACTGACACTGCTATTCTTTAATGCTCAGGCTTACACTGAGTACGTGATGGATAGTCTATCAATAATTCACCAAAGGAAAGAAAAACACTGATAAGCCCTTTAGCTTGTAGCTGAAGCAAGACTTGGACCCAGGCTGGCTTGCTCAGAGGTTGGAGAAACTGAACATCTTGGCTCCACTTCCTCTAGAAGACACATATTATATTCTCATATTTCTTTTATGTATAGTTATACATTTCCTTCTTATTTCCAGTGTTGTATGTTTTTCGTTTGATTAATTTTATCCTTATTATTACCTTTCCTACTATTTCATTTTATTTAGTTACTGGATTTTCATTTTGTCTTTTTCTAGGTTTTATTTTATAGTATAGTCTTTCTAAACTTTATAGGTGAATTATTATGAATTTACTAGAGATTTTTTGTTAGAAACTTTATAATGTAACTATTAACTTAGGTATATACCAATAATTTCTGAGTAAATATGATTCCCATTTTTCTCATACTTTATTCATCCTTTTTTTCCTTAATTATAAATGTTAGGTACTTTCTCTATTAGGGTTCTAGGATGTGTGTATGTGTGTGTCTGTGTCTCTGTCTCTCTCTCTCTCTATATATATATATATAGAGAGAGAGACACTGACAGAGACAGAGTGACAGACACAGAAAGAGAGATTTATTTTAAAGAATTAGCTCAGTAAGTGGTGGAGCTGGCAAGTTTGAATTCTGCGGGGTGGTGGCAGACTGGTGACCCAGGGAAGAGCTGCATGTTGCAGTTTGAGTCTGAACACTGTCTGGAGGCAGAACTCCTTCCTTGGGGAACCTCAGTCTTTTCTCTTAAGGCCTTCAGCTGATTAGATGAGGCCCATCCACATTATGGAGGGTAATATACTTTACTCAAGGTTTATTGATTTAAATGTTAATTACATATAAAAAATACCTTCACAGCAACATCCAGACAGATATTTGACCAAATATATGGGTACCCTGGCCTAGACAAGTTGTCACATATAATTAACCATCACAGTACAACCCTTGTTGATTTAGCACCCATACACATCTCCTTAAGTTGTGCTTACTCTCCAAATAAAGACAATAACAAGGTCATTCTTCTGCCTAACATGATACAACATAAAATGTACTAATACATTCCCTAGAAGAGGATGCAAAGTCCTTGGAGATGTTCACTCTTCTCCTTGATAGCCTATGACTTAAATACTGTGATGTAAACTGAATACATCTTACGTTATATAAGAGAATAAGAGAGGAAAGAAATCAAAGATACACACAGACATACACAAAAATATTCATAACAAAATAAGGAAGAAATACTCATAACAATTATTGTCCTTATTTCTGTAACTGGTCACGAGGCCATAGCTGGTATTGATAACTACCTCTTCTACTACCCTTTCTATATTTAATTTGCTCTCAGCAAACACCTCAGCTGGTATGGTTCTTTATCTGGTGGAGTGACCCAATCCTTCATTCCTGGATGGTCTGGGCTATTAGTAGTCCTGCTTGGATTGAGTTTTGAAGTTTTTCATTGATTGTAATCACAGGGCATGATGGTACTAAGAGACACCTAAGGGATCTCCCGTATTCCAGTCCTAGTCTTCCTGACCTCCATTGTGGAGTAGCAGTCCAATTTTTCCTTGGAAGTCAGGATCATCAAACACCTTAACTCTCTTGTTTGCGTGTTCACTCGGAGCCATGAGGAGCCCAAGGTGGCCAGGCAGCAGTCTTAACTTCAAGTTCAGTGGAATTATCGTTGTGTCTCCTGGTAGTATCATTCCTCCTTTTGGACTAAGACCTCTGGATCAGCAGATCGTAAGGTCACAGGGACAAGAAGCAAAAATTTGCCAGTGGGTCACTAGGGGTAGTACTGGTGCCACTCCCATTTCACCCTTTGATTCCTGGACCCATGAATCCTGACTAAGGGAGAAACAGCATCATACAGTGGATAATGTATTGATTTAGAGCATACACGGCCCCCTGAAGAATCTTAGCCCAGGACAAGCCTTCCCTGCAAGGTATTGCCACCTAGCCAGCACTGTAACTGAATCTTCAAAAGGCCATTTCACTGTTCTAACAAGCCAGCTGCTTCTAGATGGTGAGGAACATGGTAAGACCATGAATTCCATGACCATGGGTCCATTGCTGCACTTCCTCTTCTATGAAATGCGTTCTTTGATCAGGAGAAGTGCTGTGTGGAATACCATGCCAATGGATAAGGCATTCTGTAAGTCCATGGGTAGTAGTTTTGACAGAAGCATTGTGTGCAGGGAAGGCAAATTTATATCGGAGCAGGTGTCTATTCCAGGAAGGATGAAACTTCCCCTTCCATGATGGAAGTGGTCTAATGTAATCAGCCTGCCACCAGGTAGCAATCCACCCAGGGAATGATGTCCTCTTGGAGACTCAGTGTTGGAGTCTGCTGCTGACAGATTGGGCACTAAGTGGTAGCCATAGCCTAGTGGGCCTTGGTGAGTGGAAATCCATGTTGCTGAGCCCATGCATAACCTCCATCCCTGCCACCGTGGCTGCTTTGTTGATGAGCCCATTGGTGATGATGGGGGTGCTGGGGAAAGAGGAAATCGTATCCACAGAATATGCCATCTTATCCACTTGATTATTACAGTCGTCCTCTGCTGATGTCATCCTTTGGTGAGCATTCACATGTGATACAAATATCTTCATGCTTTTCACCTGTTCAGAGAAGTCCATCCATATACGTCTTCCCCAGTTTTCCTTGTCATCAATTTTCCAATCAGGTTTCTTTCAAGGCCCTGACCACCCAGCCAAACCATTGGCCACAGCTCATGAATGGGTATAAAATTGCATATCTGGCCACGTCTCCTTTCAAGCAAAAGGAACAACCAGGTGTGCTGCTCTAAGTTCTGCCCACTGGGAGATTTCCCTTCAGGAATGTCGCAAAGAACGGCTATAGTGCTGCAGCCGTCTGCTTTCAGGTGATGCTTGTATATCGTGCAGAACCATCTGTAATCCAGGCACAAGTTTTCTCTTCCTCTGTCAAATGATTATAGGTAACTCTCCCTGAGGAGGCCATAGGTGCAGGCTGAGAGAGAGAAGGGAGTGTAGCAGGAGTGGAGACCATGCACATTTGGGCCACTTCCTTATGCAACTTACCTGTGTCTTCTGGGCCTGCCCGGGCCCAATCGAGTATATACCACTTCGATTTGATGATAGAGTGCTGCTGTGCATGTCCTACTTTAGGGCTTGGTAGGCCAGATAACATCTAGTTTATGTTGGACAGCTCAGGTCACATGGTAACTTGGAGGCCGAAGGTTAAGCATTCATTCTCTACTAAGGCTCTCTAACAGATCAAGAGCTGTTTCTCAAAAGGAGAGTAGTTATCTGAGAATATGGCAGGGCTTTGCTCCAAAATCCTAAGGAGCTGCACTGTGATTCACCTATAGGGGCCTGCCAAAGCTCCAAATAGCAACCCTATCTGCCACCGCCACTTCAAGCCCCGTTGAAACTACTGGGTCACATGGCCCGAGTGGCAGAGCAGCTTGCACAGCAGCCTAGACTGTCGCAGAGCCTTCTCTTGTTCTCAGCCTCACTCAAGACTAGCAGCTTATTGGGTCACTCAGTAAGTAGGCCAGAGTAACACACCCGAATGAGGAATATGTTGCCTCCAAAACTCAAAGAGGGCCCCTAGGCATTGTGCCTCTTTCTTGGTTGTAGGAGGGGTCAGATGCAACAACTTATCCTTTATCTTAGAAGGGATATCTCATTATGCCTCACGCTACTGAATCCCTAGAAATTTCACTGATGTAGAAGGCCCCTGAATTTTGTCTGATCTATTTCCCACCCTCTGACACACAAATGTCTCACCGATAAGTCTAGAGTAGTTGCTATCTCTTGCTCACCATGTCCCGTCAGCATAACATCATCAATGTAATGCACCAGTGTGATGTCTTGTGGAAGGGAAAGTTAGTCAAGATCCCTGTGAACTAGATTATGACGTAGGGCTGGAGAGTTGATATACCCCTGAGGTAGAACAGGGAGGGTGTGTTGTTGGCCTTGCCAACTGAAAGAAAACTGCTTCTAGTGGTTTTTACCAACAGATGTGGAGAAGAAAGCATTTGTCAGATAATAGCTGCATGCTAGTTACCAGGGGATGTGTCAATTTGTTCAAGCAATGAAACCACATCTGGTTTCTAATTACAGGAGCTGTAATTAGAGTCATCACTTGGTTAAGCTTATGATAACCCATTGTCATTCTTGAAGATCCATCTGTTTTCTGCACAGACCACATAGGCGAGTTGAGTGGGGATGTGGGAATCCTCACCCCCGCATCCTTCAAGTCATTGATGGTGGCATAATCTCTGTAATCCCTCCAGGAATGTGGTATTACTTTTGGTTTTCTATTTTCCTAGGTAGAGGCAATTCTAGTGGCTCCCACTTGGCCTTTCTCACCATAATAATACTCACTCCATATATCAGGGAACCAATGTGGGGATTCTGCCAGTTGCTGAGATTATCTTTCCAAGTGTGCATTCCAGACCTGGGAAAAGAACCACAATGTGGATTGAGGGACCCACTGGGCCCACTCTGAGATGAACCTGAGATAAGCTCCATTGATCACCTCATCTCCATAAGCCTCTACTCTGACTGTGGACCACAGTGTAGCTTTGAGTCTTCTGAAATTAATGTCAGTTCAGAGCCAGTTGTCCCATATTCCCTGAAAAGATTTTCTTTTCTGCAGTGCACAGTAACCCTGTCAAAGGCCAGAGGTCCCTTTGGGAAAGACTAGGTGAAAGATTAACAGTAAAAATTTTTGGAGTGTAGCAGAGGCATTCCTCCTGGCTTCCCTTCATTCAAGGGGTTTTGGGTCTGTAAACTGGCTCAAGTCGGAATTGATTGAGGGGCTGTGACTCTCTGTTTTTATGACTCAAGTTAGAATTTTGTTAACTTGACCTAGCACTCTTCTGTTCATATAGGTAAAGTCAGAATTTATTTGACTTCCCATCTATTTCTAGAAACACAATGATCAAGTGGCTAGTGCCATAAGTCTCTGTAAGTCACACTGTTCTGATTGCTGCTTTGGTTCTGCTGGCCACTACGGTCACCGTGTCCACATTGCTTTTGGTGTTGAATGCTGCCACCTTGGGATCCAATTACTCCCATTGCATTTAGGTTTCCCACTTCTGTACCCACAGTTTCCACTGTAAGGTCAGGCCTACAGAGAAGAGGAATCAAGGAGTATCTCAAGGATTTGGGGTTCCCCTCACAAATTTACTTCTCACGGTCCTGGTGAAAGGTGGGTCTTCTGGTGTCTTCCATGGTGGGTAAGTGTGTCTTAAATGACAAATCCACTCCAACTTTCCCATCTCTCTGGAATGGACTGAATGTCCCCTAAAATCCATATGTTGAAATCCTAATCCCCAACGTGATGGTATTAGGAGGAGTTCCCTGGGGAGATAATTAGATCATGAGGGTGGAGCCCTCATGGATGGGATTAGTGCCTTTATCAAAGAGACTCCAGAGATCTCCCTTCACCCTTCTGCCATATGAGGTCATGAAGAGAAATCAGCATTCTGCAACCTGGGAAAGGGTCCTCAGGAGAACCTGACCATGCCGGCACCCTGACCTCAGGCTTCTAGCCTCCAAAACCATGAGAAATAAACGTCTGTTGTTTACAAGCCACCCAGTCTATGATACTTTGTCGTAGCAGCCTGGACTGACCTGAGAGACTCCCTAAGCCTTCAAATCCCCCGCAGCAGTGCAGCAAGGCGAGTCTTGCTTCTTGACTTCGTTTAGTGTCGGCCGCTTTTTGGTTTCTGCTTCAAGCCAACCAACCAACCAACCAAACTCTTAGAGCACATTCTAACCCCAGCCTGCAACGTTAAATGCAGAATCTCTGCTTAGTGGGTCCATAGCACAAATTTGGCTTAATCTACTTTTTGTTCCTTCTACCATTTTTTCACACTTTTAACATCCATCCCACACACATTTCCTTTTTTTTTGGTCTGTATATATTGGAAAATCACATAGTCCTTTTGCGGTTTAGCACACCTCCTCATGGGTCACACTTTGTACTTCACCTTTTGGAGTCTGCTGGGACTTGAGTCTGGTTACAGGTTGAGAATCAAAGAGGAGAGAAGAGGTGGGTCCTGAAGAGAATCAGCAGTGTCTTGCTAAGCAACTACCTCAGAGGAGGCCATCACAGTTTGATAAGGCAAAGCAGAATTAATCTCTTCAGATGGGAGTGGAGCAACTCCTTCTACTGGCAAAGCAGACTCGTCAGAATTTAGGGGGTTTGATGTCCCCAACTTCATCAAGATCTTCCCTCCGTTCCTATTTCAATTTTCAGGATCCCATTCCTTCCCAATCAGTGCTCTCACAGAGACACGCTGCAGGACTGGGAATTCAATTCGCACAGTAATCCAACCATTCACAGGATGAGCTTCTGGGTTTTGTTTTCAGCGATCTCAGCTCTGCTGCTGCGGGAGACAAGGGTTTCTTTCAGGGCAGACGTAGACACTTTCTGCCCATTTAGGTTGCACTTGAGCTGAGAATTCCAATCCCTGAGCTCATTCTTTTCTTTCCTCACTCTGTCCAGCACAATTAGGAGCAACCAGCCAATCTCATTATACTTGTTAGTTTGACAAAAATATTCTAACGCATCAAATGCACAGTCACCAAGAATCTTGCTTCTTATAAGAACTTGAGTAGGAGTATCCAATATTTTGCATATTTCCATTGCCACATAATAAACTTTCAGTGCTCTCTTTACTACTGGAAATAGTCATCAGTGCCTTTAAATCTAATCAGATTAGAGAACACATTGAGAAAACTCTTCCTTAAGATTCTGGTCCTCTAGAACCACGCTCAGTACCAAAATCTGTATTAGTCAGGGCTCTCTAGAGAAACACAACCTCTGTGTGTGTGTGTGTGTGTGTGTGTGTATGAAGTGGCTCATGCAATTGTGGGGACTAAGTCCATAATCTGCAGGGCAGGCTGGAGACCCAGGGAAGAGTTAATGTTGCAGTTTGAGTCTGAATGCTGTCTGGAGGCAGATTCCCACTTCTTTGGAGGACTTCAGTCCTTTCTCTTAAGGTCTTCAACTGACTGAATGAGGCCCACCCACATTTTGGAGGAAACTTTGGTTTACTCAGTGTCTACTGATTTATATGTTAATCATATATATATAAAAAATACCTTCACAGAAACCTCTATCTAGACTGGTGTTTGATCAAAAACTGGGTACCATGGCTTAGTTAAGTCGACAAAAATTAATCCTCATGCTCTCATTTTTAAAAGCTTCGGATAACATATAACTATATAACAAAATCTTGACTGTTTCCCCCAATCCCTCACTCCACCCAGAGGTGGCACTGTATCCATACATCGTGGCATCCTTCTAGGTCACCCTCTTTCCTCTTCTTTTTAGGAAATGCATCATGGTGGTCCATTGGATACCCGCACCACACTCTACAGCAATTACTATAAAAATTTAGTTTATTTACATTTTCCCTTTTATGGTGAGATAGATGTATCTTTAGTTAATTGTTATTAATTGACTTTCTAGCTCTTCTTGAACCTACTCATTAAGGTCATTTGTTCATCTCTCAGGGTTTTTAAAATTCTCGCTTTTTCATTCCTGTAGAGATGAGGAATTTATATATCCCATATCTACTCTTCAGGTGACTGGTGCTACACACAAATTCATTTCCTCTTGTGTTTTTCTGTCTGGTCCAGGGTTAGTGAGCACCAGCATCCTCCACCTGAACAAGACAGGGACCTCCGTACACTGCCACCTCCTCCTCCTCTCCCTGCCTCACAGACACCTGCCAAGCTGAGGACAGCTAAAAGTCGATATTCAGATTGTCACTTTAAAATTAGTTGTAGATATTATATGTTGGTGAATATTTACACTTAATATTAATTTCATTGTTTGCTTTGCTTACTGTGATGCCCCCCAGATGGAGCCAGCCAGCCAGGGTGGAGGCTCAATGACCCAAGGTGAAAATGGAAAACCAGTGAACCCATGGATGCCGCCCTTTTAGGAAAGCGCAACATTTGCATAGCACTGGTAAGTTTGTGTAACTGGATAGCCTATAGGGGAAGAGAGGGAAGAGCAGGATTTATCCCCTAGACAAAAAATAAATGTAAATACATATTGTACAGTAGTGGCCTTAATGCCCAGGAAAATATGGCATTTATTCTCTGAGCTCTCAGGATGAAATCCCAAGCACAAAAATTAAACGTATTGAGGAATTACTGTGTATCAAGGCCGCACTGTAGGTGATTGTGACAAAGGCTCCATTAGAAATGTCCCCAGAATGTCTGCTGTTCTCCGCCTGGGCGTCTGCCCGCAGACAGCCTTTCCTCTAAACCACGCCTGGAGGTGGAAGCCTTGGCTCTCCTTGGTGTGACTTTTCTACACCCTTCTTTTAGAATGCATCAACTTACCTACCAGCTTGGTGTACATTGGAAGTACCAGTGAAGTTTTAAAATTCGTGATCTCCAGCAGAGAGTGGGCTTGAATTGGTCCAGGGTGGGCTGGGCATCAGGACTTTTGAAAATCCCCTGGTGATTCTAATCTAGTGATTCTCATCTCAGTGCGGGTTCACACTACAGTATCAAAATGGGTGAGGCACTAACCTTCCACATGTCGGTAAATTACAGTGCACAACTTAATTACAGCATCATTTGTGGTCAGGTTAGTGCATCAGCCTAATTTGGGTTCAAATCTATTTCACACCCTGGGTATCTTGGCCCTGTCTTGGCTATCACACCCTTCTCCAGACAGGCCCCTGGGCTCGTGTCTGCTGTCTGTGTTGCTGCATCTGCAGCTCTTCAACCTGAAGACTGCTAAGAGATTAGAACTTAAAAGCTCTCATCAGAAGAAAAAAAAATTGTAACTATGTGAGGTGATGGATGTTAACTAAACATACTGTGGTAATCATTTTGCAATATAAACGTATGTCAAATCATTATGTTGTACACCTTAAACTAATATGATGTTATATGTCAATTACATCTCAATAAAACTGGGGGGGAGGGGGTGGAAAACAACTGTTGCCCTTTGGAGGCCACTGCCTCCCAATGACACACCCGGAGCCCAGTGCTTTACTGCTTGAGGATTATTTTTGATACTTACTATACAGACTGCTGGACCCTGCCCCTAGAGATTCTGATTCATTAAGTCTGGGATGAGGGCGGGAAATCTATATTTTTACATCTCCCAGTGATTCTGATGTAAGGTCAGTATTGAGAGCCACTGGGGCAGATGACCTTTGCAAGTTCCTGTCACTGAGACCGCGGGACTAGGAGCATTGGGTGGGCAGGTGCTGCCCTCTAGTGCCTCCGGCTGCGTCCTACACTTCCACATCCTGAGGAACCTGCCGCCTGAGCGCTGGTGGTCTCGTGCCTGACACCACTCTGGAGCCTCCTGCCCAACTCCCTGGAAATCTTAGCTCTTGGGCATTAATAAAAATGTTGCTGCTGAATAACAGCAACTATGCTGCTCTGTGCCCAGCACCGGACACGTCTAAGGTGTTCAGTAAGACTCGCTGAGAATGAGGCACAGCACGACCCCTTCGTAAGGCTCGTACCGAGGGGCAAACACATCAGGGGCATGTGTGTCGGGATTTTTCTTTGGGGGCTATGAGGTGACCCATGGTACATACGAATCAGGAACTGTGAACAGTTTCCTGAAGAAATTCTATCACACTAAGAGTGGCGCTGTAGCGTTGTCATGGAAGCAGGGTCTGGCGTTAGCAAGCTTTCTAGAAACAAATGAATATGAATCCCTGGCAGTTGTGTAGCCCTCTAGAGTCCACAGAGGCTTGCAGGTCCTTCATCTCCCTTTTTGCTGTTCACTGTAAACGATGAGTCAGGAAGGGCAAATGTGAGGATCTGTGCCCACAGGATTAATATGACAGACAGTGTGTTCACGACCAGAATGTGCCCTTGTTAGGAAGACGCTGATCCCCCGGTCCCGTCCACACAACCCTCCGACGATGAGTACCTAACCCATAAATAAGCCTGTACTAAAGGCCCGCTCTGCAGAAGGGCATAAGATCGTCCCTGGCTCGAACTCCTCCGCTCTGAGACAGCGGAGCAAAGGCTGGGCGAGTGCCTGGGGAGGAGTTTGCAGCAGGAGGTTCTAAGGGCTTCCTGTCCTCCACTGAATGGACGACGGTGGCTGTGGGTACCTGTAAGGTAAAGAGTGCAGTGGCTGGAGCAGGCGTGCGGTGTGCAGACTCTGATGGTTTGGCCTGGGCAGGAGGTCAGGCTAAGGGGAGACTGTGAGCGGCCGCAGCGGCACAGGGGGCAGCAGCAGCTGCAGGAAGCAGGAGCTGGTTGGGTAGGAGACACGGTGTTCTGCTCACCTCCTCCTCATCCCATTGGTGAGGGAGAGAGTCCCAGCCTAAGGTTCTGGGGATGGCCGAACGCTCAGCGCCTGACGCCGGACCCATGAGATTGGCAGTTTATTAAACACATACGTCACAGCCGAGGGGCGGAGGACAGCAAAACCCGTGCAGGTGGCACTGGCTCAGGTTCGTGGGAGACAGAAGTGCTGCAGCGGCACGGAGGGCAGCAGCAGCTGCAGGAAGCAGGGGCGGGGAGGGCGGGCGTAGTAAAAGTAATAAAAGGTTCAAGCTACTTTGTAGGTATCTTGACCTGCTACTAAAACGCTGATGCAAGCTGCTTTTTCATTGATTTTTGTTAACTTGTCATTCAGTACTCTTTGGTTGAAAGTCTTCTCATTCCTGTATTACAGAATTTGCAAGTTCAGGAAACGGCTCCAATTGAAATGGCTCCAATTCATCCCATCTTCAGGACGAGACCCTTCTTAAACGATCTTAAATGTAAGGATCTGTTTTGTTTTTATTTTTTTCTATATAAAAAGGACACGTAAGAAAAACATTCACAAATCCATTTCTTTGTCAAATCATTTTCAGAATCTTCTTTGTAGCTAGTAAAAAAATCCCTCATGCTAATGACTGGGTTTTTTGCCTTTTGTTTTTAAAATTGTGGTAAAATATACTTAACATAAAATTTACTATTTTAACCATTTTTAAGCATACATTTCAGTGTCATTAAGTACTTTCACAATGTTGTGCAACCATCACCACTATCCATTTTCAGAACTTTTTCATCATCCCAAGAGAAACTCTCTACCCATTAAATAATAACTCCCTACTCCCCTCTTCCCCACCCCTGGTAAGGTTGGTTCTTGATTTGTGTGAATTTTTGTGTGAATTAGTCTTGTCTTTGAAACTAGATTTTTAAGTGTCTTGAGAGCAGGCAGATAACATGACTCAAATGTCTTTGTACCTTTGACCCTGCCCAGCTCAGAGAGGAGCACAGACTGAGTGCTCACCACGCCTGTTCAGTGGTGGACTGGATGCTGGGGGAAGGACAAAATAGCCTCTTCAGAGATTTTGAGCCTAAGAATTTTTGGGCTGTGGGACCACTCTCATCAGGGCAAGAACTTCTTAAGGAAAATCCCAAGTCCTGGAGTGTTGGAGGTATTGTTGACAGGGGCCATGAAATTAACATTAATATGTGAATCGGTGGACACAGGAGTGGTGGGTACTGAGGTTGAACAGAAGAAAGCTTGCCCTGCCTAAAAGTGTTCAAATTCAGATTTTCATAAAACACTCAGCCAAACATTCTAACCATGGTGGCTTCAACCCAAGAGCCACGAGTTTGTGATCCTTAATCAAAAGTCTCACCAATAACCCATCTCCATGAAGAGGCAAGATGCTGTAAGATCTCTAGGGGCTGTTCTGGAAAATCAAGCCTCAGAAGTGAGCCTCATGCACGTGCCTCCATGGAAGGCACTGTTGACGGTTTCTTCTCACCCGTCTCAAGCTTGACAACAGGCTGGCAGGAGTCCTTGTTGAACTCTCAGGAAGTTATTTAAAAGGACAGCACTGTGTCCTTTCCTTGCCACGTCAGACGTGGTCCTCTTCCTGGACCTCTCGACACAGACCACCTCATTACCTGTGACACCAAAACCCTCACTTTCCAAGACTTAACAGGACAACGTGTGCCCTATCCTCTTGGGTGTGTTTTAATTACCTTCCCAGCATAAGTGATGTAGTTCACGGGGTTTCTCTGGCCTAGCCACTCCCTCTCGTATAGGGCACGCAGTGATCCTAAAGATCCAGTTATCTGGGGATAGACGCCAGACTATTGTCTTAAGGAGACAGCTGAGCCATCAGGGTAAAGGGGCTAGAGAGACACGAAAGAGTATATGCTGCCTGTGACCTTGGCACCTTTAGGCCCAGGCTCTGCTACCCACACGGACAACCAGACACCCTCATCTGAACACTGAGTCACGTGAGCTTCCCTAGACAGATAAAGGTCTGTGATGCTGTGCATGCCTTGGGACACAGGAGGGCTTTATGATCAGTCTGGTACTCTGGTTCCATCCTCTGTGAGGCAGAGATGACAAGGTCTAGAATTTGGAGGCATTAGGTTCCAAAACCCTGAAAGCCTAGGAAGAAGGATGGCTAGTGAGGTTTAGATTATGTTGAGCCCTACCTTTGTTCTGTGGGATGTTGGATATCCCTTATACACTTATGGCTCCATCATCATTATTGCATTAATTATTTGGCAAGTGAAAAAGAGCCGCCAAAGATTAAGGTTGGGACCTAACAGGAGCTGTTGCCGGGTAGGGAAACACTATGATCGTGACTGACCTGATTAAGCCTCAAACGAGATTTATCCCCTCACTTTCTCTTGTTACCCTTACTCCCTTCCTCACTGGATCCCAGGACAGCTCCAAATTTGGGTGATCCTTCTGGTTGGTAGACATTTGGGGCCTTGGATGGCTAATGTTCTTTGGCTACTAGACCACCCATCCTTCCATCTGTTCCCCTTTTTCTCCCGTCTCATTCTGATCTCCCTGCAGAACTTGTTCAGGGAATGGGGGTGGAGGTAGGGAGTATGGAAGAGCCTCGAAATGAATCAGAAATAAGAAGAGAAAGGAAATGATGGGGTGGAAAAGGTAGAGTAGGGAAAAGAAAGGTAGGAGAACGTATAAAATTGGAACACAGAAAAACTTTGGGAAATATGTGCAGGTCATGTCTCATTTTAGACACGAAAAGAAAAGGGTGTTCCAGCTTCACATTCTAACTTTTTTGTGTTCAAGTGTCACTGGAGAGTCAGACAAAGGGCTACAGAAAGAACATCGAGAGGTAAAGTCCCAGTCTCTCTCCTGACTCCCTTGCCTGTGGGCGAGGTTTTGTGGATCCCATCCCTCTATGACCCCTGGTGCCAGGAGCCCAGTGCTCTCGCCACTGAAGGCTTCAATTCCCCAAGTTGACAAATTCTCCTAGAAGACTTTCTTCAGTGGGAAATCAGAGGCCTAGAATGTTCCCAAATTCTCTACCTTACCCCCCAAGGATGAGAAATTAGGAAGTAGGGAGAAATCTTTAACTGTTGTCATTCACTCATTTTATGACCCCGTGAAAGTCACTTCATCTCTCGGTCTTGTTATCCATGAAATGGGCATCTGATGATCCTGCCTCACTCACAGTGTGGTTGTGAAGATCAGATGAGATTAGGTCTGGGACAGCGCATCGTAACCGGTTAAGTTGTACACAGACGACCTTAGAGCACTGACTGTTGGGGTTTCCAGTCTCCTCTCATTCAAAGGCCTTCAGCTTCCTACAGGATGTCCCTGAGTCCTCTCCTGTTCCACATAACACAGTCTCCTGATTTCTCAGATAGGAGATGTTCCCAGGAAGAAGCTGAGAAGCCGAGGGAGCTGCTCTCTTTCATGAAAAGGTAATCTCTTGCTCCTTGCAGTCTCCCAACTCCCAGCCTGGCCTGTGATGATTTCTCTGCTTGGTCTGGAGCAAGGATGAGGAGAAGGATAATGGCTGGGAGAGAGCCAGACACAGCGGAGGCTGGAGCACTAGTTGAGAGGGTCCCAGAGCAGAGGGGGGATAAGACGTTTCAAGAGGGAAGAGTCTCCAGTTCTGTCCTGGACTAGGGTCACTGTGGTTCAGAAATTCAGGATTTGACTAGTGTGTAATTCCTAAAAGACTCTACGTGGGTTTGCACTCAGCCATAAGACAAGTTCTCCAGTCCAGAGAATGGATAAATAAGTGCATAAATAAGTCATCACTGTCATGTTCTCTGTGAAGCTATACCCTTTCAAGAGCAGACCCCCTGGAATCTGGCTGGACTCTGCTGACATTGCCTCCTCTGGTCTGGCTTCAGGGAGGCTAGTTCCCAGGACAGCCCTCAGACAGGAGCCTGTTATCTTATCCTCTTCTTAAGATCCCTAGAGAACAGCAGCAGGGCCACCCCATAGTCCCTAGAATACAAAGTTCCCAGAAGGACCTCATATTCTAGTTTGAAAATACTGAACACCAGGCTGCGGCCTTCTTAGCCCCAAACAAGAGTGACTGCAGGTTCTACCTGGTGATATACCTGGTGATGCCCCAAGAGCTAACCACTGTCCCCCCACCCCCATCTGCCTTGTTTCCTTCTCCTGGTTCAGCTTCTCAGCACAGGTCAAGCAGAGAACTCACCCCACCTCCCAGTCTCTTGTGGTCCTGTGCTCCCAGGGATTGTCAGAGACCTTGCCCAGTGAGCCCCAGAACCTCTGCCCAGCCCACCATAACTTCCCAAATGGCATTTTCCTAGGAAGAAAAGTACACGGGTAAACACCCAGGGGTGCAGACCCCAGAGTTTACAGGACTAGGGGAGGGCAGGGCCAATCTCCAGGCCACACACTTCCAAAGAGGCCGATGTCACTCCATCAGTAACAAATGGTTGCCATGTCTCCCTTCCCAGCCAGGGCTGGCTGCCTCAGGAGGGAAGCGTGCGGCGGCTCCTGTGTGCAGATCCCTCGTGCCCCATCTGCAATGCTGTGGCTCTGGAGATCCGGCAGTTGCTGGTGGGTGAGAACACCCTGAACCCCACCCCGTCATCGGGGCCATCGCAGGGCTCCTCTTGCCCAGAGGTTTTGTCCACGTCTCATCTCTCTTTTGAGCAGAGCCAGGGCTCCCCACCCTGGGACCTCGGGCAGGGATTTCAAGTGCCAGACGTGTCCTGGGACATGGGAGGTCTGTCTTCTTCAAGCCTCGAGGAGCCTGGGACTCCTGTGAAGCAGCAGGACAAGAGGAAGAGCGGCTCTGGATGTGTCCTGGAGAGACGAAGTCAGCGGCCCTGAACCCCTGACTCCCTTTCTTCCCCTGAACCCAGCTCGAGAGCCTCAACACACCCCCGCCCCGACCTCGCACTCCCCTCACTGCTGGTCCTAGGTCCCCAAGGCCTGAGGTCTCTTTAGGGACATGTATATAAACGCACGCATTTCTACACCTGCGGGCTCCCAAGACCTGTGGAGGAGTTCCTATGGCAGCTTATATCACACGGCCCCAAGCGTTTTCCAAGCCTGGGGTAAAATCGCCATTTCTTTCATCACGAATGCTACCTCTAAGGCCTCTGTTGAAAAGATGGGCTTTTATCTCCCCGACCTGGGCTCGTGGGAGGTCAGCCAGTCCCCTCAAACTGTCTGGGTTTCTGAAGGATCCACTATGACCCGGAGCAAATACCACCACAAATCCCAAACTCCATGGCTCTGGCTCCACCCTCCACCACCATTCAGTTTCTAAGTGGCCTCTGTCCATTGCCTGGGGGACCTGCTGGGCCTCGGTGTGCTATCTGCAACAGAAACACAGCAACTTTTCTATGGTCCCTCTCTTCTGCGCAATGAATCCCTGCTCCGCCCCTGGAGATCTCTGCATACAGGGGAGCCCCAGTCCCTTTTCCTTCAGTGATTTCTTCTTAATCTCCATACTGTCTAAAATTTCCTCCACCTCTCTTAGCCCCACCTTCTTCCCGCCTTCCTGAATTTGGGCTTCTCCAGCTGACTCTCAACAAGTCCGTATCAATGTCCCATTTCCGACTCTGACCCAGGGGGAAGGCTTGGAGTGTTACCTGCTGCAAAGGCAGCTCCAGCTTCTGTGGGGCTTGCCAGCTGTTGCCCCGAGATCTCTAGATGCAGAGAACCATACAACTTCTCTGTAGATGCAGGGAGCCATGAGACATGTTGCAGCCTGTCCCCTGGGACCCAGGGGCCTACCTGTTTGGCGAAGCCCATTTCAGTCCTCAAGAGGGCAGTTGTGTCTCCCTGGAGCATGCCCAGAGCTGCTGGAGTTCCACCCGCAGAAGGGGTTGATTAGCAGGTTGATTCACCATGCTGGGGCTGCCCCAGGAGACCCAGCAGTCCATCCAGTTCCTCCTGTCCCCTGCTGACCAGCAGCCTCTGCCCCAGGGCGGCACACTGACCAGTGTGACTGACCCTAGCCTGCAGGCCTAGAGGCCAGTGGGATAGACCTGTTCTGATCCATGGTGGCAGCAGGGCCGGTCCACAGTTGCTTGCCTGGGCCATGGCAATGTTGTAGAGCCACATCAACTACAAATGTGGGAAGATCTGCTAGGGCATTGTCCCTGCCCACATCTGCAGCTGTTGGGAGGCAAATCACTGGGTCTGCAGCATTCCAGGGGCCCTTGCAGCAGCTCGGGTCCCTTGCACCCTGGAAAGTAAGCCCCCAGATGTGGAGGCAGCAATTACCCCTGCATGGATCAGGAAGTGAGGCCCTGAACACTGACAGGCCTTGAGCAGCAGCAGGAGGCCTCATCAGACGCTGTCACTGCTCACCTGATCAGCACCTGCCTGGGTGCCCTCCCAAGGCGTCACTGAGAAACTGGAGACAGGTTTTGGCCTTCCTGTGAGGGCTGCTGGCTCTTTACTATGTGGCTCTTTCCAAGGCCATGGCCCCGGCAATCACTAGGCAATCTGCAATCATAGAGATGGTGCCTGGGCCTGTTGGGGGCCCAACAGAGCCCCTGGCTCAATCTCCTCTAAGCAGCAACGTCTATGTCGTGGGCCAGGCTTTCAAGATTCCAATGAGACTTGTGCGGACAGTGCACCGGTGCTGCAGACTGAAGTACAGGTGAATGGAGATGGTGCCTCTAGAGAGCCAGATCCTGTTACCCCATACGCACTCAAGACACTCATCTTGGCCAAATTAAATTTTTACCTGAAAAAGAAATTCCTAGGGATACATTTGGAAAGTCTCATAAAGACGGAGTCCAGGGAACAAGCTATGGCTGTCCCAAGGAATATCTGTGCCCAGGAGTCCTTTAGGAATCCAAACAACCAGGGGAAAACATTACTGCAGGAACTCCCCATCCTACCAGGCATTCCATGTGCCCCAGCATGGTTCACCTTAAAGAAGAGCTTGCAATTAAACTAAGGCAGTGCAGCAGAACCCAAAGGAAGCTAGTCCCAGAGCAGTCCTTATGGTTCTTCCCCCTGGGCCTTCAAGGTCTCACGACCCAGTGGGGACATGACAGAGGCCCAAGTGCTTTGTGTTCAGCTGGAGACCAGAATCCCAGCCTGGAGGAGCCCTGGACCCCTGAGTCCCAGGCCTCTGCAAGGGTGAGGACAACCCCCTACCCCAGCAGAGAAAACAGAGAACCCGGGGAAACTCAGAGCAGCAGAGGATCCCAGAGATGGGGATGCTGTGCTGAGGCTCTTCCCGACCAGAGAGCATCTACTCTGCTGAGGTTCAGGGGCCAGGAGGGACACCTCTAAGCAGAACCCCCAGAGCCCCTGACTTCCCAAAGGTATCTCCAGGATCTTTTCCAGGTAGGCTTTTAGTTTGGCCAAGATGGTTGCCTTGAGCGAGTAGGGAGAGCAAGGATCTGTCTGGATCTATAGAGCCACCATCTCCATCCTCTCAGCTTCCTGCTCACTGTCAGCACCGTCACCAGCTTCTCCCTCACTTTGAGCTCCTAGATCCTGCAGGATTCCTTGGGACAAAAGGACCACATAAGAATGGTCTGCAAGGCTGTCAGAGCAAGCTGAATGACCTCACCCAAACAACGATTCCTGAGAATGCCAAATCGGGAGTGTCTAGAGCTTAAAGGGCCAGACCTTACAGGACCAACTTATGGCACCATCATTTGCTGGGCCAAATTTTGCAAGTCCATCATTTGAAGGGGTCACATTTTTCAGATCCAAATTTTGCAGGACCAAAATTTGTAGGGCCACACTTTCTAGGGCTAAGAGTTGCAGGGTCTGGTAAAGGCAGCCCATACTCACAAGAGCCCTACCCTTCCAGAAGCTGCAGAAGCTGGCTTGGGAAATAAGATGAAGCACTTTCCACACTGGATTAACCCTGAGTTGAAAGGTCAAGGGCATAAGGAATCCATTCTCCTCTTGAAGGATGAGACGGTGGCGAAAACCATGACAAAAAAGGTTGAGAAGAATCCATCCCCCACCAAAGACCTGGTGAGGAGAGCTAAGTTGGCGAAGACAACAGCGGAGGAGGGCCTGACCTTCTTTGATGCCCCCCAGTGCCGAGACAATGAGCTACAGCAACATTTCCTTCAGTCCAGCCACTCTCGGTCCCTGTGCCTTTCCCGCAACAGCTCCAAGCACTGTCCTCAGCTGACTTGTGCCGCTCAACCAGAAGATCCATCCCAGGTCTCAACTCTCACCTCAGCAGAAGGAATTGACCTATACAAGGAGAATTCTCATTCCAGGAAAAGGGAGTTCAGAGGTTCTCAAACCTCTGCATCCCCCTGAAAAAGGCTGTCATCATTCTTTCCATTAATGTGCAGATGCAGGACCCTCTCCAAATATACTTTATACCTCTAAGCAAAGAACCACCTGTTTGCGCCTCCTTATTTTCAATGTGGTATGTGATGGAGAGGGTAGAGGAGGTAGGTAGCACTCCTCATATGGTATAGGAGGTTAAACCCATGTCTCGGAAGGGTCGGCATTCCACACAGCTCTTTCAGTGCCCCCCTGGACTGTGGATAAAGGGACTTGAGCAGAGAAAGAAGACTGTCGTCCCAGGTGCATCGAAGGTAAAGATCAGGCTTGAATTCTTTCATGGCTTCCCATGGTGTCTTCGGCCTCAGATGAGCAATGTGGGCCTGATGATAGTACAGAGGTAGCAGCCAGGAACCGAGTGCATTCTTCGCCCACAGGCACAATCCATCGATGACTTCTTTATATGCCCACAATCTTGAGGGAAGGTTTTAGAGGAGGGTCACAGTGCTCCATCCTTGAGGAGATGCTTTGTGTTTATCCAAAGCACACAGAGAATATGACAGATATTAGAAGCAAAGGAGGGAATCTCCCCTCTCTGTGCCCTGTTGTTACTGATTAGATCTTTAAGGGGTAACCCATCTGGGAGCCTGCTGCAGCCCTGCTGCCTGTTCCACCCCTATTGCCTTTCAGCTGCGTGGAATAAATGCCTCCCTCAATTAAGATCAGTTGACGGGAAGGTCTCCAAAAGGGTCACAATAAAAGTGACTGAGCTGAGTCTTGCATTCAACAATTCAAATGTTCAAGTGTTCCAGGAATTATGCCAGACACAACAGTCACTAAGACCCAGGCCTTGCCTCCATGGAGATCATGATCTCATGGGGTAGAAAGTCTCAGGTGCCCAAATTGTCTAATCAAAATAAACACTTAGATGTCCAATATTCATCTAAAAAGTGAACTCCTGATTCCCTGCACACCCCTTCCCCAATCACACATACCAAACCTGCTCCAATCCCAGTATTTCCCATATTAGTTGATGATCTCTCTCTCTCCAGTTGTTCAGGCCAAAAAATTCACGTCATCCTTGATTTTTGTTTCTAACAGTCCACTTCCAATCCATCAGTAAATCCTGTTGTCTACCTTCAAAATGAATCCATAATATGACCTCTTCTCGCCTCCTCTGCTGCTCTAATTACTGCAATAGTATCATAACTGATCTCCTCACTTCTTCCTGAGATCATACCTCCAACAGTCTATTCTCAACACAGAAGCCTGGTAGTGGTCAGGGAAGGTCTTAACTGTAGATGATTGATAGATAGATAGATAGATAGATAGATAGATAGATAGATGGAGAGACACAGAGAGAGAGAGAGAGATGATAGATGTTGATAGATAGATAAATTGATAGATAGATGATAGATAGATATAAAACCATGACACTGATAAGATCATCAAGGGAATAAGTGTAAATGAAGGAGAGATCTAAGGACAGGGCTCTGGGACTCTTCAGTGTTAAGAAATTGGGAGGAAAAGGAGGAACCAATAGGCAGAGGAGACTGAGAAGTAGTAGCCAGTGAGGTAGGAGGAAAACCAGAAGAGTGTCGTATACTGGAAGACAAGAAAGGAAAGTATTGCAAGGAGAAAGTGAACAACTGCATGAAAAGTTATGAATTGATCAAGTATGATGAGGACTCACAGTTGACCATTAGATTTAGCAACACAGAGATCACACAAGGCCTTGAGAAGAACAGACTCAGGTGAATGATGGAGGTGAAGGTGTGACTGGAGCGGATTCAAGAGAGAATGGCAGGAGAGCAATTGGTGAGAGCAAGTATAATTAATTCCTTCAAGGAGTTTTGGTCCACAGAGATGCAAAAAAATGAGGAAATAGCTGGAGGAGGAAGGGGGATCCAGAGGGTTTTTTAAAGAAAAGATGAGAGACATGGCATGTTGGATGTCGATGGAAAAGATCCAGTCGAGAGGGATAAACGATAATGTAGAAGGGCACGTGAGAACTGCTGGAGCAATGTGGTGGTGTAGGGGTGAGGGAATGGGAGTGAAGGCCAAGTGGTTGGCCTTGGAAAATGCACAGACACTTTGCTGGTGGTAAATAGAGAAGGAAGTGTTAAGGAGGTAAGGCTATGTGTATCAGGAGAAGAAAGGTTTCTCGCATATGTAAGAGTGTGGGCAAAGACCCAGATGGGTGAGTGAGGAGCTGAGAAGGGACCATAGTTATGGGGTGGGGGAAAGGGTATGGAGAACCAAAGCCAGAAAGCCAGAGGAAGAGATCAATTCTGGAAGTTACCATGGCAAGTTTCTTTCTTTCTTTTTTAAGATTAGGATTTTATTTATTTATTTATTTTACAAGTGAAAATGAGTGTTTTATTTATTTATTTATTTATTTATTTATTTATTTATTTATTTTTATTGTGGTAACATTCATTTATAACATTATATAAATTTCAGGTGTACATCATTATATTTCAATTTCTGAATAGATTACATCATGTTCACCACCAAAAGGCTAATTACAATCCATCACCACACCCATGTGCCCAATCATCCTTTTTGGCCTCCTCCCTCCCCGCTTCCCCTCTGGTAACCACCAATCCAATCTCTGTCTCTATGTGATTATTTGTTGTTGTTTTAATCTTCTACTTATGAGTGAGATCATATGGTATTTGACCTTCTCCTTCTGACTTATTTCCCTTAGCATAATACCCTCAAGGTCCATCCATGTTGTCACAAATGGCCGAATTTCATTGTTTCTTATGGCTGAGTAGTATTTCAGTCTGTATATATACCACATCTTCTTTATCCATTCATCCTTTGATGGGCACTTAGGTTGCTTCCAAGTCTTGGCTGTTGTGAGTAATGCTGCAATGAACATAGGGGTGCATATATCTTTACTCATTCGTGTTTCACGTTCTTTGGATAAATACCCAGCAGTGGAATAGCTGGATCATATGATAGTTCTATTCTTAACTTTTTGGGGAATCTCCATACTGTTTTCCATAGTGGCTGCACCAGTTTGCATTCCCACTAGCAGTGTATAAGGGTTCCCTTTTCTCCACATCCTCTCCAACATTTGTTATTTTTCGTCTTGGTGATTATAGCCATTCTAACAGGTATAAGGTGATATCTCATTGTAGTTTTGATTTGCATTTCCCTAATAATTAGTGATGTTGACCATCTTTTCATGTGCCTGTTTGCCATCTGTATATCTTCTTTGGAAAAATGTCTGTTCATATCCTCTGCCCATTTTTTGATCGGATTGTTTTCTTTGGTGGTTGTTGTTGTTGAGTTGTATGAATTCTTTATATATTTTGGAGATTAACCCCATGTTAGATAAATGATTTGAAAATATTTTCTCCCAGTTTGTGGGTTGTCTTTTCATTTTGTTCCTGATTTCCGTTGCCTTACAGGAGCGCTTTAGTCTGAAGTCCCATTTGTTTATTTTTTCTTTTGTTTCCCTTGCCTGAGTAGACATGGTGTTTGAAAAGATCCTTCTAAGGCTGATGTAAAAGAGTGTACTGCCTATATTTTCTTCTAGGAGTTTTATGGTTTCAGGTCTTACCTTCAAGTCTTTAATCCATTTAGAGTTAATTTTTACATAATGATCTACTTTCGTTCTTTTGCATGTGGCTGTCCAGTTTTCCCAACACCGTTTATTGAAGAGACTTTCTTTCTCCATTTTATGTTCTTGGCTCCTTTGTCGAAGGTTAGCTGTCCATAGATGTGTGGTTTTATTTGTGGGCTTTCAATTCTGTTCCATTGATCTGTGTGTCTGCTTTTGTACCAGTACCATGCTATTTTGAGTACTATAGCTTTGTAGTATATTTTGAAGTCAGGGATTGTGATGCCTCCAGCTTTGTTCTTTTTTCTCAGGATTGCTTTAGCTATTTGGGGTCTTTTGTTGCCCCATATGAATTTTAGGATTTTTTGTTCTATTTCCATGAAGCATGTCATTGGGATTCAGAGTGGATTGTATTGAATCTGTATATTGCTACAAATAATATGGACATTTTAACTCTGTTTATTCTTTCAATCCATGTGCATGCATGGAAAATCTTTCCATTTCTTTATGTCGTCATTGATTTCTTTCAATAATGTCTTATAGTTTTCATTGTTTAGGTCTTTGACCTCCATTGTTAAGTTTATTCCTAGATATTTTATTCTTTTTGTTGCAATTGTAAATGGGATTGTATTCTTGAGTTCTCTTTCTGTTAGTTCGTTTTTAGAGTATAGAAATGCAACTGATTTTTGTAAGTTGATTATGTACCCTGCAACTTTGCTGCAGTTGTTGACTATTTCTAACATTTTCCAATGGATTCTTTAGGGTTTTCTCTATGTAGAATCACGTCATCTGCAACAGTGATAGTTTCACTTCTGCATTGCCAATTTGGATACCTATTATTTCTTTTTCTTTCCTAATTGCTCTGGTCGAAACCTCTAGTACTATGTTGAATGAGAGTGGGCACCCTTCTCTTGTTCCTGTTCTCAGAGGGATGGTTTTCAGTTTTTCCTCGTTGAGTATGATGTTTGCTGTGGGTTTGTCTTATATGGCCTTTACTATGTTGAGGTACTTTCCTTCTATACCCATTTTGTTGAGAGTTTTTATCATAAATGGATGTTGGACCTTGTCAAATGCTTTCTCTGCATCTATTGAGATGATCGTGTGATTTTTATTTCTCATTTTGTTTATGTGGTGAATGACATTGATTGATTTGCAGATGTTGAACCATCCCTGCACCCCTGGTATAGATCCCACTTGATCATGGTGTATGATCCTTTTAATGTATTGCTGTATTCGGTTTACCAATATTTTGTTGAGGATTTTTTCATCTATTTTCATCAGTGATATTGGCCTGTAATTTTCCTTCTTTGTGTTGTCCTTGTCTGCCTTTGGTATTAGGGTGATGTTGGCCTCGTAAAATGTGTTAGGAAATATTCTGTCTTCTTCAATTTTTTGGAATAGTTTGAGAAAGATAAGTAGTAAATCTTCTTTGAATGTTTGGTAGAATTCTCCAGAGAATCCATCTGGTCCTGGACTTTTATATTATGGGGAGGTTTTTTGATTACTGTTTCAATCTCTTTACTTTTGATTGGTCTAATCAGATTCTCTATTTCTTCTTGATTCAGTTTTGGGAGGTTGTATGAGTCTAAAGAATTTATCCACGTCTTCTAGATTCTCCAATTTGTTGGCATATAGTTTTTCATACTATTCTTGTATAATCCTTTGTATTTCTGTGGTATCAGTTGTAATTTCTCCTCTTTCATTTCTAACTTTAATTATTTGATCCTTTTCTCGTTTTTTCTTAGTGAGTCTGGCTAAGGGTTTGTCAATTTTGTTTATTTTCTCAAAGACCCAGCTCTTAGTTTCATTGGTCCTTTCTACTGTCTTTTGGTTTCAATTTCATTTATTTCTGCTCTAATTTTTATTATTTCCCTCCTTCTGCTGACTTTGGGTTTTGTTTGTCCTTTTTCTAGTTCTGTTAGGTGTAATTTAAGATTGCTTATTTGAGATTTTTCTTGTTTGTTAAGGTAGGCATGTATTGCTATGAATTTCCCTCTTAAGACTGCTTTTGCTGCATCCCATATGAGCTGGTATGATGTATTTTCATTTTCATTTGTCTCCAGATATTTTTTGATTTCTCCTTTAATTTCTTCAATGATCCATTGGTTGTTCAGTAGCATGTTGTTTAGTCTTCACATCTTTGTCATTTTCCCAGCTTTTTCTTGTTGTTGATTTCTAGTCAACATTATGGTCATAAAAGTTGCTTGATATGATTTCAATCTTCTTAAATTTATTGACTCTTGCCTTGTTTCCCAACATATGGCCTATCTTTGAGAATGTTCTATATGCACTTGAGGAAAATGTGTATTCTGCTGTTTGTGGATGGAGTGTTTTTTATAGATCTATTAAGTCCATCTGGTCTCATTTTTCATTCAATTCTACTGTTTGCTTGTTCATTTTCTTTCTGGATGATCCATCCATTGATGTAAGTGGGGTGTTGAGGTCCCTACTATTATTTTGTTCTTGTTAATGTCTCCTTTTAGGTCTGTTAATAGTGGCTTTATGTACTTTGGTGGTCCTGTGTTAGGTGCATATACATTTATAAGTATTATATTCTCTTGATGGAGTGTCCCTTTTATCATTATATACTACCCCTCTTTGTCTCTCATTGCCTTTTTAATCTTGAAGTCTACTTTGTCTTATATAAGTATGGCAACACCTGCGTTCTTTTATTTGCCATTAGCTTGGAGTATTGTCTTCCATCCCTTCACTCTGAGACTGTGTTTGTCTTTAGAGCTGAGATGTGTTTCCTGGAGGCAGCATATTGTTGGGTCTTGTTTTTTAATCCATCCCACCACTCTGTGTCTTTTGATTGGAGAATTCAATCTATTTACATTTAGAGGGATTATTGATATATGAGGACTTAATGCTGCCATTTTATCACTTGTTTTCCAGTTGTTCTGTATTTCCCTTCTTTCCCGTCCCACGTATTTCCAACTGCTAATTCAGTTTGGTTATTCTCTATGGTAGTTTTCTCTTTATTTATCATTTGTGTCTCTGTTCTGATTTTTTGTTTAGTGGTTACTGTGAGGTTTGTATGATAAATATCATAGATGAGATAGTCCATTTTCTGATAGCCTCTTATCTCCTTAGTCTAAGCAATTTCCATCCCTTTCCTCTTCCCCATCTAAGTTATTGTCAAAACTCATTCCATTTTGTGTTGTGAGTTTGTGATTAAAATGAAGTGATTATAGTTATTTTTGATGCTTTCCTTCCATTTATCTTTAATGTTACAATTAAGTATTTGCTAACCTGTTCTGATAGACAGCTGCAACTTTCTGTTTTTTTCTGTCTATTTATTTCCTTGCTCAAGGCTTTGTAAACCCTTTTTTTTTTTTTTTCAGGTATGAGGGCATCTTGAACATTTCTTATTGGGGGGGTGTCTTATGACAATGAACTCCCTCAGTTTTTGTTTATCTGGGAAAGGTTTTATTTCTCCATCACATCTGAAGGATAGTTTCGTTGGCTAAAGTATAATTTTTCTGAAAGTTTTTGTCTTTCAGTATTTTGAATATATCATTCCATACTCTCCTAGCCTGTCAGTTTTCTGCTGAGAAATCTGCTGAAAGCCTGATAGGAGTTGCTTTGTAGGTTATTTTCTTCTGCTTTGCTGATCTTAATATTTTTTCTTTGTCATTGACTTTTGCCAGTTTTACTAACATATGCCTTGGAGAAGGTCTTTTTACATTGATGTAATTAGGAGTTCTATTACCTTCATTTACATGTAATTCCAGCTCGTTCTCCAGGTTTAGGAAGTTCTCAGCTATTATTTCTTTGAACAAAGTCTGCTTCTTTCCCCCGCTCTTCTCCCTCTGGAATACCTATAATCTTTATGTTACATTTCCTAATTAAGTCAGATATTTATTGGAGAATTTCTTCATTTCTTTTTAGTCTTAGTTCTCTCCTCCTCCACCCAAAACATTTCTATATTTCTGTCTTCTAAATTAATAAGTCTCTTCTCCATAATATCAGCTCTGTTTTTTAAAGATTCCAGTTTTTTTTATCATTCATTGTGTTCCTCATCTCCAACATTTCTGATTGTTTTTTTCTAATAGTTTCAATCTCTTTTTTGAACAATTCCCTCTGATCATTAATTTTATTCTTGAGTTCATTGAACCTTCTTTCTGAGGATTCTTGTTAACTCGTTGATTTTCTTTATGATAACTATTTTGAATTGTCTATCATTTAGGTTGTAAATTTCTGTGACTTCAAGATTGGTTTCTGGGTGCTTGTCTTTTTCCTTCTGGTCTGGAGTGTTAATACATTTCTTCATACTGTTTGGTGGGGTGGGCTTTTGCTGTCACATAGTGGTAGCATCTGGTTGCAGATTCCACTTGCCACCACTGGGAGCGGCAGGAATTGTGTTTTCTGAGCCCACTGTGACCCCTGGCTGTTGTGCCTGTCCATTGGAAGCTGTGCTGCTTTCACTCTCTGCATCTGGCTGGTGCTGCTTTACACACATAGGCGCAGGTATTCTGGCAGGGATCCCCTGCCCTGGCTGACTGGCTGAGCTGATGCATCAGATGGGTTGAGTGGAGGGAGCTCCTTCTTTCCCACCTGTGCTCCTGCTCTTTACTAACTGGCTGCTCACCTGGTCTGCTCAGCGTGGTGAGGGAGCCCCTGCAATTACTTAGCCACCTTGGTGTGCAGCATTCCTGTGGGCTGGGAGGCAACTCTGAGAGCAAAGTGTTCCTGTGGAGGCCTGCCTTCTCCCTCTTCTCCTCTGAGTCACGTGCTGGCTTCTGTGCGAGGTCCCATGCCCTAGATCATTGATGCTGGGGAGGGGAGGAGATCCAATTCCTTCCTTCCTCTGCCTCCCAGGGGGTCCACCACTCCCACTTTCAGATGTACGGCTGTGTGGATTTCTCAGACGTCTATTGTGTTATGTGAATGTCCTCTGTTGTTTATGAATGTGCTTTTCATTGTATCTTAGTGGGGAGAGAATAAGGAAAGAGCTCACTCTGCCGTGAAGCTGACGTTGCTCTTTTATCTGATGTTTTTGATGTCATCTTTTACCTCTTTTATTTTTGTGTATCTCTTAAACTCTTATCATAGATATAGATGATTTTAGTACTTTTGACTTTCATACCGGTTTATAGGTTGTTGATCCACTAACTTTCCTGTATATTTGCCTTTACCAGTAATATCTTTTCTTTGATAGTTTTCTTTTTGTGGTCTTTTCTTTTCCACTCAATAATTCCCTTTAATATTTCTTGTAAGGCTAGTTTAGTGGTGATGAACTCCTTTAGTTTTTGCTTGTTTGAAACACTCTTTATCTCTCCTTCCATTCTGAATCATAACCTTGGTGGGTAGAGTATTCTTGGCTATAGATTTTTTCCTTTCAGCACTGTGAGTTTACTGTGCCACTCCCTTCTAACTTGTAAGGTTTCTGCTGAAAAGTCAACTGATAGCCTTATGGGATTTCCTTTGTATGTAACTTGTTGCTTTTCTCTAGCAGCTTTTAGGATCCTCTCTTAATCTTCAACTCTTGACATTTTAATTATAATATGTTTTGGTGTGGGCCTCTTTGGATTCATCTTGTTTGGTACTCTCTGTGCTTCCTGTACCTGGATGTCTGTTTCTTTCACCAGGTTAGGAAAGTTTCAGTTATTGTTTCTTCAGATAAGTTCTCTGTGCTTTTGTCTCTCTTTTCTCCTTCTGGAGCACCTATGATGTGGATGTTAGTATGCCTAATGTTGTCCCAGAGGTCCTTTAGGCTGTTCTTGTCCTTTTAAATTCTTTTTTCTTTTTTCTGTTCAGCTTGGGTGATTTCCGCTATTCTTTTGTCCAGCTTGCAGATCCGTTTTTCTGTGTTATCTACTTTGCTGTTGATTCCCTCTAGTGAATTTTTCATTTCCATTATTGTATTCTTCAGCTCTGATTCTTTTTTATATTTTCTAATTCTGTATTGAATTTTTCACTGTGCTTATCTATTCTGCTCCCAAGATCAGTGAGCATCCTTATGACTATGATTTTTTACTCTTTATCGGGTAGATTGTTTATCTCTGTTTCATTTAGTTCTTTTTCTGAGGATTTGTCCTATCCTTTATTTGGAACATGTTCCTTTGTCTCCTCACTTTGCCTACTTCTCTGTGTTTATTTCTATGTATTAGGTATATCAGCTATGTCTCCCAATCTTGGAAATGTGGCCTTACATAAGAGATGCCTTATGGGGCCCAGCAGCATGTTCCCCTATCATCACCCATATCATGTGCTCCAGGGGTGGGAGCACCCCTGTGTGGGCTGCATGTGCCCTTCTTTTGTAGCAGGGTTGCTATTGCTGCAGGCACAGGTAGGCTAGGCTGACCCCTGGGCCAGCTGGTGGTGAGCCTTGGCTGCATGCAGCTGCTACAGGCACTTTATTGGAGGGGGTAAGTCCCTGGCATGGCTGCAAGATCTGGTAGCACTCAATTACTGCAGTTTTGCTGGTAAGTGAGTCAGACCCCCAGTGTGTGGTTTCTAGGGGGGCACACAATTGATGCAGGCCCCTGTTGTGGCTCCCTGGGGTGCAAGGCTGCCTCTGTTGGTGGGTGGGGCAGGCTTCAGGTGAGGCTAGCTGTGTGGTGCACAGCTGTTGTCAGCTCCTTTTTGGGCAGAGCACGCCTCTAGCAAGAACTGGGTAGGCTGCCCAGTGGTTCACAGCTGCCTCAGGAGCACTGATGAGTGGGGCAAGCCCCAGGTGTGGCACTGTACAACCATTTTGAGCATTGGAAGGTAAAGCTGATCCCCTGTGTGGCTGTTTGCAATGCCCAGCAGCACAAGTTGGCTGTGGGCTCACAACTTTGCTGCTGGCTCATTTGTGGGTGGGGCCAGTCCCTGCGGTGGGTCCCCTGCTGCCTGGCTCTGCACTTGATTGCCTCAGATGCTCTAATGGGCAGGGCAGACTCCTGGGCTAACAGGCTAGAGGAAAGATTCCAATGGTGCCTACCAGCATCTGTCAGCACGACTGAACTAGGTCACAATAACGGCTGCTGCCAGTGTCTCAGTCCCTGGTGGTGGGCTCAGCCACCTCCTGCCTCTCTGGGATGCACTCTGAGCTTAGTAAGTGAGTCTCTTTTAACAATGGACTGTGCTGGTTTCCAGGTTGTGAGTCAGTGTGTGGGCCCTTCAAGAGTAGGTTTTTCTTTCCCTGAAGTTCTACAGTTTTCCTGGGTGTATTCCCCACTGGTTTTCAAAGCCAACAAAGCCCAGTGTTATGGGATCTCATCTCTCTTGTGCGGGATCTAAGGGCTGGATTGCCTAACATGGAGGTCAAATCCCCTGGACCTAAAAGAAAAGCTCTGTAGCTTTGAGATCACTCTCGGTTGTGAAGCTATGTGGCTAAGGCATGTTTTTTCCCTCAGCAGGGCTGTATCTCTGCATCTTCCATCCCTGTCTGTGTTGTCCTTTATTGTGGAGGATCTTTTTATCCAATTCCAGATCTCTCTCAGAGGAAATTGTTCCACAGGTAGTTGTGGGGTTGTTGTGTTGTTGGGAGGAGGTGAATTCAGGATCCTCCTATGCCACCATCTTCCAAACTCTAGAGTTCACTCTTGGTGTTGTATATTCTATGTGTTTGGACAAATGTATGACATGTATACATCATGAAGGTATCACACAGAGTATTTTCTCTGACCTAAATTTCCTCTGTATTCCACTTATTCATCCTTCCCCTTCCCTAACACATGAAAACAGAATGTCATACAATTGGAATCATACAGTGTGTAGCCTTTTCAGATTGGTTCTTTCACTTAGTAATATGCATTTGATTTCTCCCATGTCTTTTCATGACTTGAATACTCATTTTATTTTTGTCTGTGTGAGTGCTGAATAACATTCAATTGTCTAGATGTACCACAGTTTATTTATCCATGCACCTACTGAAGAATATCTTGGTTGCTTCCAAGTTTTACCAATTATGAAAAAATATCTTTGTGCAGGTTTTGTGTGAATGCAGGTTTTCAACCAATCTGGGTAAATACTGAAATGTGTGCAATTTCTGGAGTGTATTGTAAGAGTATGTTTAGGAGGGCTGGCCTGGTGGCGTAATGGTTAAGTTTGCACACTCTGCTTCAGTGGCCCGGGGTTCACAGGTTCGGATCCTGGGTGCAGACCAACGCAGCACTCATCAAGCCATGCTGTGGCAGCATCCTATGGGCACAGATGTTAGCTCAGAGCTAATCTTCCTCAGCAAAAAGAGGAGGATTGGCAATGGATATTAGCTCAGAGCCAGTCTTCCTCACACATACACAAAAGAGTATGTTTACCTTTGTAAGAAACCACCAAAGTGTCTTCCAAAGTGGCTGTACGATTTTTTACTCCCACCAGCAATGAATAAGAGTTGTTGTTGCTCCTCATCCTAACCTACATTCGGTGTTCTCAGTGTTTTGGATTTTTGCCATTCTAATAGGTGTGTAGTGATATCTCATTGCTGTTTGAATTTCCATATCCCTGATGATATATGATGTGGAGTAATTTTTCATATGCTTATTTGCCATCTCAATATTTTCTTTGATGAGATGTCTGTTAAGGTCTTGGAATATTTTTAAATAGAGTTATTTGTTTTCTCATCATTGAGTTTTAAGTATTCTTTGTATATTTTGGAAAACAGTCCATTTTCATATGTGTTCTTTGCAAATATTTTCTCCAAGTCTATGGCTTGTCTTCTCATTCTCTTGCATTGTTTTCCAAAGAGCAGAAGTTTTTCATTTTCATGAAGTCCAGCTTATTGGTGACTTATTTTGTGGATTGTGCCTTAGGCGTTCTATCTAAAAGTCACCACCATACCCAAAGTCATCTAGGTTTTCTCCTATGTTATCTTGGAGAGTTATCTTGTTTTGAGTTTTCCATTTTGGTCTGTGATCCAGTTTGAGTTAATTTTTGTGGAAGGTGTTAAGTCTGTGTCTAGATTCATTTTTTTGCATGTGGTTGTCCAGTTGTTGCAGCACCATTTGATGGAAGAGTATCTTTGCTCCGTTGCATTGCCTTTTCTCTGTTGTCACAGATCAGTAAACTACATTTATGTGGGTCTTCTGTCCTTCCTTGTCTCTCCTTTCCTCTCTTGCTCTCTTCTTTTTTGCTCTTTTATTTTTGTTATGACATGCTTTGATTCTATTCTCATTTTCTTTTGTGTACCTTCTATGACTATTTTCTTTGTGATTACGTGGGGCTTACCTACAACATCAAATAGTTATAGCAATCTATTTTAAGCTGATAACAAGTAAGTTCAATCACATACAAAAAACTCTAAACTTTTACTTTCACTCCACACTTTGTTACTGTTGTCACAAATTACATCTTTTTATATTATGTATCTAGTAACATATTTTTATAGTTATAGTTATGTTTTACTTTTGTACTTTAACTTCTATACCAGAATCAAATGTGGTTTATGTACTACCATTGCAGAATTATAGTATTCTGTATTTGTCTATATGTTTGATTTTACCAATGAGATTTATACTATCATGTGCTTTTGGGTTGCTGTTTAGCATCCTTTAATTTGAACTTGAAGGATACCCTTTAGGATTTCATGTAAGGCAGGTCTAGGGTTGGTTAATTCCCTCAGCTTTTGTTTCTCTGGGAAAGTCTTCTTCTTCTTCTTCTTCTTCTTCTTCTCCTCCTTCTCCTTCTCCTCCTCCTCCTCCTCCCCCCTCTCCTCCCCCCTCTCCTCTCCCCTCTCCTCCTCCCTCTTCCCCTTCCTCTCCTCCTCCCTCTTCCCCTTCCTCTTCTTCCTCTTCCTCTTCTTCCTCTTCCTCCTCCTCCTCTTCCTCCTCCTCTTCCTCCTCCTCCTCTTCCTCCTCCTCCTCTTCCTCTTCCTCCTCCTCCTCTTCCTCCTCCTCCTCCTCCTCCTCCTCCTCTTCCTCCTCCTCTTCCTCCTCCTCCTCCTCCCTTCCTCCTCCTCCTCCTCCCTTCCTCCTCCTCTTCCTCTTCTTCTTCCTCCTTCCTCTTCTTCTTCTTCTTCCTCTTCTTCCCCTCCCCCTCCCCTTCCCCCTCCCCCCCTTCTTTTCTTCCTTCTTCTTTTTTTTTTGGTGAGGAAGATTGGCCCTGAGCTACCATCTGTTGCCAATCTTCCTCTCTTTGCTTGAGGAAGATGGAAGATGGTCCCTGAGCTGATATCTGTGCCAATCTTCCTCTACTTTGTATATGGGATGCTGCCACAGCATGGCTTGATGAGCAGTGTGCAGGTCTGCGCCCAGGATCCGAACCCACAAACCCCGGGTCGCTGAAGCAGAGAATGCAAACCCAACCACCACGCCACCAGGCTGGCCCCTAGACTTTATTTTTAAGAGCACTTTTAGGTTTTAAAAAAATCAACTGGAAAGTACAGATACTTCCCACTACCCCTCTGCCTCCCACACACATTATTATTATTAACACCTTGCATTAGTGTGATACATTCCGTACAATTGATGAGTTAGTATTGACATTTTATTATCAGCTAAAGCCCATAGTTTACAGTAGGGTTCATTCCTTGTACTCTACAGTTCAGTGAGTTTTGGAAAAAGCATAATGTCTTTATCCATCATGACACCGTCATACACAATATTTTCTCTGCCTGGATAATGCCCTGTGCTCCAGCTCTTCATCCATCCCTCCCTTCCCCTGAACCCCTGAGACTTTCCTTGTCTGAAGTCTGCTCTGTCTGATGGTAATACAGCTACTGCAGGTTTTTCTTGAGTAGTGTTGACATGGCATAGTTTTCTCCATCCTTTTACTTTTTTTATTTGTTTGGTTTTTGTTTTTTTGTGAGGAAGATTAGCCCTGAGCTAACACCTGTTGCCAATCCTCCTCTTTTTTGCTGAGGAAGATTGACCCTGGGCTAACATCCATGCCCATCTTCCTCTACTTTATGTGGGACGCCTGCACAGTGTGGCTTGATGAGCGGCACGTAGGTCCGCGTCTGGGATCCAAACCTGTGAACCCCAGGCCGCCAGAAGCAGAGTGCATGAACTTAACCACTACGCCACCAGGCTGGCCCCTCCATCCTTTTACTTTTAACCCAACTGTGTCTTTATATTTAAAGTGGGTTTCTTAGAGTGTGACATCAGCAAGATGGAGGGCTAGGAGGTCCCAACACTCATCTCCCCCACATAAAAACAAGAATATAAATAAGCAACTACAAACTAGAGAAAACAGCTCCGGGAAAGCTCTGGACTACAAGGAAAAAGCTGCAAAACCCTATGGAGGCAAGAGTCGAGGATGGCCACATAGAAAAATACAGGAAGCATTTTGCCTGCATCACCCCATCCCCTATCTGGGAGCAGCTCAACACCAGGAGGGATCTCTTTAAATTCAGTCCCTGGGGAAAGGAGAGCAGGAGAACCCCAGCAAGCCACCCCACCATAGATATTTGCAGCCTTTTTCTACAAAGGTCTCCACAGTCTTCACTGATGCTGATCCCAGTTGAAGGAGCAGCCCTAGAGGGCCCCTCTCTGTATCTACTCCCAAGACTGGAGTTGTCACTGTGGTGGGACTTGCCTTGGGCTCCAGTCACTGCTGTACCCTGCTCTCTGGGATGCAGATGCCACAGCACCTCATCATATATGACACCGGAGCTGCCACTGCCTTTTGCCTACAGGGTCCCAAGTCATGCTTTGCTGCCATTATCAGGGCTGTGCTGCTGGTGCCCTGAGTTCACATCGGATACCAAGTCACAGCTTTGAATCATCATTGTGAGCGGCCCCACCACTGCCTTGAGCCTCCCCCTCATGCCAGGTGGAGACTCCGACCCATCATTGCTGAGACTGGGCTGCTGCTACCCTGAGCTCCACCCCCAGGTCCCAGTAATGACTCTGACTTGTCATTTCCAGGGCTGCCCCTCGGATCCAAGATCATGGTTCTGAACCACCATTGCTGAGGCCATGATGCCATTACTCTGAGCCCAGATCCCCAGGTCTTGACACACAGCTTTAACAGACCACCACCAGGGACATGCTGCTGCTGTCCTCTGACTGCCCCCTGGGGCCAGAGTTGAGACTTTGACCCATCATCCCCATGCTGTGCTGCCACTGCCCCTTCCCCCTTTGCCAAAGCCACCACTGCATCTTGTCATCCTATGCCTCTGCTGCATTACCCCTTGCCAGCTGGAGTCACAGTTGTAAGCCTTGGAGCCCCAGGTACTGGTTCCATGATATATCTGCACACATCTGTACCCTAGACACCAGTGCAACACCACAGCTAGTGCACCTGTGCCCCAGGATGCAGGTGCTGTGGTAGTTCTATGTGCACCTTATCCTGAGACCTCAGCTCTAATACTGCTCTGAGTGCCAGCACACCAGAACAGGTGCTGAGAAGGATCCCCTTGGCTATAAATTCCTCCCATGGGCAAAAGAAGAGAGAACAGGAAGATCCCAGCAGCCTTAGCGTCCAAAGATCCAAGTTCCCTACCTGCCACTGGCACCTGCATGATGTCTGCATTTTTGGCCACAGAATTCATGCAATCAGGCCAATGTTGACCTCAACTGACAGAGAAACATGGAGACTACACCGCTGTGCTTTCTCAGGAACCAAAGATACTGCATCCCACCCAGCCCTTAAAGCTGCTTCCAGGTGAAAGTTTTTCTCCAGCAAAGCCAGTCCAAAAAGAATGGAAGAGGTGACTGAGCTCTCAAATGCACAGACATCAACTCAAAACCAAGAAACATGAAAAAGCATGGAAACATGACATCACCAAAAGAACACACTGATATTCCAGTAACTGATCCCAAAGAAATGGAGATCTGTGAGTTATCTTAAAAAAGAATTCAAAATAATTACTTTAAGGAAGCTCAGTGAGATTCAAGAGAACATAGATTGAAAAATCAATGAATTCAGGAAAACAATACATGAAAAAAATGAGCACCTCAACAGAGAAATATAAATCATAAAAAGGAACCAAACAGAATTTCTGGAGCTGAAGAATACAGTGAATGAAATGAAAAACATAATAGATAGCTTCAACAGCAGGCTTAATCATGCAGAAGAATGCATCCATGAGCTTGAAGACAGATCTCTTGATATTATCTAGTCAGAGGAGAATAAAGAAATTAAATGAAAAAGAGTGATGAAATCCTCCATGAACTGTGGGACAGCAGTGAAAGAATCAATATCAGTATTATGAGAATCCCAGAAGGAGAAAAGATGGAGAAAGGGACAGAAACCTTATCTAAAGAAATAATGTCTGATTACTTCCCAAATCTGGGGAGAGATATGGCCATCTAGGTGCAGGAAGCTCAAAGCTCCCCAAACAGATTCAACCCAAAGAGATCATCACTGACATACATTATAATCAAGCTCTCAAAAATCAAAGGCAAAGAGAGAATTTTGAAATCGGCAAAAGGAAAAAGACTCATCACATAAAAGGGAATCCAGCTAAGGCCATGAGCATATGTCTAAGCAGAAGCCTTGCAGGTCAGGAAAGAGTGGGATGATATATTTAAAGTACTCAAAGAAAAAACTGTCAACTAAGAATTCTTTACCCAGAAAAGCTTTACTCAGAAATAAAGCAGAGAGAAAGACTTCCCAGATAAACAAAAGCTGAGAGACTTGATCACTCCTAGACTTATCCTTGCCCTAAATGCTAAAGGAAGCTCTTCAAGATGAAACAAAATCTAACTAGTAACATCAAAAATTATCAAACAATAAAATCACTGGTAAAGCAAATATATAGTCAAATTCAAAATACTCTAACACTGCAGTGGTGGTGTCTAAATCATTCTGAAATCTAGCACATAAGTTAAGAGACAAAAGTGTTGAAAATAACTATAGCTACAATATGTTAATGGATACCCAATATAAAAAGATATAAATTGAGACATCAACATAAATTGTTGGGGGGAGGCAAGTAATGGGTAGAACTTTCTTATGCATTTTAAGTTAAGTTGTTAGCTTAAAATAGATGGTTAAAACTATAAGGTGTATGATGAAAGCCTTATGGTAACCACAGAGCAAAACTTGTAATAGATACACAAATGATAAAGAGAAAAGAATCAAATCATACTACTACAAAAAATCATCAACTCCCAGAGAAAGACAGCAAGAGAGGAAGAAAAGAACTAAAGAACTACAAAACAATCAGAAAGCAATTAACAAAATGATGATATTAAGTCCTTACTTATAAATAATTTATTTAAAAGAAAATGATTTAAAGTCTTGAATTAAAAGACATAAAATCTCTGAATGAAAAAAACAAAACAAAACTGAACTATATGTTGCCTACAAGAGACTCACTTAAGCTTTAAGGACACTCACAGGCTGAAAGTGACGGGATGGAAAAAGATATTCAAAGTAAACTGAAACCAAAAGAGAGTAGGGTAGCTATACTTATATTAGGCAAAATAGACTTTAAGTTAAAAACTGTAACAAGAGTCAAAAAAGTTCATTATATAATGATAAAGGTGTCAGTTTATCAGGGGATATATCAATTGTAAACATATATGCACCCAATATTGTAGCACCTTAATATATTAAACAATAACAGATCTGAAGGCAGAAATAGATGGCAATGACTAATAGTAGGGCCTTTAATACCCAACCTTCAACAATGGATGGATCATACAGACAGAAATTCAATAAATAAATAATGGGCTTGAATGACAGTCTAGATCAAATGGACCTAACAGACATGTACAGAACATTCCATCCAACAGCAGCAGAATACACATTTTTTTTAAGCCCACATAGACATTCTATAGGATAGGTTACATGGATGGTCACAAAACATGTCTTAGCAAATTCAAGAATATTGAAATCATGTCAAGTATCTTTTCTGACCACACTATGAAACTAGAAATAAATAATGAGAGGAAAGCTGGAAAATTCACAAATATGTGCAGATTAAACATGTGCTCCTGAATGACCAATGGATGCAAGAAGAAATACAAAAGGAAATCAAATATCTTGAAACCAGTGAAAATGGAAGCACAACATCTCAAAACCCATGGGATGCTGCAAAAGCATTTCTAAGAGGGAAGTTTATAGTGATAAATACCTACATTAATAAACAACAGAGCTCTCAAATAAACAACCTAACTTTACACCTCAAGGACCTAGAAACAGTAGAATAAACTAAGCCCAAAGTTAGCAGAAGAAAGAAACTAACAATGTTTACAGCAGAAATAAATGAAGTAGAAAGTAGAAAAATCAATAAAAAATATCAATGAAACTAAGAGCTGATTCTTTGAAAAGATAAACAAAACTGGAAAAAATTTAGCTAGATTAACAAAGAAAACTAGAGAAAAGACACAAATAAATAAAATCAGAAATGAAAGAGGAGACATTACAACTGATACCACAGAAATAAAAGGGGTTATGAGAGACTACTATGAACAATCATATGTCAACAAACTGGAGAGCCTAGAGGAATGGACAAATTCCTAGAAACATGTGACCTACTACGACTTAATCATAAAGAAATAGAAAATCTAAAAAGACCAATAACAAGGTCAGTCAATCAGTAATCACAAACCTCCAACACAGGAAAGCCCAGGGCCAGATGGTTTCACTGGTGAAATCTTTCAAACATTTAAAGAAGAATTAACACCAATCCTTCTCAAACTATTCTAAAAAAATGAAGAGGAGAAAATGCTTCTAAAGTCATTTGATGTGGCCAGAATTACCCCGATACCAAAGCCAGATAAAGACATTATAACAAAAGAAAACTGCAAGTTAATATCCCTGATGAACACAAATGCAAAAATCCTCAACAAAATATTAGCAAACAAAATTCAATTAAAAGGATCATTCACCATGATCAAGTGGGATTTACCCCAGGGATGCAGGGATAGTTCAACATGTGCAAATCAATAAATGTGATACACTACATTAATAGCATGAAAGATAAAAATCATACTATCATCTCAATAGATGCAGAAAAAGCATTTGACAAAATACAACATCTTTTCATGATAAAAATGCTTAACAAATTCAGTGTAAAGGCATGTTCCTAAGCATAAAAAAGGGCATATAGGAGAAGCCCATGGCTAACATCATACTTAATGGTGACAAGTTAGAATCCTTTCCTCTCATATCAGGAACAGAACAGAATTGCCCACTCTTACCATTTCTAGTCAATATAGTACTGGAAGTGTTAGCCAAAGCAATTAAACAGGAAAAAATAAATAAAAGGTGTCCATATCGGAAAGGAAGAAGTTAAATTATCTCTGATCACAGATGACACGGTTGTATACATAGAAACCCTAAATACTCCACTAGAAAAAGTTAGAACTAATAAATGAACTGAGTAAAGTTGCAGGTTACAAATCAACATAGAGAAATCAATCGTATTTCTGTACACTAACAACAAACTATCTGAAAGAGAAATTACCAAAACAATCCCATTTATTATATAGCATAGAAAACAATAAAATACTTAGGAATAAATTTAACCAAGGGGGTGAAAGACTAGTACATGGAAAGCTGTAAGACAATAATAAAACATATTTAAGAAAACACCAATAAATGCAAAGATATCCCAAGTTCTTGGAAAGGAAGAATCAATATTGTGAAAATGTCCATACTACCTAAAGCAACCTACAGATTCAATTTAATCTCAATCAAAATTGCAATGGCATTTTTCACAGAAATAAAAAAACTATTCTAAAATTTGTTGGAACCACAAAAAACCTTGAATAGCAAAAGGAATCCTGAGAAAGAAGAATAAAGCTGGATGCATCACAGTACCTGATGTCAAGCTATGTTACAAAGCTATAGTAACCAAAACAGCATGGTTCTGGCATAAAAACAGGAACAAAGAGCAGTCAGTGGAACAGAATAGAGACCCCAGACATAAACCCCCACATGTATGGTCAACTAATTTTTGACATGGATTCCAATTACACACAGTAAGGAAAGGACAGTCTCTTCAATAAATGGTGCTGGGAAAACTGGATATCCACCTGCAAAAGAATGAAGTTGAACCCCCTTATCTTACAACCTTACAAAAGTTAATTTGAAATGGATCAAAGATTTAGTTGTAAGACCTGAAACTGTAAAGTCCTAGGAGAAAACATAAGGAAAAAATCCTTGACATTGATCTAGGTGATGATTTCTTGGTTAAGACACTAAAAGCACAGGAAACAAGTGAGATACATTAAACTAAAGAGCTTCCACACAGCAAAAGAAATAATCAATAAATTGAAAAGGCAACCAACAGAATGGAAAAAATATTCTCAAACCATGTATCTGATGAGGGGTTAATATCCAAAACATATAAAGAATGATAACAATTCAATAGCAAAAAATAAATAATCCAATTAAAAAATGGGCAGAGGACCTGAATATACATTTTCCCAAAGAAGACATGCAATTGGTCAATAGGTATATGAAAAGATGCTCCATATCACTAATTTTCAGGAAAATGCAAATCAAAACCACAATGAGATATCACCTCACTCCTGTTAGGATAACTTTTATCAAAAAGACAAGATAACAAATGTCGGCAAGGAGGTCGAAACAGGGGAACCCTTATACACTATTGGTCAGAATGTAAATTGGTACAGCCATAATGGAAAACAGTATGGCAATTCCTCAAAAAATTAAAAATTGAACTACCATATGATCTAGCAAACGCACTCCTGAGTATATCCAAAGGAATTGAAATCAGGATCTCGTAGAGATATCTGTACTCCCATGTTCATTGCAGCATTATTCACAATAACCAAGATAGGGAAACAATCTATCAGGAAGGACAAACTGGAATTTCTGGGAATTTTCAGGAATTTCTGGGAATTTTCAGGAATTCCTGAAATCATACATTATTCCGTATTTTTCATAACATTTTATTTACATGCTTTTAAATAATAAATAACCATAATAATAAACAGTGAATAATTTTCTATGGTAGTATGATGTTAAGTTTCAGACATTTTTCAGTAAAAAATATGGTTTTATAGTTTATTATTATGAACCAATATATTGTGACAAGATTATTTCAATAACACGTAAAAATGATCTCTACCTGATATAGACACCAGATATAGAAAACCTTAAAAAGGAAACATTAATGCAAAATAAAATCACATAAAAATTGAAAGAGAATACCACAAATATTTGATATTTAAAAGTTATCATTTTAAAAATGAACTTTAAAAACACAAAGAATTAATTGCTTCATCCAATAGTTTCAATCTTTGCTTTGTGACAAATATTACAGACGTAGAAATCTGTCATTCATTTTGTGTTGATGTTGGTTGAATTAAGAGTGCGTCCCAGGGCCGGCCCCGTGGCTTAGCGGTTAAGTGCACGCGCTCTGCTGCTGGCAGCCCGGGTTCGGATCCCGGGCACACACCACTTCTCCGGCCATGCTGGGGCCGCGTCCCACATACAGCAACTGGAAGGATGTGCAGCTATGACATACAACTATCTACTGGGGCTTTGGGGGGAAAAAATAAATAAATAAAATCTTTAAAAAAAAAAAAAAGAGTGCGTCCCAAACCTCTTCAAGTTGGGCGTTAGGGAGCATGCTGCTTTGGAGAAGCACATTTCCTTTTTTAACAATAAACATTTTTTGTCTGCTTGCCCTCCTCTTGATTTTGCTGTTGAATTCAATATTGCGCTTACCGATTCAGATTTTAGAGCAGTTTCTAATTTCATGTTAGAGTGTTCTTGTCTACAATAATCACATCTTCTTTTGCAGCTCTTCTGTTAAGTATTTATAGTGAACTCAGCCTATGGCGAATACACAGACACTTGGAAATGCCAGCAATCATTACTGGGAAGTTTTCAAATAACATTAACGTTCAGACCCACTAGCAAGGTTAATAGCACTACACAGAATCACTTGTTGAGGGCCGGCTCTGTGGCTTAGCGGTTAAGTGCGCGTACTCTGCTACTGGCAGCCCAGGTTCGGATCCCGGGCACACAGACGCACCGCTTCTCTGGCCATGCTGAGGCCCCGTTCCACATACAGCAACTAGAAGGATGTGCAACTATGACATACAACTATCTACTGGGGCTTTGGGGAAAAAAAAAGGAGGAGGATTGGCAATAGATGTTGGGTCAGAGCTGGTCTTCCTCAGCAAAAAAAGAGGATTAGCATGGTTGTTAGCTCAGGGCTGATCTTCCTCACAAAAAAAAAAAAGAATCACTTGTTGAAATTGCCAATACAAGGACATATGTTGCTTCCAAAATTTATTTTTTTCTAATACTGGTCACAGGATTTGTATAAGTATCCTATGTGTATAAACTGACTTATATTTCTATTATTTTTTTTTTCTTCCAGAGATATTACACAGTGTCTTAATATCTTGCTTTTGTCACTAAACAATATACCTTGGAGAGTTTTCCTGGAAAAAACATATATAGGACTGCTGCATTCTTTTAATTGGCTGCATATATTCATTATAAGGAGGTACCACGATTTAATTACCAGTCTCATATTGATGGATATTTAGATTTTCCAATCTTAGGCTATTATAATCAGTACTACAACAAATACCCTTGCGCATTTATAATTTAGCACATGTTGTAAAATATACGTTTTCTGTACGTTTGTAATTTTGATAGATATTGCCACATTTACACATTTCTGTCATCAGTGTGTGAGGATGTCTGTTTCCCACACTCTGCCAACAGGATGTTGGTCTGGAGACTTTCTGGTCTTTGCCAACCTGATAGGTGAGAAGTGACATCGCATTATGTTTAAAACTTTTGGTTTTTAAAATAATTTAGAATGTGAAATACAGCATACACATATATAAGTGAATATAAAAGTATATAAAACACATACTTTAAATTTCAATAATAACAAAGTAAGCACCACCTAATTTAAGAAACAGAACACTGCCAATATGTTCGAAGCTCCCTGGCTGTCCCTTCCCACTCCTAGTCCTCTCTCTTCTCCCAGAGATAACCTCACCCCTGACTGAAGTTATAATCATTTCCTTGCTTTTCTTGAATTTTATCACCTATGATGCATCCTTAAACACTGTAGTGTAGATTTTCCTCTTTGTAAACTCTGTATAAACTGAATCATTTGTAGATGTTCTTTTTGACCTGTTTCTTCAATATCATGTTTGTGAGGATTGTTCATGTTTATAAGTGCACCTAAGTTCTTTAATTTGTATCAATAAATTCCATTATATCAATGCAGCAGTTATACATTCTACTTTGATGGATAATTGGGTTGCTTCCCGACTGAATGTTCTTATAAATGTTTTATACATTTCTCCTGACACACATAAGTATTCCCAACTGTCCTAGTTACGTTTACAACTCATCCTTTCTCCACCAATCTGCAATACCATCTCTGTCACATATCAAGTCTCCAAACATGAATGGGTCTGTATCTGGTATCTCTATTCTTTTCCACTGGTTTGTCTATTCCTGTGTCAATGCTACACTGCCTTAACTAATATTGCTTTATACTATGTTTTGATTTCTTATAGGGCAAGTCCCTTTTTCCCCACACAATACTTCTTCAAATGTATCATGGCTGTTCTTAATCCTTTGTTCTTCCATATAAGTTATTGAACCAGCTTCTTAAATTCTACAATAATTCTTTTTGGGATTTAACAATTGTGATTACATTGAATCTATAGATCAATTCGGGGAGGACTAACATCTCTGTAATATTGAGTTTTCCAACCAATGAAAGGGGAATATTTTTCTCTTTAATATCATATAAAATATTTTATAATTTTATGCATAAAGATCTTGGAACTCTTTTCCAGATTTACCCCGTATGTTGTTATTTATTTATTTTTTATTGAGGTCATATTGGCTTATAACACTGTGTAAATTTCAGCTGTGCATTATTATATTTCAGTTTCTGTATAGACTGCATCATGTTCATCACCAATAGTCTAGTTTTTAATCTGTCACCACACATGTGTGCCCCTTCATCCCTTTTGCTCTCCCTCCCACCTCTCCTCCTCTGGTAACCACTAATCTGTTCTCCTTATCTATGTGCATGTTACAACATGGATGAACCTTGAAAGTATGCTAAGTGAAGGAAGCCAAATAAAAGGACACATATTATATGACTGCATTTATATGAAGTGTCTAGAATAGGCTAATCCAGAGAGACAGAGAGTAGATTAGTTGTTGCATAGGGCTGGGAAGATGAGGGGGTTAGAGGGTGACAGCTAAGGGGTACAAAGTTTCTTTTGGGGGTAAAGAAAATGTTCTAAAATTGATTGTGGTAATGACTGTATAACTCTGTGAATATACTAAAAGCCATTAAATTGTACAGTTTATTTATTTATTTATTTATTTATTTATTTATTTATTTATTTTGTGAGGAAGATCAGCCCTGAGCTAACATCCATGCCGATGCTCCTCTTTTTGCTGAGGAAGACTAGCCCTGGGCTAACATCTGCGCCTATCTTCCCCCACGTTATATGGGACGCCACCACAGCGTGGCCTGACGAGCAGTGCATTGGTGCGCACCCGGGATCCGAACCCAGGCCACCAACAGCAGAGCGCACGCACTTAACCCCTATGCCACGGGGCCGGCCCAAACAGTACACTTTAAATGGGTGAATTATAAGGTATGTGAATTATATATCAATAAAGCTTTTAAAAATATGTCATCATTCCATCATGCTATTTAACATTTCTGAACAACCCAACTTGGACCAAAATACCCCAGTTTTTAACACCAGACTTCACATCTTAACAGAAACACTGCATAGATAAGACAGAAAAATACAACAAATTCTTCTTTGGATATTGGTGTCTTGATGAAAGGAGGCTTCGCTGGCGCCTCACTGACATGTTTACACTCTTACGTGGCATCCTGGGGCAATGCCTCCTAGGAAGATTTGGGATGGGTAAAGGTTGCTCTGTGTGTGTTTGTGTGTCAAGTTTTTGAAAGATAATTTTCAAAGGGAAGGTGGGAAAAGACAACTAGAATGAAATCTCTAGGTGTATTTTCAGGTAGGTCAATTTTAGGAAAAATGTGAGGATCTGGAAACTCATTCCCTTAAAACCATGCAGGTTTGAACTTTCTTGGAAGACCTTCAGGTACCCAGTGTGAAGATCTGAGCTGTAGTTCAAAACTTTGTCTTTCGGAGGAGTGATGTCAGCATCATGGCAGAGTGAGCTTTCCCGTAAACTCTTCCCCCGATAAGGTACAACAAAAGGGACAGTTACAGACCAACAAGGGACTCTCACACAGCAAAAAGGAAGAGTGGAAAGACCCACACTGCCGCACATCTGAGAGTGGACGTGCTGGGGCCCCCAGAGAAAGTGGGGAAACGTAAGGAGAAATCCTCTCCCTCCCCATCAGACCAGCGATTTGGGTCCACACGGCTCCCGGGGCGGGGAGGGGCGGTGCTCTGCGGGGAAACTGTAGCTCTTCAGGATCTCTCAGCCAGTGGGAAACCCCCATACAGAGGACTCAGCACTGCTGCAGGGGTGCCATCAACATTTGAGCACTCCAGGAGAGCGGATAATGAGGGGAGAGTGAGAAGCCCCCCACCCCAGTGACCCAGTGGGCAAAAGAGAGAGCCACACCCCCCACATGCCTGAAACTGCAGCTCAGCCAACCAGAGCAGCTGGGGTGGATGGCAGGGGGCTCCGATTACACAGCCCTTAAACCCCACATGGTGGCGGCAGGTGGAAACTGCAACCAGATATTTCCAGGATGAGGAAAAACAAAGCAAATACAGGAACCACAATGCAAAGGTAGATTAAATCGCCAGACCAGAGGGAAAATGACAAGCACCCAGAAATCAACCCTGAAGGCACAGAAATCCATAACCTAAACAACAAAGAATTCAAAATAGCTATCACAAAAAAGCTCAACGAAATACAAGATAACACAGACAAACAATTCAACGAGATAAGGAGTTTCTTGACAAGAGATTGAAATCATAAAGAAAAACCAATCAGTATTACAGAGATGAAGAACACAATGGAGGAGATAAAGGAGAATCTGGAATCTTTAAAGAATAGAGCTGACAATTTGGAGGAAAGAATTAGCATTATAAAGGATAGGAATACACATATGCTCCAGATGGAGGAGGAGAGAGACCTAAGACTAAAAGGAAACGAAGAAAGTCTCCAGAGAAATATCCAACTCAATTAGGAAATGTAACATAAGAATTATAGGTATTTCTGAGAGAGGAGAGAGGGAAAGAGGAACAGAGAGCCTATTCAAGGAAATAATAGCTGAGAACTTCCCAAATCTGGGGAAGGAGCAGGAAATACCAGTAAGTGAAGCCAAGAGGTCGCCTGAATACGCCAACAGGCAAAGGCCCACCCCACAGCATATAGTGGTAAGGCTGGCCAAAGTCAATGACAAGGAAACAATATTAAGGGCAGCTACACAAAAACAAAAAATAATGTACAAAGGAACTCCCATCAAGCTTTCAGAGGATTTCTCAACAGACACTTTACAGGCTAGGAGAGACCGGAATGATATATTCAAAATACTGAAAGACAAAAACTTTCAGCTAAGAATACTCTATCCAACAAAAATATCCTTCAAATGTGATGGAGAAATAACAACTTTCCCAGATAAACAAAAGCTAAGGGAGTTCACGAGACGCACACTACAAGAAATGCTCAAGAAGAGAAAAAAAGAAGAGAGAGGAATGCAAAGCTTGGAGCAAGGAGAAAAACAGATAGACAAAATCAGAGAAATATTAGATCTTTACCAGAATAGGTTAGCAACCACTTAAATACCAAAATCAAAGATCAAAGGAAGGAAAACACCAAAAATAAATATCATCTCATCACTGTAAACACACACCCATAACACAAGATAGAATAAGTTGTAACAAGAATAACTTAGAAGGGGAAGAGGAAAGAGGTCGAATTGACTTAAGATAAGGAAATAAGAGGCCATCAGATAACCGACTATCTCATACACAAGACTTTTTATACAAACCTCAAGGTAACCACTAAACAAATAATCAAAACAAAATCACATATGATAAATAAAGAGAAAACCAAAAGAGTCATAAGACAGAACAACCAAACTGAATTGGCAATCTGAAACACATGGGACAAGAAACAAACAAAACGCAAAAGAACTGAAAAATAAGTGACAAAACAGCAACATTAAGCCCTCATATATCAATAATTACTCTAAATGTAAATGGACTGAACTCTCCAATCAAAAGATACAGAGCGGCAGGATGGATTGAAAAGCAAGACCCGACAATATGCTGCCTCCAGGAAACACATCTCAGCTCTAAAGACAAGCACAGGCTCAGAGTGAAAGGATGGAAGACAATACGCCAAGCCACCCAAACAAAAGAAAGCAGATGTTGCCATACTCATATCAGACAAAGTAGACTTCAAGATAAAACAGGTTAAGAGAGACAAAGAAGGGCAATATATAATGATAAAAGGGACACTCCACCAAGAAGACATATCAATCATAAATATATCTGTACCCAACATAGGAGCACCAAAGTATATAAAGCAACTATTAACAAACCTAAAAGGGGATATTAACAACACAATAATAGTAGGGGATCTTAATACCCCACTTACATCAATGGATGGATCATCTAGATCAAAAGTCAATAAAGAAACAGTGGACTTAAATGAGAAACTGGATGAGATGGACCTAGTAGGCATATACAGAGCACTCCATCCAAAAACAGCTGACTACACATTCTTCTCAAGTGCGCATGGAACATTCCCAAGGATAGACCATATGTTGGGAAACAAAGCAAGCCTCAATAAATTTAAGAAGATTGAAATCATAACAAGCATCTTTTCCAACCATAATGCTATGAAACTGGAAATCAACTACGGGAAAAAACCTGGGAAAGTGACAAAGACGTGGAGATTAAACAACATGCTACTGAACAACCAATGGATCATTGATGAAATTAAAGGAGAAATCAAAAAATATCTGGAAACAAACGAAAATGAAAATATGCCATGCCAAATCATATGAGATGCAGCAAAAGCGGTCATGAGAGGGAAACTCATAGCGATACAAGCCCATCTTAACAAAGAAGAAAAAGCCCAAATAAGCAACCTTAAATTACACCTAACAGAACTAGAAAAAGAAGAACAAAGCCAAAAGTCAGCAGAAAGAGAGAAATACTAAAAATCAGAGCAGAAATAAATGAAATTGAGACCAAAAACCAGTAGAAAGGATTAATGAAACAAAGAGTTGGTTCTTTGAGAAGATAAACAAAATTAACAAACCCATAGCCAGACTTACTAGCAAAAAAAGAGAAAAGGCTCAAATAAATAAAATTAGAAATGAAAGAGAAGAAATTACAATGGATACCACAGAAATACAAAGAATTATAAGAGAATACTATGAAAAACTATATGCCAACAAATTGGACAATCTAGAAGAAATGGATAAATTCTTAGACTCATACAACCACCCAAAACTGAACCAAGAAGAAACAGAGAATCTGAATAGACCAATCACAAGTAGAGATTGAAATAGTAATCAAAAACCTCCCAAAAATTAAAAGTCCAGGACCACATGGCTACTCCGGTGAATTTTACCAAACATTCAAAGAGGATTTAACACCCATCCTTTTCAAACTATTCAAAAAAATAGAGGAAGATGGAACACTTCCTAAATCATCACCCTGATACCAAAGCCAGACAAAGACAGTACAAAGAAGGATAATTACAAGCCAATATCACTGATGAACATAGATGCAAAAACCCTCAACAAAATATTGGCAAACCAAATACAGCAACACATTACAAAGATCATACACCATGATCAAGTGGGGTTAATACCAGGGATGCAGGGATGTTTCAACATCCACCAATCAATCAACGTGATAACCATATCAACAAAATGAAGAATAAAAACCACGTGGTCATCTCAATAGATGCAGAGAAGTCATTTGACAAGATCCAACATCCATTTATGATAAAAACTCTCAACAAAAAGGGGTATAGAAGGAGTATCTCAACATAATAAAGGCTATTTATGACAAACCCACAGCCAACATCATACCCAACAGGGAAAGGCTGAAAGCCATTCCTCTGAGAACAGGAACAAGACAAGGCTGCCCACTCTCACCACTCTTATTCAACATAGTACTGAAGGTTTTGGCCAGAGCAATTAGGCAAGAAAAAGGAATAAAAGGAATCCAAATAGGCAATGAAAAAGTGAAACTCTCACTATTTGCAAACGACATGATTTTATATATAGAAAACCCTAAAGAATCCATTGGAAAACTATTGGAAATAATCAACAACTACAGCAAAGTCACAGGGTACAAAACCAATCTACAAAAATCAGTTGCATTTCTGTATGCTAATAATGAACTAACAGAAAGAGAGCTCAAAAAGATAATACTATTTACAATCACATCAAAAAGAATAAAATATCTAGGAATAAATCTTACCAAGGAGGTGAAAAACCTATACAATGAAATCTACAAGACATTATTGAAAGAAATCGATGATGACATAAAGAAATGGAAAGACATCCCATGCACATGGATTGGAAAAATAAACATAGTTAAAATGTTTATATTACCTAAATCAATCTACAGATTCAATGCAATCCCAATCAGAATCCCAATGACATTCTTCACGGAAATAGAAAAAAGAATCCTAAAATTCATATGGGGCAAGAAAAGATCCCAAATAACTAAAGCGATCCTAAGAAAAAAGAACAAAGCTGGAGGCATCACAATCCCTGACTTCAAAACATACTACAAAGCAACAGTAATCAAAACAGCATGGTACTGGTACAAAAACAGACACACAGATCAATGCAACAGAATTGAAAGCCCAGAAATAAAACCACACATGTACAGACAGCTAATTTTTGACAAAGGAGCTAAGAACATACAATGGAGAAAGGAAAGTCTCTTCAATAAATGGTGTTGGGAAAACTGGACAGCCACGTGCAAAAGAATGAAAGTGGACCATCTGCTATCGCCATTCACAAAAATTAACTCAAAATGGATCAAAGACTTGAAGGTGAGACCTGAAACTATAAAACTCATAGAAGAAAATATAGGCAACACACTATTTGACATCTGTCATAAAGGAATCTTTTCAGATGCCATGCCTACTCAGACTAGGGAAACTAAAGAAAAAATAAGCAAGTGGGACTTTATCAGATTAAAGAGCTTCTACAAGACAAATGAAACCAGGATCAAAATGAATAGACAATCCACCAGCTGGGAGAAAATATTTGCAAAACATATATATGACAAGGGGTTAATCTCCATAATATATAATGAACTCACACAACTGAACAACAAAAAAAACAAACAACCCGATCAAAAAATGGGCAGGGGAAATGAACAGACACTTCTCCAAAGAAGATATACAGATCACCAATAGGCACATTAAAAGATGTTCAGGGCCGGCTCCATGGCTTAGCGGTTAAGTGTGCGTGCTCCGCTGCTGGCGGCCCGGGTTTGATCCCAGGCGCGCACCAACGCACCGCTTCTCCAGCCATGCTGAGGCCGCGTCCCACATACAGCAACTAGAAGGACGTGCAGCTATGACCTACAACTATCTGCTGGGGCTTTGGGGGGAAATAAATAAATAAATTAAAAAAAAAAAAAAAAAGACATTCAACATCACTAATCATCAGGGAAATGCAAATCAAAACACTAAGATATCACCTCACGCCCGTTAGAATGGCTATAATCACCAAGACAAAAAACAACAAATGTTGGAGAGGATGTGAAGAAACAGCAACCCTCATACACAGCTGGTGGGAATGCAAACTGGTGCAGCCTCTATGGAAAACGGTATGGAGATTCCTCAAAAAATTAAAAATAGAATAAATACCCTATGATCCAGCTATCCCACTACTGGGAATCTATCCAAAGAACCTGAAATCAACAATCCAAAGAGGCTTATGCACCCCTATCCTATGTTCATTGCAGCATTATTCACTATAGCCAAGAAGTGGAAGCAACCCAAGTGCCCCTCAAGTGATGACTGGATAAAGAAGATGTGGTATATATATACCATGGAATACTACTCAGCCATAAAAAAAGACAAAATCGTCCCATTTGCAACAATATGGATGCACCCGGAGGACAAGTGAAATAAGCCATAAAGAGAGAGACAAACACCGTATGATGTGACTCATATGTGGAATATAAACCAACACATGCACAGAGAAAACTGTATTGTGGTTACCAAGGGCAATGGGGGTAGGGGGTGGGCACAAGGGGTGAAGGGAGACATGAATATGGTGATCAACAAACAAAAATGTACAACCAAAATTTCACAATGTTATAAACTATTAAGACATCAATAAAAACATACAAAAAAAAAAAACAAACCTTGTCTTTCAAGACGATAATCTCTGCTATGAATTGATCCAGCTTCCCTAGCAGCAATGCCAAGAATTTGACTCTGACTCCTCCATTCAGCTGAGCCAGCCTCCTCCAGGTGACAAGCCCTGAATGCTTCAGCCTCCTGGTCTAATTTTCATGTGGGAAGAGCTTAGGAAGGAAGAAGGAGGATCACATTGGTTAGTATATGAAATTATGATCCCACTATGCTAAAGATCTCCCATTTTAGCAAGCGCCCTAGCGATTCTGTTGCAGGTGGGAGTGGCCAGTACTGTCCAGCACTGCAAGAGAAAGAAACAATGCAGAGAAGAGGACAGAGCTCTCAGGAGACACTCTGGTGGCCTGGTGGGAACAGAGGTTGATCTGAAGCCAGAGAGCAGAGACAACACTCAGGAAGCTCAACTGAGGAAAGAGATGTGCAGACAGCAAGAGGCAGACCTCAGAGCAGAGGAGGGTTTGCTTTCAGGACAGGAGAAACTTGAAAATATTTGTGGGATGAAGGGAAGAAATCAGCAAGAGGATGTGGAGAGACAGGGAACTGAGGAGGCTGAGAAGTTGTGAGGGGACAGAAGGAAGACACAGGGAGGCATCAGCTTTGAATCGTGGACGGACACCTCTTCCTCTGAGGTGCTCAACAGCAGCAGCTCTCGAGATTTTTGGTGGACATGGGATTACTTATGGAGCTCAGATTATCTGACTCTATTTCTCCAGAGTTCTGGTGCCAGAATGAGAGGTAAGGGGCTGAGAAAGAAGACAGGGGAAGAGTGGGGCCCCAGGACACCAGAGAGGGTGGAGAGCCAGCTGTGGGGAATGGCATCTGGAGTCAGTAAGAGGTGACTCAGCGGTCAGCTGAGCCTGGTGGGGTGGGGAGGGGGCAGCTGGGCTTAGCTGCATGGATCTGGAAGGCCCTGCTCTTCCAGCGGGCGGATGGCAGTGAGGTGAGCAGAGGAGGGGGCTGCCCAGGGCTGGAGAAGTGAGGAATGTGGGAGAAGTTCCAGGGGACAGAGGGTCAGCTGTGAAGTCCAAGGTCCTGGCCTGGAAGGAGGAAAGTAAGACCTGGGCAGAGGGGCAGGCTTTGCAGAGAGAGGCCAGCCAACAGAGAGGTCAGGAAGACGAGGCTGAGCAGGTGAGCAGGACTGAGGGGGGAAAGGAAGGGGATGGAGCAGATATGAACCAGGAGGACATGTAGTGTCCTGCGTTGTCTAATAAGAGCCCCTATCCTCCTGGGGCCTCGTGTACGTGGTTAGTCCAAACTGAGCTGTGCTGTAAGTGTAAAGTATACACTGGATTCCGAAGACTTAGCATGAAAAAAAGAAAGTTAAATATCGCATTAAGAAATGTTTACATTGATTACTTGTTTAAGTGATATTTTGGATATATTGAGTTAAAATATAGTATTAAAATTAAGTTCACCTGTTTCTTTTTACCATTTTAACGTGGCTACTAGGAAAATTTAAATTACACACGCGGCTGGCATAATACTCCCGTTGCAGGGCACTGGCATAGATACTCCCTCCCAGGGATATGGATTGTCCGTGTCATGCCTGTGGCCCCAGCACCTGGAACAGGGACCTGCACGCAGAGGCCTCAGCGATGGTTTGTGTATATGAACTGACAAGTAGAGGAGAAAGTGAATTCATGAATGAATGAGAGAATGGATGAATGAGGATTCTATATGCTATCTCAAGATGTGGTAAGTTTCTTCTAAACTGCTGAGGACTATGTGTGAGTAGACACATGACTGAAAGGGAAACAGAGGGAGCAGGAATCGGAGGAAAGCTCACCAAGGCTTTGAGGGCAGGAGTCTCAAAGAGCATTTGATGGGACCTCACTTAGTATAAGGACTCTTGCCTCACCCCTTTTTTTTGCTCCTAGAAAAGGACTCCTGTAGCACTTTAATATACGCCAAGGATTTGGGGCCGGCCCCGTGGCATAGTGGTTAAGCTTGGCACGTTCTACTTTGGCAGGGAGGGTTCACGGGTTCAGATCCTGGGTGCGGACCTACACTACTCGTCAGCCACGCTGTGTCGGTGACCCACATATCAAGTAGAGGAAGACTGGCACAAGTCTTAGCTGAGGGCTAATCTTCATCAAGCAAAAAATGAGGAAGATTGGCAACAGATGTTAACTCAGGGCTAATCTTCCTCAGCAAAAAAAAAAAAAAGTATATATACACACATACACACAGACACACACACACACACAGAGCAGGGACTGTCCTTGGCATTTTGCATGTATTAACTCATTTAAACTTCCCACCACTCTATGAGGTAGCCACTCTTATTGCACCCCTTTTACAGATAAGGAAACTAAGGCACAGAGATGGTAAGTAACTCACCCAGGATGACCGAGGAAGTGATGGAACTGCTATCCGAACCAGGCAATCTGTCCCCAGCGTCCATACCCCTAACTCCTATACCTCCCTGTCTGTCCTATCCTGTCATCTCGCCTCATCTCCAAGCTTCTCTCCAATAGAGAAATAGGTTTCTTTTTCTCCCTTGACTGGCCTCTCTTCCACCCCCAGTCCCTCAGACCTCGTATTCCAGGAGAAAGTTCTCAATGAACTTTGCTCTCTGGAAACAATTGTGAGTAACCCCCCAAGTACCCCACAAATGAGTCACAAACACACCACAGCTGCACGGTCAAATACAACAGCCAAGTAACCCTGCCCCCCCATTCCCTCTGCCCCCATCCCTGAGCCTGGCCCACACCACCGTCTCCCTTCCCAGCCCAGGAGGCTCCTCTCCTAGACTGGGGATTGGCCCTCCCCGCCCTCCTGGGCAGACTCAAGATTAGTGACTGTTGGAGGAGCCTGAGGCTTCACAGTTCCAAGCAACTGCTTTACCTGTCAGTCTAGCAGATGCCTGCGAGGTGTCTACACAGGACAGAACAGGGGGTTTCCAGACACCACCTCGGCCAGTGCCCGGGAGATGCTCAGTCCCACCCACTAGGGACTCCATTCCAGCCTCAGCTTGGATTCCCCCAGTGACAGAGTAGCCCTGAGTTTCCACCCACGGGGAGCAGCCCTAGCCCAGGATCTCCCCTTCAGGGCCAAACGCAGACTGAAGCACTAATAAGAAACCTACAGGCCGTCTTCCTCTCTTTCTCTCTCTCATTAAATTGTGAATAATGCACTTACTTATTCTCCCACTTAAAAAGTGCTTTAATTCCTTTGAAGAACCTTACAAGGTAGCTTGGCTAGACAGCAGGGGGGACAGTCCAGTGCCTCCAGTGGGGGGGCCAGGGTCTTCCACTGGCCTGTCTTTTGGTCCAGCAAGTAGGCGCTTGGATTGATGGTGGAGTCTCTTTTGTGAACATTGCTGGCTGTGGTGACACCCCCACATATAAACAGTCCGCTGTCTCCAATGGAGCATATAGCATGGGACTCATCCAGGGGGCAGTTGTCAGGCAAGAGAGGCACTGATGTGGCTGTCTTGTTGGCCTTTATCTTCTGCAGTCTGATGTCCACACTGTGCCGGTAGCTGTGAACGCAGAGGGTGTTGTCATGATTGAAAGAGAGCAGGGGCCAGTGGTTGAACTCAATGGGGAAAGTGATACTCTGGACCATCTCCCCAGTGTTGGTGTCAAGCAGTCCACCACCCTGACCCAGGAGATGTAGCCCTTCACCAAGCACTGTCCAGTAACAACGTACAAGATTTGGTCACCCCTGGTGATCACAGATGTGCCATCCATAGAGATGCTCTCTTCTCTGCCAGGCACCAGGCCTCCTTGCACTCATCATAATGACAGATGTCAGAGACATATTCTTTTGGGGTAATGCTCCCGCCCACAGATTACACTGTCCCCCCACAGGTCACCATGGTGTGGAAGACAAGTCCAACTGTCAGGTCAGGGAACTTGGTCCAGGAGTTGTCATCCATGTCACACCGCCAAGCCATCTTCAGCCCTGAAATCCGGTCCGTGGTGCCACCCGAGATGTAGATGTAGCAACCAGCAGAGGTGGCACTAAGTGCTGCTGCCTGATAGGGCATCTCTGAGAGCTTCAACCACAGGTTCTCCTGAATGATATAGGCAAACACTCCATCGCTGAACTTGCCCTGGGGCTTCTGGCCACCTAAGATGACCACCGAATTAAGCAAGGCCCCCTTCCGCTGCTATCTCAACAGGATGGATGGCCCCTCCTGCTTTCATTCGTCAAGGACACTCTCAATCAGGGTTGTGTGGGCTGAGCTGTTCTCCATGTTTTTCAACTTGTTGCTGGCAAATGAGAGTGTCTTATTGGAGATGGCATTGAGATTGACCTAAGAGAAAAAGTTGTTGAAATGCTTCTCCTGCTCATCCTTCCGGAAGTACAGCCAATTTATGAGTGCCCTGAGAGCCTGGTCCTCATTGAGCACATGCAAGTTTTTATCTTGAAGCAGGCAGCCAAAGATGACAGGTGGACAGCACAGGAAGCCCTCAGGCAGGGAGCTCTTAGAACTGGTCCAATAGCGGAAGTTGTCGCGAATGCTAGAGTAGGCCAAGTCTGATACCTCTTTGAGCCCATAAAACTCAGCCAAGACGAGGTAGTGCAAGCAGCTGGCATGGCAGGTGGACTTAATCAGGACATCATCGCAGTGGATTTGAAGGCGTGGGGTGCTGAAACACCCAACGAAGGAGCTCCTCCACCTTCTGCTCCGAGATCACCACCTTGCCGCAGCAGAAGTAGTCCAGGGGCTGGTCCACGGTGGCCGGACTCAGATAGTTGAAGTCAAGGGTGATAAAGAGCTCATAAGTGGTCTTCACATCTTTTCTGGAGATGAGGCTCTTCACTGCTGGAGAGACAGCAGCCAGCACATTGCAATGTGCATAAAAGACATGGTGGTCCACAGTCAGGGCCATGTCCCAGTACTCTTTGTGCTTCCTCTGTTCGTTCAGTTTCTGCAGCAGGCAACCGTCATAGCGGTTCTCAGTGAATTCCAATTCCACGGTGCTTCTTGCTGGCTGAGACAGAAGATCAGCAGAAGGTACTGGAGAGAAGACTTTCTCAGGCCACTGGGATTCAGAGTGATGGTTGTCTGCAGAGCAGTTGACTGGGAAGGAGTAGAGGGTGGGAGAGAGGATGACGTCACAGAGCCATCACAATGCAGGCCCCCCTGAGGCCTTTCTCAGAGGCTCAAGGCCTTTCTTGCTTCTGATGGCTCCAACCTGTCAAGGCCAGATACCCTGTCAGGACCTAGTGCCCAGGGCCCAGAGCTCAGGAGGAAACTCAGAAACGGGTTGTGACTCCTACCTGGGACCTTCAAACCTCAGTTCAAGGCTGCTTCTGGAATGTCAGAGCCTGTTGGCCAAGGCGTGGTGTAAGGAGGGATAAGGGCAGGCTGGGGGAAGGAAAGAGATTATTAGATCATCCAGAAGAATCCTCCCACTGTACAGGAGGGAAACTGAGGCCCAGAAAAGAGAAGGGACTTGTGCAAGATCACACAGCCAATTGGAAGTACCTTTCTGTAACTTAGTACTCTTTCTACCCTTCCAGAAGCTTCTCACTACTCAGCTTTCCCCAGCCTCTGATTCTCAGGCCTGGAAGTGCCTTTCTCTGCCAAGGTTCTGCCCATCAGAGAAGAAAGGCTCTGTCCTTTGGCTTCTGACCTTTGTGGCCACAGACACCACTCTTCTTTAACATAGAGGGAGAGGTGGAGGCCACTCCCTGGAGCAGGGATGCTGGAGGTAGCATCTGGTGAGCGGGGATGGGAGGGCCTCAAAAGCCCCGATCATTTCAATTCCATGGCAAACTGGGACATCCTCTGCACATTCCCAAGTCTCTGGTGGTAAAACATTGGAGGCTGTGGGGGTCAGCTCTCTCCATCAAGTGTGGACTTGGACAAGTTGCTCAGACTCTCTAAACCTCAGTTTCCTCATGTGTGAGATGGGAACAACAGTACCTGCTTCAAAGGTTGTTAAGAGTTTAAATGAGAAAATGACTAGAGAATGTTAGCACAGTTTGGCTCATAGCAAATGTTAAATAAACCCTAGGTGCCATATTGTTTAGTGCCATCAAGTGGATTCAGACTCCTAGCCACGCTGTGTACAGCAGAGCAGAACCCTTCCTGGTCTTTTTTGTATAATCCTCTCACCATTTGGTGCTAAATTGGACAGCACTCCGCTGCTATTCATAAGGTTTTCTTGGCCAATTTTTTTCAGCAGTGGGTGGCCAGGTCCTTCTTCCTAATTTATCTTCGTCTGGAAGCTGTGCTGAAACCTGTCCATGATGGTGACCCTGCTGGTATCTGAAATCCCAGTGGCATAGTTTTCAGCATCACAGCAACTTGCAGCCACAACAGTATGATAACCAGATGGGTGGTGTGCTTCCCTGAGTAGGAAACAAACCCAGGGTGTTGGGTGTTGAGAGCAGTGAATCTTAACTACTAGACCACCAGGGCTGGCAGAATTGGTTTTTGATGTATTTGGTTAACATGAACAGTATTAATTACACTATTACTTTCTGCAAACTTTTCTCCATTATTTTCAGTTCAGTTATATAAGAATGTTCAAGATGCCATGATTCTCCTCAGGGTTATTTATAATCTACCTCAGTGGCTCTCAAAATATGCCCCTCCCACCAGCTATATTAGCATCTCCTAGGACTTTGTTTAAAATGCAAAGTATGAGGCCCCACCCTAGTGAGGTGAATGAAAGGCTCTGGAGGCGGAGCCCAGTAAACACGCTTTTAACTAGCCCTCCAGGAGACTGTTCTGCAGGCTAAACTTTGAGAGCCACTACTCCACCTCCTGGCTACTCAAAACTACCTTACCATCATCTGTGCCCTTGCTAGAACTCGGCATTTCAACAAGAACCAGGTGACGCTTAAGTAAATTAAAGTGTGGGAAGGGCTGATCTATCTCAGAGCCATAAATCTAACCCCAATCCAAATATGGGGTTTGCATTTATCCACCCCATCCCGCACCCACCCACACAAAGAGTATCTATGAGTGGTTTCTGGGGATGGGAAGGGGGGAGGCCAACAGAAAGAGCAGAGGCTTTTAATCTCTGAATTTGAGTCTATCACTCCTTTGGGAAAAACATCAGCACTGCATGTCCTAGTTAGGCAGAGCATGTTAGCAGTGCCATCTTTTGTTCCAGACAGACAGCACATAACTACCATTAAACCATCCTGGAAATGTATTGCTCTTAGGTGTCAGTGTTATTTCATAAGTTTTCATTTTTCTTTTAAAATAAGTGAATTTCAATTTTAATCCCAGGCATAATAAAATTACACAAGACTAGCTAACCTTTGTTTGTATCAACAATACTGTAGTGGGAATCTACCACTTTAAAACAAACCAAGGCGGAGGGGCAGGGGGGACTGGCCCGGTGGCGCAGCAGTTAAGTGCTGGAGCTCTGCTTCAGTGGCCTGAGGGTTTGCAGGTTCGGATCCCGGGCGCGCACCAAGACACTGCTTGTCAAGCCATGCTGTGGCGGCGCCCCATATAAAGTGGAGGAAGATGGGCATGGATGTTAGCACAGGGCCGATCTTCCTCATGAAAAAAGGGGAGGATTGGCATTGGATGTTAGCTCAGGGCTGGTCCTCCTCACAAAAAAATAAAATAAAATAAAACAAACCAAAGGGGATACACCTTTTCTGTTCTAACAAGGGTACCTTTACCTCAACAACTGCATCTACCCTCAACTTCCATGCTGCAGCCTCCACCTCCATACAGCTTGTGGGGAGTGGAAAATGTCCCCAGAACTCCACCTTTAACTCCCTGCAGCCTCCCTCAAAGGCTCAGAAATTTTCTTTGATAACCTGCACCCTAAGGCCCCTGCCTCAACCTCTCCCTTTGCTCTTCTCTCATTTTCCTCTGTTGAGCCTCAGGTCTGTCCTGAGTCGACTGTGAACATGCTGACTTTCTCAGGAAATTTGCCAGGTGAACTACACACACATTTGTGCCTGGGAATCAGTCTCCCTGCTCAATCCCACCTGACACAGCCCAATACTACAATCTGCCTTTTTAAAGCAGTTCCAGTTTCACTTCTAGTTCCTCCCAGGCTAGGGCCCCGCCCAATGCAACACAGCCCCTCTCTCTGAGCTTTCCTAACCCAGGAAGTAGCCTGGTCAATTCTGTGGGGTCCATACTCAATTTGACTTGCCTCTCTCCCTTCTTAAAGCAATCTCGGAATCAAAATTTCTGAAGCCCTTTTCAATTTGATAACTTTTCTTCCATAGAAGCAAAGACTTTTAATCAAGCCTTAAAATAAATTTGGGCCTTGGGTTTTTAATTATGTAGTATTGGGAAAAATAATGTAAGTATCCTATCAAATAATTTTATTTCAAAAGGAAACGTGTTGACATCTCAAATGTGCTATACAAAGATTTGGGTATGGTAAAACTAGTTTGATTTCTACCCCCACCCTACACAATTGTTTGTTAAAATCACTCATGTCAATTGAGACAGACTTCATTTTTTTTTTTATTGATGTTTTAATGGTTTCTAACATTGTGAAATTCTGGGTTGTACATTTTTGTTTGTCCATCACCCCATATATGACTCCCTTCACCCCTTGTGCCCACCCCCCACCCCCACTGCCCGGGTAACCACAGTCCAGTTTTCTCTGTCCATGTGTTGGTTTATATTCCACATATGAGTGAGATCATACAGTGTTTGTCTTTCTCTTTCTGGCTTATTTCACTTAACATAATACGCTCCAGGCCCATCCATGTTGTTGCAAATGGGACGATTTTGTCTTTTTTTATGGCTGAGTAGTATTCCATTGTATATATATACCACATTTTCTTAATCCAATCGTCAGTCGAGGGACACTTAGGTTGCTTCCACTTCTTGGCTATGGTGAATAATGCTGCAATGAACATAGGGGTGCATAAGCCTCTTTGGATTGTTGATTTCAGGTGCGTTGGATAGATTCCCAGTAGTGGGATGGCTGGATCATAGGGCATCTCTATTTTTAATTCTTTGAGGAATCTCCATACCATTTTCCATAGAGGCTGCACCAATTTGCATTCCCACCAGCTGTGTATGAGGGTTCCTGTTTCTCCACATCCTCTCCAACATTTGTTGTTTTTTGTCTTGGTGATTATAGCCATTCTAACGGGCGTGAGGTGGTATCTTAGTGTTGTTTTGATTTGCATTTCCCTGATGATTAGTGATGTTGAGCATCTTTTCATGTGCCTATTGGCCATCTGTATATCTTCCTTGGAGAAGTGTCTGTTCATTTCCTCTGCCCATTTTTTGATCGGGTTGTTTGTTTTTTTGTTGTTCAATTGTGTGAGTTCTTTATATATTATGGAGATCAACCCCTTGTCAGATGTATGTTTTGCAAATATTCTCTCCCAGCTGGTTGGTTGTTTGTTCATCTTGATTCTGGTTTCATTTGTCTTGTAGAAGCTCTTTAATCTGATAAAGTCCCACTTGTTTATTTTTTCTTTAGTTTCCCTAGTCTGGGTAGGCATGTCATCCGAAAAGATTCCTTTAAAACCAATGTCAAATAGTGTGTTGCCTATATTTTCTTCTATGAGTTTTATAGTTTCAGGTCTCACCTTCAGGTCTTTGATCCATTTGGAGTTAATTTTTGTGAATGGCGATAGCACATGGTCCACTTTCATTCTTTTGCATGTGGCTGTCCAGTTTTCCCAACACCATTTATTGAAGAGACTTTCCTTTCTCCATTGCATGTTCTTAGCACCTTTGTCGAAAATTAGCTGTCCGTATATGTGTGGTTTTATTTCTGGGCTTTCAATTCTGTTCCATTGATCTGTGTGTCTGTTTTTGTACCAGTACCATGCTGTTTTGATTACTATTGCTTTGTAGTATGTTTTGAAGTCAGGAATTGTGATGCCTCATGCTTTGTTCTTTTTCTTTAGGATTTCTTTAGCTATTCGGGGTCTTTTGTTGCCCCATATAAATTTTAGTATTCTTTTTTCTATTTCTGTGAAGAATGTCATTGGGATTCTGATTGGGATTGCATTGAATCTGTAGATTGCTTTAGGTAATATAGACATTTTAACTATGTTTATTCTTCCAATCCACGTGCATGCGATATCTTTCCATTTCTTTATGTCATCGTGGATTTCCCTCAATAATGTCTTGTAGTTCTCATTGTATAGGTCCTTCACCTCCTTGGTAAGATTTATTCCTAGGTATTTTATTCTTTTTGATGCAATTGTAAATGGTATTATCTTTTTGAGCTCTCTTTCTGTTAGTTCATTATTAGCATATAGAAATGCAACTGATTTTTGTAGATTGATTTTGTACCCTGCAACTTTGCTGTAGTTGTTGATTGTTTCTAACAGTTTTCCAACAGATTCTTTAGGGTTTTCTATATATACAATCATGTCATCTGCAAATAGTGAGAGTTTCACTTCTTCGTTACCTATTTGGATTCCTTTTATTCCTTTTTCTTGCCTAATTGCTCTGGCCAAAACCTCCAGTACTATGTTGAACAGGAGTGGTGAGAGTGGGCAGCCCTGCCTCGTTCCTGTTCTCAGAGGAATGGCTTTCAGTCAGTCTTTCCCCGTTGAGTATGATGTTAGCTGTGGGTTTGTCATATATGGCCTTTATTATGTTGAGGTACTTTCCTTCTATTCCCATTTTATTGAGAGTTTTTATCATAAATGGATGTTGTATCTTGTCAAATGCCTTCTCTGCATCTATTGAGACGATCATGTGGTTTTTATTCTTTGTTTTGTTGATGTGATGTATCACGTTGATTGATTTGCGGATGTTGAACCATCCCTGCGGCTCTGGTATAAATCCCACTTGATCATGGTGTATGATCTTTTTAACATATTGTTGTATTCGGTTTGCCAATATTTTGTTGAGGATTTTTGCATCAATGTTCATCAGCGATATTGGCCTGTAATTTTCTTTCTTTGTATTGTCTTTGTCTGGTTTTGGTATCAGGGTGATGTTGGCCTCATAGAATGATTCAGGAAGTGTTCCATCTTCCTCTATTTTTTGGAATAGTTTGAGGAGGATGGGTATTAAATCTTCTTTGAATGTTTGGTAAAATTCACTGGAGAAGCCATCTGGTCCTGGACTTTTATTTTTTGGGAGGTTTTTGATTATTATTTCAATCTCTTTACTTGTTATTGGTCTATTCAGATTCTCCATTTCTTCTTGGTTCAATTTTGGGAGGTTGTATAAGTCTAAGAATTTATCCATTTCTTGTAGATTGTCCAATTTGTTGGCATATAAGTTCTCATAGTATTCTCTTATAATCCTCTGTATTTCCATGGTATCCATTGTAATTTCTCCTCTTTCATTTCTAATTTTATTTACTTGAGCCTTTTCTCTTTTTTTCTTAGTAAGCCTGGCTAAGGGTTTGTCGATTTTGTTTATCTTCTCGAAGAACCAACTCTTTGTTTCATTAATCCTTTCTACTGTTTTTTTGGTCTCAATATCATTTATTTCTGCTCTGATTTTTATTATTTCTCTCCTTCTGCTGGCTTTGGGCTTTGTTTGTTCTTCTTTTTCTAGTTCTGTTAGGTGTAATTTAAGGTTGCCTATTAGGGCTTTTTCTTGTTTGTTAAGGTGGGCTTGTATCGCTATGAGTTTCCCTCTCAGGACCGCTTTTGCTGCATCCCATATGGTTTGATATGGCATGTTATCATTTTCGTTTGTTTCCAGATAGTTTTTGATTTCTCCTTTAATTTCATCAATGATCCATTGGTTGTTCAGTAGCATGTTGTTTAATCTCCACATTTTTGTCACTTTCCCAGTTTTTTTTTCCTGGTTCATTTCCAGTTTCATAGCCTTATGGTCTGAAAAGATGCTTGTTATGATTTCAATCTTCTTAAATTTATTGGGGCTTGCTTTGTTTCCCAACATATGGTCTATCCTAGAGAATGTTCCATGCGCGCTTAAGAAGAATGTGTAGTCACCTGTTTTTGGGTGGAGTGCTCTGTATATGTCTACTAGGTCCATCTCGTCCAGTTTTTCATTTAAGTCTAATATTTCTTTATTAACTTTTTGTCTGGATGATCTATCCATTGCTGTAAGTGGGGTGTTAAGATCCCCTACTATTATTGTGTTGTTGTTGATTTCTCCTTTTAGGTTTGTTAATAGTTGTTTTATGTACATTGGTGCTCCTATGTTGGGTGCATATATATTTATAAGTGATATGTCTTCTTGATGGAGTGTCCCTTTTACCATTATATATTTCCCTTCTTTGTCTTTCTTAACCTGTTTTATCTTGAAGTCTACTTTGTCTGAGTATGGCAACACCTGCTTTCTTTTGTTTGCCATTAGCTTGGAGTATTGTCTTCCATCCTTTCACTCTTTTCTGTGCTTGTCTTTAGTGCTAAGATGTGTTTCCTGAAGGCAGCATATTGTTGGGTCTTGCTTTTTAATCCATCCTGCCACTCTGTATCTTTTGATTGGAGAGTTCAATCCATTTACATTTATGGTAATTATTGAAATATGAGGGCTGAATGTTGCTGTTTTGTCACTTATTTTCTGGTTCTTTTGCATTTCCTTTGTTTCTTGTCCCATTTGTTTTGGACTGCCAATTCAGTTTGGTTGTTCTGTCTTATGATTCTTCTAGTTTTCTCTTTGTTTATCATATGTGGTTTTGATTATTTGTTTAGTGGTTACCTTGAGGTTTGGGCAAAAAATCTTGTGTATGAGATAGTCCATTATCTGATAGCCTCCTATTTCCTCATACTAAGTCAATTCAGTCACTTTCCTCTTCCCCTTCTAAGTTGCTCTTGTTATACCTTATTCTATCTTGTGTTGTGGCTGTATGTTTACAGTGATGAGGTTAAATTTATTTTTGGTGAATTTCTTCCTTTGATCTTTGAGTTTAGTATTTAAGTGGATGCTAACCTATTCCGGTAAAGATCTACTATTTCTCTGATTTTGTCTACCTACTTTTCTCCTTACTCCAAGCTTTGTGTTCCCTTTCTCTTCTTTTTTTCAGGCCTGAGGGCCTTCTTGAGTATTTCTTGTAGTGGGGGTCTCGTGGCCATGAACTCCCTTAGCTTTTGTTTATCTGGGAGAGTTACTATTTCTCCATCATATTTGAAGGATATTTTTGCTGGATAGAGTATTCTTGGCTGAAAGTTTTTGTCTTTTAGTATTTTGAATATATCATTCCAGTCTCTTCTAGCCTGAAAAGTTTTTGTTGAGAAATCTGCTGAGAGCCTGATGGGAGTTCCTTTGTACGTTATTTTTTGTTTTTGTCTAGCTGCCCTTAATATTGTTTCTTTGTCGTTGACCCTGGCTAGCCTTACCACTAGGTGTCGTGGTGAAGGCCTTTGTCTGTTAATACATATAGGCGTCCTGTTGGCTTCGCTTACTGGTATTTCCTGCTCCTTCCCCAGATTTGGGAAATTTTCAGTTATTATTTCCTTGAATAGGCTCTCTGTTCCTCTTTCCCTCTCCTCTCCCTCAGGAATACCTATAATTCTTATGTTACATTTTCTAACAGAGTCCGATATTTCTCGGAGTCTTTCTTCATTTCTTTTTAGTCTTAGTTCTCTCTCTTCTTCCATCTGGAGTATATCTGTATTCCTATCCTCTAAAGTACTAATTCTTTCCTCCATATTGTCAGCTCTGTTCTTTAAAGATTCCAGATTCTCCTTTATCTCCTCCATTGTGTTCTTCATCTCCATCAGCACTGACTGGTTTTTCTTTATGATTTCAATCTCTTTTGTGAAGAAACTCCTAATCTCATTTAATTGTTTGTCTGTGTTGTCTCGTATTTCGTTGAGTGTTTTTATGATAGCTATTTTGAAATCTCTGTCATTTAGTTTATGGATTTCTGTGTCTTTGGGGTTGATTTCTGGGTGCTTGTCATTTTGTTTCTGGTCTGGTGATTTCATATATTTTTGCATTGTGGTTCCTGTGTTGGTTTTGATTTTCCTCATCCTGGAAGTCTCTGGTTGCAATTTCCACCTGCCGCCACTGTCTGGTGGTAAAGGGCTGTGTAGTCTAAGCCCCCTGCGCTCTGCCCCAGTTTTTCTGCTGCGATCCGCAGTTTTGTTTTGTTTTGTTTTGTTTTCCCCACTGTGATCCACAGGTCCAGTCCAGTTTGTTCAGGTCTGCCTTGGATCGCTAGGTCTGGTCGAGCTGCAGACTCTGGGTTGCAGGGAGGGGGGAGCTCTCTCTTTTGCCCTCTGGGTGCCTGACGTGGGAGGCTTCTCGTTTGCCCCTCTTTATCCGCTCTCTGGGGTGCTGAGATGTTGATGGTAGCCCTGTGGCTCCTCTGAGCCCTCTGTGCGGGAGTTTCCCACTGGCTGAGAGAGCCCGAAGAGCTACAGTTTCCCGCCCAGGGCCGCCCCTCCCCCCTCTCTGGGAGCCGCGAGGACCGGGATCGCTGATCTGATGGGGAGGGAGCGGAGTTCTCCTTACCTCTCCCCACTTCCTCCGGGGGCCCAGCACGTTCCGCTCTCAGATGTGCGGCAGTGTGGATCCCTCCGCTCTAGGTTTTCACTGTCTGGGATTCCGTTGTTGGTCTGTGGCTGTTGCTTTTGTTGTATCTTGTGGGGGAAGAATTCACGGGAAAGCTCACTCCGCCATGATGCTGACGTCACTCCCAGACTTCATTTTTTTAAAAGATTTTGTTCTACAAAAAGTTAGCCTCAAAATATGTAGTGTTATCTAAACATTCTAGAGTCAAATTCTGACTTTGGTTTTGATCTCAACATAGAAATTAACAATTTCATGAGTTGCACACCAATTCATTTTAAGAAGGCAAATCTTTTGACTTGTCTTTGTTGGTTTTTTGGGTTTATTTGTTGTTGTTTTTGTGAGGAAGATCAGCCCTGAGCTAACACCCATGCCAATCCTCCTCTTTTTGCTGAGGAAGACTGGCTCTGAGCTAACATCTATTGCCAATCCTCCTCCTTTCCCCCCCCCCCAAAGCCCCAGTAGATAGTTGTATGTCATAGTTGCACATCCTTCTAGTTGCTGTACGTGGGATGCGGCCTCAGCATGGCCAGAGAAGCGGTGTGTCAGTGTGCGCTCAGGATCCGAACCGGGGCCGCCAGTAGCGGAGCGCGCGCACTTAACCACTAAGCCACCGGGCCTGCCCTATTTGTTGTTTTTTTAAACACATAATGGTATATTTCTGTTTTCAACAATATATGCATAGCTTTTAATAGATATTTTGGACAATTAGATTACAAGAGTTCATGACTCATACTGATAAACAGCAAAGAAAGTCAAGAATACTGCCTTCCATTAGAGCCCCCAAACATATTATAACTCTAGATACATTCTGAGTCTAAGGTTCTTAAAGAAACTCAAACCAGTAAATAGGTGGAAACTCCTCAATTATCTGGATTACTCAGTTTTTAGCCTGCCTGAATACAAAGAATATCTTCCTCCTATGAATTAATTCCATATATTGCTTAGTACTTTGAAAGGTGCAGAATTCATTTTTCCTTTCTAGGTATCTATAAGGAAAATAGGAGAAAAAGATTGAGTTGGCAGTGTTCTACTCAAAAACAGGCCATGTTCCAAAAATTTATAAGTACTGTACCTACTTTTGACCTTTGAAGCCCATTTTCTCATAGAAGATTTTCTAAATGGATGGCCCACCAATGCCTATTAAGCCCATAACACAGATGAAATAATATTAGAAACACCATCTATGATGGCTTAGGAGAAAATTTACTTAATCTCAGATTCCAACTTTAGGTAGGCCACCTAAAGACAGAGAATTTTTAACAAGCATTCCACCCAATTTTGAAGACCTCATTTGGGAATCTCTAGGCTACATTCTCTTTCTCAAATAATCCACTGTCTCAGAGGGCATCAACCCTACACCAGGCTCTCCAACTGGTGCCTAAAATGTTCCCATTCTATGCTACTGAATAAAGGGATATGTTTATGCTTTAGCTTGTGACAAATCAGAGTTTATCATGAAAATTAAGAAGACTAAAAAGAAGTTTAACATCCCGTCCTGTGCTGATTTTGGGGGGGAGGGGTACTCATATCCAAAGGTGGGATTTAGAAGTTCCTCTGAGTAGGGCCAAATTTTTCCTTGAGAAGTTTTGTATCTGCTTAAGTGTCCAAACAAGCACTCAGTTAAGACCCTAAGGTTCAGAATCATAGAACATGGGAGATTTTCTAAGAGGCAATTTAAATATGCCTGATCTAAAGTGAACCCACACCAATGCAGCTACTCCTACTCCTTATGTGAAAAAGTAATGAATGACTAAAAAAAAAAAAAAGAAAAAATCAATTAAATAATCCTAGCACAAGAATTCAGAATCAAAAAAAAGAAAGTATAGGGCCAGCCCCATGGCTCAGCGGTTAAGTGCGCGCACTCTGCTACTGGCGGGCCGGGTTCGGATCCCGGGCGTGCACCAACGCACTGCTTCTCTGGCCATGCTGAGGGCGCGTCCCACATACAGTGGCTAAAAGGATATGCAACTATGACATACAACTATCTACTGGGGCTTTGGGGAAAAATAAAATTAAAAAAAAAAAAAAAAGAAAGTATATTTCTCAGGAAGAGCAAAGGTAAAACTAAAAGACTGCAAATTCTCTTTAGTGGCTAACACAGTGATCACATTTGCTTATGTTCAAATCTTTTGTTACCAAAACTAACTGCTAAATTTGCTCAGGCTATCTATCTAGTGAGATGCAGTAAAGCATGATGGCTAAAAACACAGACTCTAGAACAAGACGGCTTATCACATCCCAGATAATACTCAAAAAGCTGGACCATCTCTAGAGAGTTAATAACTCTAGCGAGTTATTTTACCTCTCTGTGCTCCAGTTTCTTCATGTGCACAATAAGGATAATAATAGCATCAGCCATAGAGGACTGTACTGAAAATTAAATGAATCAATCCAGGTAGAGCACAAAGAACAGAGCCTTGCACATGAGCACACAGTAAGTGACCAGTATTATCTAGACATTAAGAAATAAGTAGGATTTGGAAAAACTACAGGAGGATAGGCATTCCAACAGCTGAAATAACAATCAAAGTACAGAGGAGAAAAAGATATACACACATGGACAACAGGGGATTCTATTTCCCTGGAGAATAACAATCATGAGGAAGAATCATAGAGATTGGGAACAATGAAGACCCAATTATCCTGGCCTTGAATGCTAGACCAAAAAATACTTCTTTTACTTAGAAAGCAGCCACTTAAATTTTTGATCTGATTAGATCTGTGCTTTAGCAACCTTAATTACCGAGCTTATATCATATCACTACTAGGAATGCGATTTTGATGTTCTCTGCCCTCTTACTAAGGGTTAGCAGACCCCAAAATGCATTTGTTCTGCTAACACACTGTCAGAATCTACCTCTGAACTGCTGCGTATCTGAATCATCTGAAATCCTCACTGTGCCTGGCACATAGTAGGCATTCAGTCAATGTTGTATCCTTACTTTTAGTGGCCACCAGAGAGCAGTGAGTAAGCAGAGACAAAGGTTAATCATTGAAGGAAAAATATATTATAAAGGAAGCAAATGAAGTAGCCAAATAACGGTTTACAATTAAGGTAAACTGTAAGTCACTGCTGATCAATATACTTGCCTAAAACAGTGGAGGTGGGAGGTCGGGATCAACCTTACTTTTCATTAAAAGCAGACAAAGTAGATCGCTGTGTATTTTTAAATCTCATTAAATTTAGCTGTCAAATTGGCACAGTCTTTTCAAATGATTATTTGGGCAATATCTTTGTAATGGACTACCCAGTAGTCTTGTGTGAAAATAAATTTAAGAAAGATTTCCTCAAGATACTCGGACTCCCCTGTTGATTGCAGTGTTACCGCCCAACGTAGGGCCTTCTGCTTGCCACAAGACATGCCAATAGTCAAGAGGCAAGGTGGTAGGTAAAAAAGGACTTTTTTATTACAGCTTGCTAGCAAGAGGGAAGATGGCCGACTCATGTCCAAAAGAACCATCTTAAGGGGGCACAAAATCTTACAGCAGTTATATAGGCCATTGGGTTATTGAGGAGGGGGTTAGGAATGTTGACCTTCTGGTGTTACAGACTGGGAGTGCCACACCAGATCTTTCAGTTTTCACTGATGATGGCTATCAGCATAGATTCTCTGTTCAGGGGTCATCACATTCCTAAGGAACTCAGAAAAACAAAGTTATCATCTCATCGTAGCTGGGAGGTACATGCACAAGCAGGGGTCGTAAAATCTACAGAGCAGTTAGATCTCCTGGGGGGTGCATATCCAGCTGGGTTAGTTTGTCAGAGGTCATGCAAAGTTACAATAGGGCCAGCGCAGTGGCTCAAGTGGTTAAGTGCACGCACTCTGCTGCGGAGGCCGGGGTTTGCCGGTTCGGATCCCGGGCGCACACCGACACACCGCTTGTCAAGCCATGCTGTGGTGGTGTCCCATATAAAGTGGAGGAAGATGGGCATGGATGTTAGCCCAGGGCCAGTCTTCCTCAGCAAAAAGAGGAGGATTGGCAGATGTCAGCTCAGGGCCGACCTTCCTCAAAAAAAAAAAAAAAAAAACCATCTATAGGGGCCGGCCCCGTGGCTTGGCGGTTAAGTGCACGCGCTCCGCTACTGGAGGCCCAGGTTCGGATCCCGGGCGTGCACCGACGCACTGCTTCTCCGGCCATGCTGAGGCCGCGTCCCACATACAGCGGCTAGAAGAATGCGCAGCTGTGACATACAACTATCTACTGGGGCTTTGGGGGAAAAATAAATAAATAAAATTAAAAAAAAAAAAAGTTACAATAGAGTTTTTCTTTTCTATACTATGGCTTCCCTTATGCCAACCTTATCTGGAGCCGGTATCAGCAGCATTAATCACAATAGCTAAGACAGGGAAACACCCTAAGTGTCTGACAGATGAATCAATGAAGATGTATATACAGACAATGGAATATTATTCAGCCACGAGAAAGAAGGAAATCCTGCTATTTGCGACAACATGGATGAAACTGGAGGACATAAAGCTAAGTGAAATAAGCCAGAGAAAGACAAATACTATATGACCTCACTTGTACACGGAATCTAAAAACATAATTTTTTTTAAATTTAAAAAGTCAAACTCACAGAAACAGGAGAATGGTGGTTATCAGAGGCTAGGGAGTAGAGGAAATGGGGAGATGCCGGTCAAAGGGCATAAGCCTTCAGTTACAAGATGAGTAAGTTCTGAGGATCTAATGTACAGCATGGTGACTATAGTTTATAATACTGTATCGTATACTTGAAAGTTGCTGAGAGAGTAGATCTTAAGCAGTCTCACCAAAAAAAAGGTAACTATGTTTGGTGATGGATGTATTAACTAACCTGATTGTGGTAATCATTTCACAATGTATACATATATAAAATCATCATGTAGCACAGTTTAAATATACACAATTTTGTCAATATAAAAGGTAGATTTCCTCAAACAGGACAAAATCATGCTAGACAGTAAAACTAAAGGTCCAACTCCTGACCCGACTCCAACAAGTAATTAGAGGAAGGGCCAGCTTACAGGAGCTGCAGGTTCCCACGGAGTACACACCGCCTACCTGGCTGCTTCACTCGCCACAGGCGTCAGTGCTAACGACAACAAAAAGGACCCTCTTCCCCTCACCTCGAGTAAGGATGACTAGAGTCCACCATCCTACAGATAACCTTTGCAGTCAACTGTTGGGTGCATTTCTTAAAAAAAAAAAAAAAAAGAAAGTTTGTTTGAGACACCAGTAAGAGTAATATACTAATAGTTAACATAGTAAGAAAAAAGGTGTTCACTAAAAGATTGCCAACAGAGCTTGGAAGCACACCATGACATAGGAGGGGTGAGTGATATAAGAGTTTATTAAGCACATATCCCCAGATTATTGTTTTTTTCTGGTGGTGGTAGGGGAAAACCAGCTTCCCAAAAACGTCAGTCAGTGCTTACTTTCAGAAACTTAAAAAAAAAAAATAGGATTAGTAAGAGCAGCCCTTGGATAGTAAGCAAGTTATGTATTTGGCTTTCTTGGGCCATCAATCATTCTGGCAACACAAACATAAAGCAAAGTAGGCCCAGATTTCTACATACCTTCTTCTAAAGCACTTTTCAGTTACAATTTTAGACTAAAAAAGTGGGGGGGAAAAGTTCCAGCTGTCTCATGCTTTTTAAAGCTTCAAGTATAAGTATTAGAATTTAAAACTCTGAAATGGGCCGGCCCCGTGGATTAGCAGTTAAGTGCATGCGCTCTGCTACTGTCGGCCCAGGTTCGGATCCCGGGCGTGCACCAACGCACCGCTTCTCCAGCCATGCTGTGGCAGCATCCCACATACAGCAACTAGAAGGATGTGCAACCATGACATACAACTATCTACTGGGGCTTTGGGGGAAAAAAAGGGAGGAGAAAAAAAAAAAAAAAAAGGAGGAGGACTGGCAATAGGTGTTAGCTCAGAGCCGGTCTTCCTCAGCAAAAAGAGGAGCGTTAGCACGGATGTTAGCTCAGGGCTGATGTTCCTCACACACACAAAAAAAATAATAAAAAATGAAACCTTGAAATGTATTCACTTAAACACGTTCTCGTCAGCATCACCAACAACGCCCCATTATCCGTTCTGGTACTGTCTCCAGATGATTTTTAATCCCGCCTGGCTTCTCCCTACCAACAAGTACCTGGATACCTACCCTGCCTGCCCCCATTGCTTGTGTCGGGGGAAGAGGGAGAATCTCCCTCTGCCCTTTTCCTTAAGGTTCTTCTGGCTGGCCAAATAATTAACAAGACAGGTTAGCAGGAGAAAATAATACCAAGTTTAATAACATGTATACATGGGAGAAACTCAGAAATGAGCAACTCGCCCCTCTGTCTAACCTGCTTGCTTAAGTATTGCAGCTAAAGGCGAGGAACGTGTTGGGGGTGGGTAGTGGCCTGGGACTTCAGAGGGCAGGAGGACAATTCTTTTCATCTATAGATAATGTGGTCAGGGAGAGACAAAGTTTTTGATAAAAGGGGCTTGGTGCCTTTCCTATTATAACCTCTATCCTACATTATCTTTATAGCCATCATGATAGAAGATCTGTTCCAGGAAGGAGCCACCATGTCAAATTCTTTAGGCAGTTAGTGGGGGAGGTCAAATGTCCCTCAGAGAAAACAATAAAGGTAAAGAGATATATTTTAGGATGGCCAAATCTTGATCTCCCACAGTCCCGCCTTTGAAACTAAAAGTTTCACAGTCCTTTTGAAACTTAAAGAAGTTTCATAGTCCAGAAGCTGAGTTGGTAGATTGTTTCATCTCACTGAACACATTTCTTAGTCCTGATAATAGATCAGTTCACTTAAGTTCCTTTTGGAAGATGGTGATGCAGGTGGGCTCTCAAGGTTACGCCTATATTGCGGAAGCAAGCAATCAAGTATTTAATAAGAAGCATTTCTATGGAAACAAAAGAAAAACAAGGTTAATGGTTGGAGCAAATTGGAAACGTGTTTCTGAGATAAGAGGACAGCCAGTTAAGAAGATTTTTAGATGTCAGCGTCAAAGCATCTTTTACAGTTTAAAATGTCTCTGATGGTGTCATCGAGTAATCTCTTAAGTTTGTATCAAGTCTATCAGCTTCAGTTTGTAAGGCTTCAGGAAAAAGGGCAGGTTCAGTTCTCAGTGATTCCAAATGAAAATGATGGAAAAAATCAAAAACGTTAGTTTGGAGATCTGTAGTCAATTATTTTAGGAGACTAGAAGAAATCAGGATCCAGTCCAGTCAACAGATAAAAAACAAAAACCTCAAAAGACAACAAAACTAGGATCTAATATCCACAAATGTATACTAGAGTTTTTACTGAAATATAATTTTTCTCTCTAAAATCACCCTCATTTTTATTAAGATAGCCAAATTAAAAGTAACTAGTTTGCAAAATAAGTCTAGTTCCAATAGAGTTGGCCCAATTATTTACATAAGTACAGCAAGAATAGCAATTAATCATATAGACTCTTTCAAATCTGCTTTGCTGGAACTTTTTATAAGGAATCTCAGATTGAACTTTAAAGGTCTCTCGAGGCCAGGAAAGCCAAGCCAAGGATTTTGTCATCAGACTTCGCCTGTAATACCTACAGATTTGGATGAATTCCTCTCTTCCGAGGTTCCCCCAAAATATTTCGAGGTTCCTTGTGCCTGCCAGATAAGTGACATTCTTTACTTATCCTGGTAAGTGCCGCTTGGAACATAAGGTACCAGGCCAATATTTCCACGTGGCTTTATTCCATAAAGTCCAATCTTCATTCCTCAAAAGCTGTATGGTTATATCGCAAATATGATGTTCCAGTCACAGCCTTGGTAATATAAGCAGTGTTTCCAATTGTGTCCTGTTATAAGGAGAACAGATTCTTATTGAACTTATGCAAATAACTATATTGCCATGAAAACAACAATACTCACTTACTAAGAGTTTCCAAATTTGAGGGATCAGATAGAGAGAAAAAGATAAATATTTTAATTTTACTTACAAAGGTATCATTTACCAAATTGCTATAAGTCATAGCTAGCTCAGGAGAAAAGAGAAAAAGTTTTCCTTAAATCTGAAAAAAACATTAAAAATTCAGCAATACTTCAAATGAAAAATCATAAAAATTATAATCATCCTTATCAGTTCATTCAGTCCTGTATAATCCATTGTTGATCCCAATCTTTTTGTTAGCAGCTTCATGAAGTTACCCGTCTCTCCAACAGATTTTTGTAATTTCTTACCAAGTTCAGTTTTATGATCAGAAAGTTTGTCAGAAACCTGTATCCCAGTGTAAATGTCAGAGTCCTTTCCATGAATTTTTCTGAAGTTGAAACATTTTGCAAAAGCATTAGAGCAAAGAAATAAGTCTGTAAACAACAACACCTCAAAATGGCAACTGACAAAGAAATTTGGTTAATTTTGTGACATACAACACTTTAAAATAATAATAACCAGAATTATGACTGATAATCAGGACAGATCAGCATTTCAGTAATGTTATACAATTTTAAAACACCTATGTCAATAACATTTGCCCACATAATAGCACCTAAGCAGGCTTATCATCACTTGTCTGACAATGCTTTCCATGTAATTTAACGTATTGAATAAGCCTAATGAGTTTAGTATCTTTCTCTTTATAGGAAGAGAGCAAATTTCTTTGAGAAGTTCCAGGACCCTTTGAAAATTCTCAAAGAAAAAAAGTAAAAAAAAGACTTTATTTAAGATATGAATTTTGGGGAGGCTTGTCAAAAATACAAACAGTCAAGTCAATGCAAACAGAGCACTAACAGTCCAAAAAGCCTCAATAGAGAGAACTTTTTTGAACACAGGAAATTAACAGGTTTTTTTTTTTTTTTTAGGTAGACTTACTCAAAGGTAAAGAAAAATCTTTTATAACCTCTTTATCAAGTTTAAGCAAATTATCCTTTTAAGAGAAATAAGACCAAATTATAATTTTGTACCAGCTTACTTCTGATATTAAAACTCATTTACTTAATTAAATTCATTTCAATCTTAGCCAACTTGACCATGCAAAAACTCCTTTTCCAGAATTCCTCTTCCACAAACCTTCTATAACTTTCTTTTTACATTCAGAATTTGTCCCATGTCTTTCTTTTCCCTCCTAGTACTTGAGGACAAATTTATCTTTCTTAATCAATCAAACAAAATATTTCCATTCTTTGTTCCTTCTTTATACATCTTACTTTCCTTGTACACAGACATATTTTTCTTAATATTTAGTAGCTTCAATCACATATACTAATTAGAAATTTTAACCTTTAGAAACCTTAATTTGTAAGTAAAAATAATTATAAACCTTTTTTACAGTAGCATTTCATGGCTTGATAAATTTATAAACACTTCATAACTTCTAGAAATATGTTACTTTATAGTACAATCTTTTAATAAAACACATGTTTATCAATAGACCCAAAACACCTTTTAGTTTTCCTGTAATGAAAAGCCAAATGTAGACAAACGTACATTTAGCAATCAATGTCTAATATCTTATTTGGAAATGATGATACTCAGAGAATTTTTATCATAAAATTTAGCAAAACTCTAAAGTTGTAAGTCACCAAAAAGAGTTTGGAAGCTGTAACCACCATAACACATAATTATTGTTTAAAGTTCATCCAACATTTACCTTTTTCACAACTATTTAGTTACTTATTCCCAATAATTATTTAGATTGCCTACAAGACTTCCTAAGACATTAGATAAAATTAGCCATCATTTAAATTACTATTTTTGTTAACTAGTACTGTAATAGAAATAACATCAGTTTTTTCCTACAAAATTTCATGCAATTTTCATCACTTCTTATACCTTTAAACATAGTTATCATTAAGATTTTTATCAATAGGTCTTGGTCTTCTAATTTTGGACAAGAGAAGCATTCCCAGTCAGACATTTTAAAACATACTCAGGCAAAGTTCATGTAACCTCTTTATATAAAATTAGCTCAAACATTCCAACCTTTATAATCTTATCAACACTTACACTTTTACATGTTCTCAATTCAATTGTAACCTGAGTCAAGGTCTTAAGGTTAGTCAAATTTTTCCCTTCCTTTTTCCGGCCTTTTCTTAGGTACCAATTAAACAATTATGTGAGAGCTCTCAAAACAATTTTTTTTCCCCCAATTTAGAAGTTTTTCCAATTCAATGGATTCGTCGTCTGGCCATTAACGAGTAGGATCTTCATTTGTATATTTATTCCAATAGTGACTCGAACCAATAAGCCTTTTTAAGGAAAGACCCGGAGGTAACTTTCCACGCTTAGAATAAATCTACCATGGACGCAAGAGGCGTCCCTGGTGAGGGCGCAGATGATGTAGCCCCCATGATCCACAGAATTCACTCCCAAAGATATTCAGAGACAGTAAAGACCTTCGTTGCACAGGCGGTAAGGATGGTGTAGTGAAAACGGTGTCTCCGGTCTCCCACAATAGTGTGGGACGCCTCCAGTCACAGACCCGCTAACCTGTGACACCGGGCGGGCGATACTGGAATGGGATTTTTCCAGCACTAACAAGCAACGAAGGTTAAGACGACAAAAGCCCTTATGGACTGGGCCCTTTATGACAAACTCCCCTGAGCGCCTGGCACAGCCGGACAAAGAGACAGTTCGGAACCCCAGTGTACTCGACTGGCCACCAAGGTGCACTCCGGTAAATGCACCTTCCGTATGGTGGAGACCAAGGAGAATATTCTCACTGGTCACAAAGCCAAGTTCTCAGGACACAGAGCAAGACAGAGGTTACTCTGGGAGGAAAAGGGATCAAGATCAAAACCAAGAGTACTCTACCAAATTTAAACCAAGAGTCACTAAAAGCACAAGAAACTAGTTTCCCAAATATTTTCTCCTGCCAATCTAAATTTAGAAAGAGAAAAAATTCTCACCATTTCCTTCCGCCGGACTCCACAGATAGAGATTCCGGGAGGCTGACATGGTAAGAAGTCTTACCTTTTTGCCGGCTTTCGTCAGGCGTTCCCGTATCTCATCATCTGCAGTAGTCCAGGGAGAAGGCAGGTCTTCCAGCCAGAGAAGGCAACTTGCCAGCCAGTGTGGCTCCTGGCGACTATGCCAAAACTGTCGGGGGAAGAGGGAGAATCTCCCTCTGCCCTTTCCCTTAAGGTTCTTCTGGCTGGCCAAATAATCAACAAGACAGGTTAGCAGGAGAAAATAATACCAAGTTTAATAACATGTATACATGGGAGAAACTCAGAAATGAGCAACTCGTCCCTCTGTCTAAGCTGCTTGCTTAAGTATTGCAGCTAAAGGCGAGGAGCGTGTTGGGGGTGGGTAGTGGCCTGGGACTTCAGAGGGCAGGAGGACAATTCTTTTTGGGGTCATCTATAGATAATGCGGTCAGGGAGAGACAGAGTTTTTTGATAAAGAGGCTTGGTGCCTTTGCTATTGTAACCTCTACCCTACGTTATCTTTATAGCCATCATGATAGAAGATCTGTTCCAGGAAGGAGCCACCATGTCAAATTCTTTAGGCAGTTAGTGGGGGAGGTCAAATGTCCCTCAGAGAAAACAATCAAGGTAAAGAGATATATTTCAGGGTCGCCAAATCTTGATCTCCCACACTTGGTTGTGCTTAGGGAATTATAATTACAGTGATCCTGCTTTTAGAACATCCTTGGAGCACAAAGCCTCTTTGTATGACTGGCAGGGGGCACCTTCCAGGCTCCACAGCAAAGGGTGGGCGGTAGCAACACAGGCAGCAACGAAGGAAGAGGAGCTGGAGCCCTGTGGTGGCCCTCAGTCTGGCTCAATACTGTTCGAGGGATTTACTTGCGGGTGCCCAGTCCAAAGAACGGGACAGGGCCTGTCCTAACAGATGGGCAGATCACCACCAAGCCCAGAAGGCCAGGAAGCGGAAGGAAGCATGAAGAAAGGGAAAGAAGAAAGCAACGGCTGAAGCACACTCCTCTGTGCTGTCGTCAGTGCCTCAGGTAATGAAGTCTCCGACAGTGAAGGCCATCACCCCAATGAATCGGTGCTGAGTACTGGGAATACTGGCCCCCAGAGGTGCTCAAATATGTACTGAGGTGGCAACAAAAATCTACACAGGAAGACAAACCTATTAAATATTCTAAAAAATAAAACAGCCTAAAAGCCAAAGGAAAAATAATTTTTGTTCGTTATGAGAGTCCCAACTCCTATTTGCAAAAGCGATTATGAAATAAGTACTTGTTTTACTTTTAGCCTACCCTACCACCTCAGTCTAGTCTCCAAAATGGCTACTCTCTAGCTCTGTGACAACAAAATAGGTTTCAACTGAAGATCAGTAAGCACCATCTGCAGACACTGAAATCAGAGATGCTGAAGCAGAACGGATACAGACAGGTAACTTTCAACTCGGGACATCCCCAAAGCTACAAAACGTCCCACCACTTGAATGTTTGCCACTCTCTCTTCCAGGGTTGGAGTTTTTCCTCTTACCACTTCCTCCCTCCCTCTTTCCCTTCAGCAGGGTCAAATGATTATATACATCAAAAGTCACAATATCTCCCTGATTTCTACACATATTTTACCACAAAAGCAGAGAAGGCAGGAACAGCTTTCCACATCATGAGTGGAGGGAACTACTGACCACCCCTAGTATAATCCCGTCATTCTCCTCCTCCACCTGCCCAAACTCACTCCAGGTAAGTGTTCTGAGCAGTCCCTAGAACAGCACTACAAGAAAAAAACCAAACTGCTTTGGGTAAGGCCTACAGGTGAGGACTGTTTATGTTTGTGTGGGCATAAGACGACTCATGTCAAACATTTTTAGTTTTATTTACACACATTTCCTTCAAAAAAATTCCTTCAAGACAGCAGCAAAGGCACAATGGAACTCTCTATCCATCATCCTCGATCATGTTTAAAAATAATAAAAGAGACAACAGAAACCACTTCAAATGTCCCTCTCCCTTGAGCCCACAGAGCAGCACTCTGCCCTGACAACTGTTCTGAAAACCACACTGCCATTCTGTGCGAGAGCAGAAGGAAGTGCAGTCTTGTCCTGGGTTCAGCTCCGCCCACCACTCTCTCTCCAGGAAAAGATGAAACAGCAGAAGCGTCAACAATCACTTAATGGAAAATACAAATGGGTAAATATTTTCAAAATTGGCTAAAAAGCCTCAGGTCTTAAGAAATTCAAGAATGCTAGTATGAGGGAAATAGGAAGAGAAAAATAACATCCTATTTCCCCCTGAAAGTGAGCACTGCAAGAATGCAAAGGCAAATGTGGCATATTATACCCACTTTCTCTCCTCCACTTACCAGACGCTTGTCTTTTTAGCGATTTCTCTCTCATTCTGTCTTTCCATACATAATGGTATTGTGGGGGAAGAGGGAGAATCTCCCTCTGCCCTTTTCCTTAAGGTTCTTATGGCTGGCCAAATAATTAACAAGACAGGTTAGCAAAAGAAAATAATACCAAGTTTAATAACATGTATACATGGGAGAAAGCAGGGACACTGCGTTTCTCAACACAATAGTAGAAATTCTCGTCTTAAATACCATGTTCAGCCAAGGAAAACGGAGGATGTTGGGGGTGGGGGTATTCAGTTACAGGAGATTACCACTAAAGCACAGTAAACAAGAGTAAGGTTATTATACAGATTTAAGGCCTCACCTTCCACATTGATAAGCCTCTAGAAATGAGGCCATCCCCAGCTCTTCCCAAAACAGAGAGGGAGATACCTTTACAAATGGAGATTTCCCTTATAAATGTAAATGTTTGTCTGGCAACTCGTGGCAGGGCCATCCAGAGAATGTGGCCAGAGAGACAGAACTTCTGATAAGATAGGCTTATTGGTGCCTTTCCTATTGTAACATTTATCCTACATTATCTTTACAGCCATCATGATAGAAGATCTGTTCCAGAGAGGAGCCACCATGTCAAGTTCTTTAGGCAGTTAGTGGGGGAGGTCAAATGTCCCTCAGAGAAAACAATAAAGGTAAAGAGATATATTTTAGGATCGCCAAATCTTGATCTCCCACAGTCCCGCCTTTGAAACTAGAAGTTTCACAGTCCTTTTGAAACTTAAAGAAGTTTCATAGTCCAGAAGCTGAGTTGGTAGGCTGTTTCATCTCACTGAACACATTTCTTAGTCCTGATAATAGATCAGTTCAATTAAGTTCATTTTAGAAGGTGGTGATGCAGGTGGGCTCTCAAGGTTACGCCTATATTGTGGAAGCAAGCAATCAAGTATTTAATAAGAAGCATTTCTATGGAAACAAAAGAAAACAAGGTTAATGGTTGGAGCAAGTTGTAAAGCAGTTTCTGAGTTTAGAGGACAGCCAGTTAAGAAGATTTTTAGATGTCAGCGTCAAAGCATCTTTTACAGTTTAAAATGTCTCTGATGATGTCATTGGGTAATCTCTTAAGTTTATATCAAGTCCATCAGCTTCAGTTTGTAAGGCTTCAGGAAAAAGGGCAGGTTCAGTTTTCAGTGATTTCAAATGAAAATGATGGAAAAAAATCAAAAACGTTAGTTTGGACATCTGTAGCCAGATATTTCAGGAGACTAGAAGAAATCAGGATCCAGTCTAGTCAACAGATATAAAACAAAAACCTCAAAAGACAACAAAACTAGGATCTAATATCCACAAATGTATACTAGAGTTTTTACTGAAATATAATTTTTCTTTCTAAAATCACCCTCATTTTTATCAAAGATAGCCAAATTAAAAGTAACTAGTTTGCAAAATAAGTCTAGTTCCAATAAAGTTGGCCCAATTATTTACATAAGTACAGCAAGAATAGCAATTAATCATATAAGCTCTTTTAAATCTGCTTTGCTGGAACTTTTTATAAGGAATCTCAGATTGAACTTTAAAGGCCTCTCGAGGCCAGGAAAGCCAAGCCAAGGATTTTGTCATCAGACTTCGCCTGTAATACCTACAGATTTGGGTGAATTCCTCTCTTTCGAGGTTCCCCCAAAATATTTCGAGGTTCCTTGTGCCTGCCAGATAAGTGACATTCTTTACTTATCCTGGTAAGTGCTGCTTGGAGCATAAGGTACCAGGCCAATATTTCCACGTGGCTTTATGGAATAAAGTCCAATCTTCATTCCTCAAAAGCTGTATGGTTATATCGCAAATATGATGTTCCAGTCACAACCTTGGTAATATAAGGAGTGTTTCCAATTGTGTCCTGTTATAAGGAGAACAGATTCTTTTTTTTTTTTTTTTTTTAAAGATTTTTATTTATTTTATTTTTTCCCCCCAAAGCCCCAGTGGATAGTTGTATGTCGTAGCTGCACATCCTTCTAGTTGCTGTATGTGGGACTCGGCCTCAGGATGAACGGAGAAGTGGTGCCTCGATGCGCACCCGGGATCCGAACCCGGGCCACCAGCATCGCAGCGCACGCACTTAACCACCAAGCCACGGGGCCGGCCCTAAGGAGAACAGATTCTTATTGAACTTATGCAAATAACTATATTGCCATGAAAACAACAATACTCACTTACTAAGAGTTTTTAGATTCTGGAGGGATCAGGTAGAGAGAAAAAGAGAAATATTTTAATTTTGCTTACTAAAGTATCATTTACTAAATTGCTATAAATCATAGCTAGCTCAGGAGAAAAGAGAAAAAGTTTTCCTTAAATCTGACAAAAACAAAACATTAAAAATTCAGCAATACTTCAAATGAAAAATCATAAAAATTATAATCATCTTTATCAGTTCATTCAGTCCTGTGTAATCCATTCTTGATCCCAATCTTTTTGTTAGCAGCTTCATGAAGTTATCAGCCTCTCCATCAGATTGCTGTAATTTCTTATCAAGTTCAGTTTTATGATCAGAAAGTTTATGTACTCGGGCCGGCCCCCGTGGCTTAGCGGTTAAGTGCGCGCGCTCCGCTGCTGGCGGCCCAGGTTCGGATCCGGGCGCGCACCCACACACCGCTTCTCCGGCCATGCTGAGGCCGCGTCCCACATACAGCAACTAGAAGGATGTGCAACTATGACATACAGCTATCTACTGGGGCTTAGGGGGAAAAAATAAATAAATAAAATTATATAAAAAAGAAGCCTGTACTCCACTGTAAATGTCAGAGTCCTTTCCATGATTTTTTTTGAAGTTGAAACATTTTGCAAAAGCATTAGAGCAAAGAAATAAGTCTGTAAACAACAAGACCTCAATATGGCAATCGACAAAGAAATTTGGTTAATTTTGTGACATACAACACTTTAAATAATAACCAGAATTATGACTGATAACCAGGACAGATCAGATTTTCAGTAATGTTATACAATTTTAAAACACCTATATCAATAACATTTATCCACATAATACCACCTAAGCAGGCTTATTATCACTTGTCTGACAATGCTTTCCATGTAATTTAACATACTGAATAAGCCTAATAAGTTTAGTATTTTTCTCTTTAGGAAGAGAGCAAATTTCTTTGAGAAGTCCCAGGGCCCTTTGAAAATTCTCAAACAAAAAAAGTAAAAAAAAGACTTTATTTAAGATATGAATTTTGGGGAGCTTGTCAAAAATATAAAAAGTCAAAGCAAACAGAGCATTAACAGTCCCAAAAGCCTTACTAGAGAGACCTCAGTCTTCTGAATGCAGGAAATTAACAATTTTTTTTTTTCCTGTCTTTTAGGTAGACTTACCCAAAGGTAAAGAAAAATCTTTTATAACCTCTTTATCAAGTTTAAGCAAATTATCCTTTTAAGAGAAATAAGACCAAATTATAATTTTGTACCAGCTTACTTCTGATATTAAAACTCATTTACTTAATTAAATTCATTTCAATCTTAGCCAACTTGACCATGCAAAAACTCCTTTTCCAGAATTCCTCTTCCACAAACCTTCTATAACTTTCTTTTTACATTCAGAATTTGTCCCATGTCTTTCTTTTCCCTCCTAGTACTTGAGGACAAATTTATCTTTCTTAATCAATCAAACAAAATATTTCCATTCTTTGTTCCTTCTTTATACATCTTACTTTCCTTGTACACAGACATATTTTTCTTAATATTTAGTAGCTTCAATCACATACACTAATTAGAAATTTTAACCTTTAGAAACCTTAATTTGTAAGTAAAAATAATTATAAACCTTTTTTACAGTAGCATTTCATGGCTTGATAAATTTATAAACACTTCATAACTTCTAGAAATATGTTACTTTATAGTACAATCTTTTAATAAAACACATGTTTATCAATAGACCCAAAACACCTTTTAGTTTTCCTGTAATGAAAAGCCAAATGTAGACAAACGTACATTTAGCAATCAATGTCTAATATCTTATTTGGAAATGATGATACTCAGAGAATTTTTATCATAAAATTTAGCAAAACTCTAAAGTTGTAAGTCACCAAAAAGAGTTTGGAAGCTGTAACCACCATAACACATAATTATTGTTTAAAGTTCATCCAACATTCATCTTTTTGACAACTATTTAGTTACTTATTCCCAATAATTATTTAGATTGCCTACAAGACTTCGTAAGACATTAGATAAAATTAGCCATCATTTAAATTACTATTTTTGTTAACTAGTACTGTAATAGAAATAACATCAGTTTTTTTCTATAAAATTTCATGTAAATTTCATCACTTCTTATACCTTTAAACATAGTTATCATTAAGATTTTTATCAATAGGTCTTGGTCTTCTAATTTTGGACAAGAGAAGCATTCCCAGTCAGACATTTTAAAACATACTCAGGCAAAGTTCATGTAACCTCTTTATATAAAATTAGCTCAAACATTCCAACCTTTATAATCTTATCAACACTTACACTTTTACATGTTCTCAATTCAATTGTAACCTGAGTCAAGGTCTTAAGGTTAGTCAAATTTTTCCCTTCCTTTTTCCGGCCTTTTCTTAGGTACCAATTAAACAATTATGTGAGAGCTCTCAAAACAATTTTTTTTCCCCAATTTAGAAGTTTTTCCAATTCAAAAGATCTGTGGTCTGGCCATTGACGAGTAGGATCTTCATTTGTATATTTATTCCAATAGTGACTCGAACCAATAAGCCTTTTTAAGGAAAGACCCAGAGGTAACTTTCCACGCTTAGAATAAATCTTTACCATGGACGCAAGAGGCATCCCTGGTGAGGGCACAGATGATGTAGCCCCCATGATCCACAGAATTCACTCTCAAAGATATTCAGAGAAAGTAAAGACCTTCGTTGCACAGGCGGTAAGGATGGTGTCTCCGGTCTCCCACAATAGTGTGGGATGCCTCCAGTCACAGACCCGCTAATCTGTGACACCGGGCGGGCGATACCGGAATGGGATTTTTCCAGCACTAACAAGCAACGAAGGTTAAGACAACAAAAGCCCTTATGGACTGGGCCCTTTATGACAAACTCCCCTAAGAGCTTGGCACAGCCAGACAAAGAGACAGTTTGGAACCCCAGTCTACTCGACTGGCCACCAAGGTGCACTCCGGTAAACGCACCTTCCGTATGGTGGAGACCAAGGAGAATATTCTCACTGGTCACAAAGCCAAGTTTTCTCAGGACACAGAACAAGACAGAGATTACTCTGGGAGGAAAAGGGATCAAGATCAAAACCAAGAGTACTCTACCAAATTTAAACCAAGAGTCACTAAAAGCACAAGAAACTAGTTTCCCAAATATTTTCTCCTGCTAATCTAAATTTAGAAAGAGAAAAAAATTCTCACCGCTTGCTTCCACCGGACCCCGCAGATAGAGATTCCGGGAGCCTGACGTGGTAAGAAATCTTACCTTTTGCCGGCTTTCGTCAGGCGTTCCCGTATCTCATCATCTGCAGTAGTCCAGGGAGAAGGCACTTCTTCCAGCCAGAGAAGGCAACTAGCCAGCCAGTTAGGGTCCCTTCGTGGTCGCCAAAACTGTGGGGGAAGAGGGAGAATCTCCCTCTGCCCTTTTCCTTAAGGTTCTTATGGCTGGCCAAATAATTAACAAGACAGGTTAGCAGGAGAAAATAATACCAAGTTTAATAACATGTATACATGGGAGAAAGCAGGAACACTGCGAGTCTCAACACAATAGCAGAAATTCTCGTCTTAAATACTATGTTCAGCCAACGACAACGGAGGATGTTGGGGGTGGGGGGAGTCAGTTACAGGAGATTACCACTAAAGCACAGTAAACAAGAGTAAGGTTATTATACAGATTTAAGGCCTCACCTTCCACATTGATAAGCCTCTAGAAATGAGGCCACCCCCCTCTTCCCAAAACAGAGAGGGAGATACCCTTACAAATGGAGATTTCCCTTATAAATGTAAATGTTTATCTGGCAACTCCTTGCAGGGCCATCCAGAGAATGTGGCCAGAGACAGAACTTCCGATAAGATGGACTTGTTGGTGCCTTTCCTATTGTAACATTTATCCTACATTATCTTTACAGCCATCATGATAGAAGATCTGTTCCAGAGAGGAGCCACCATGTCAAGTTCTTTATGCAGTTAGTGGGGGAGGTCAAATGTCCCTTAGAGAAAACAATCAAGGTAAAGAGATATATTTTAGGATGGCCAAATCTTGATCTCCCACAGTATATTCTAAACAGTTCATTCTGTACATATTTCTGCAGCCCCATTCAACTGAGCATGGTGATGAAAAGCCAGCGGTAGGTCCCTTCCCGTAAAAGCTCACGTGCAGCCCTCTTTGCAGAACCCGTGATGAGTATGGACGGCACCGTTAGTTACAGCTGGACCCACAGGGCCCCAGCTGCAGGGCCATGCTGGTTCATAAAGCACCTCTGTGAGAATGAGAAAGGGGTGCCCCCTCTCCGAGGCAGCACAGTTCCACATGAGGCGCTCATCCTGGTAAGTGGAGCACAGAATGGATTTCCACTCCCACTTGCCGCCCAACACAGGCGTCCTTGTGCTGCGCCCAATCTACACAACCCTACACAGCAGCCCTGCAAAAATGTACCCAGGGCAACACTGCACCTCCAAAGTAGGTTTCCAGAAAGAATCACCTCACCAAAGACAAACAGGCATTTCACAAATTTCATTACTAGAAATCCTCACATTTGTTAAGAGAAATTCACCCCTAAGCATAATAGGACCAGAGCAAAAGGGGTCCAGCAGAGACGGAAAACTAGCAAATATGGGAAAAAGGAAACTCTCACATCTAAAGGGACAATCAGTTGTTTCCTAAAGACTGTAATCTTAGACTACAGGTTCCAACAGCTGAACTTCCAATGCATGTCATAAGCTAAACACTAAAACAATAACTATCATCTGCAGAAGAAGGCATGATCACATACATTTACCTTTGGGGGTTTACATTCTCCAAATTTAATGGTTTTCCTTCTTTGTTAGACCCTTTTTGCTCCTATCCTATAGTTATATGAAACCACATATAGTGACAAACGTGGTTAAATTTGTAAAACCTGATAAACAGCCCTCGTGGGAGGTGGGCCCCTTAGCTACCTGCATGAAAATAAGAGGAATAGCTAGCCTGGATTACGAAGGGCTTAACATTCAACGGCTTCCAACCCTAACATTCTTTTGCACCCTGCAAAAGAGCTAAGTATCACACGGGTCCAAATTAGTCCCAGTTATGCAGGACGGGCAACAGAAGGCAGCAAAGCTGAAATGCAGTACAGCCCAGAGTCAGAAGTCTAAGGCAGTGGTTCTTGAACTTTAGTGGACATCAGAATCTACTGCGGAAGCTTTTCAGAACCAGATTTCTGGGTCCCTCCCTACATCTGATAAGTCAGCATGTCCTGGAGCACTTATATTTTGACAAAGCTCAAACTGCTGACCTAGGTCACTAGCATGTTTAGAGAGACTGGGAAATGCTCCATGCCTATCAGCAATCCCAAAATAAAAGTTGGCCACCGCAACACTAGGCTGTGCGGGTCAGAAAGGGGTGAGAAAAGGATCACGAGCCTGCAGCCTAACAGGCTGTGCTGGGCGGGGGCCTGTAGCTAGAGCTTCATTATTACAGGGCAAAAACCCTGTGCTCTATGAACAAAAAAATTTTTTGCATGTGAGAAATATTTCAAACGTCTGAAAAAATGTTTAAAATAATATAATGAATATCTCTGTACCCTACACCCGATATAAGCAAATCTTAATCTGCGATGATCCGATTCAGATGTTCTCAGTAACAGACTATTACAGATATAACTAAAGCCCTCTGTGTACCCTCATCCAACCCCATTCATCTTCTCTTCTGAGAGATCATCACTATCCTGAACTTGGTGTTAATCATTACCATGCACGTTGTTATACTATTACTATGTACGCACACAGCCACAAACAATATAATTTTTGCATGTTTTCAGATTTTATGCAAGTGGAAACACTCTGTTAAGAATTTTTCTGTTTCTTGCTTCACCATCCCATATTATATTCATGAGATGCAACCACTTTAATGCATGTGGCTATAGTTTATTTGTCACAATGCTATACCTTCAATCATGTGGGACTGTCTAACTATTCGTGTATTCCAGTTTGGTGGACATTTAAGCTGCAGTGAGTGTTCTTGTACCTATTTTCTTGGACAAGTATGCAAGGATTTCTTAGAGTATATGCCAGAAATGGACATTTTGGGTAAACAGGTATGTCTGTCCTCCTTCAACTAGACATCACTACACTGCTCTCCATGGTGGCTGGACCCAGTCACATTCCCACTAGCAGTATACAAAAGCTGACTTCCCCACAACCTTATTAACACTTGGTTATCACAGCATTGAATTTTTGCCAATCTGATGGGTGTGAAACGGCATCTCGTTGTTGTTTCAATTTGCATTTCCCTGATTATAAGTCTTTGACAGGTAAATTTACATGCTTTTATATATATCTGTCAAATACGTGTTAGTTTAGAAAAATCTAACCCATCTTGTCTGAATCGGGGCAGTTCTTCACCAAGTACCCTGTCAACAGCCACCACAGCTGGAAAGCTGAGGTGCAGGAGGGCAGCAAAAAAACCAGCTGAGTTAAATAAGGAATCATCTAGGACAAAGGGGCCTAATTAATGCATTTGCTAATTAGTCTTTTCCTTTCCTCCTCTGTCAAGTCTTACTTCCAAGACAACACTATGGGCCTGCAGCCTTACAACAGGAGACACAGTGGGGGTGGGGAGTGCGAAAGCTAAATGTTCATATAAAAGTACTACCACCATCCGTGCTCAAAGAAAACGCAGTGACTGCAGACCAAAACCTATTACTCAACCTTGTAAGATACTGTCCACCCCCAACCAACTCCTTCAAACTCATCAGTTTGGCTCCCTCTTTGAAACATTCCCATCTTTTTCTCTAGACCAGACACTGTCCCCCTCCCATCAGCAGCCCTTTCATCTCCCTTCGCCCACAAGACTGACTAGCCTCTCCTTTGTCCCCATTCCACAGCTTCTGGTGTCTAGCTCCACATGAGATCCGCAGAAAGCTAGATATGAGCTGGGAGCAAGGTCACTCCACCACGTGCAGCATCCTAATTGCGGGGCAGCGACTCTTCGGATGTGCAACACTCCCCCCGACCCCCACTGACGCCAAGGTCACTCCACCAGGTGCAGCGTCCCAATCACCGGGCAGCAGCTCCTCCCATATGCAGCACTCCCCCGACCCTGACCAAGAGTAGCCCCAACCCTTATTATACCCTCATTTGTATTCCGGGGGGGGGGACACCGCCATGACAGTTTCGGAGATGCCTATGTTAAAGAAAAAATCTCCGCCTCCCGATGTGGGGATAGAAACAATGCCCCGGTTGGTCCACCTTCCAAGACCCTCACCCGCCCCTGGGACCGACCTTCCAAAGCCACTATCCACCACAACTTTGGTGCAGTTGCTCCCCTTGAGCCTGCCCGCCCCCCCTTGGGGGTGTATTTTCGCTTTGCTAATAAGTCCTCCTGTTATAACTTCCGCTGTGCGTCCACTTTCAAATTCTTTTGTGTCTGTGGACCAAGAACCTGGGACCCCACAGCACCGATCCCACTGGTGCCAATGACACACAGGACCCTCTGCATTGCCTATAACATGTGCCCTCTCCCTCTCCTCCAAAACTCCAGTCCTCTCTTCCTTCCCTTCCCAAGATGTATCCTCAGTAAACAACCTACCCAATCGCCCACCCCAAAGAAAAACAGGAATCCCCTGCAGTACACGGCCCTGCGTTACATGCCAGGCAGGCGGGTGACTTGTCCCCATGCTCCCAGCTTCCTTTCCCCCTCGCCTGGGACAGCTGTCCTCTCTCTGGGGGTTCTCCAAGGGTGACAGGTCCAGACCACCTGGAAAAAGCTCATTCCAGGCAGCGCGGTGGCTTAGCGGTCAAGTGGGCGCGCTGGCGGCCCAGGTTCAGATCCCAGGCGCGCTGATGCACCGCTTGTCCGGCCATGCTGAGGCGGCGTCCCACATACAGCAACTAGCAGGATGTGCAACTATGACATACAACTATCTACTGGGGCTTTGGGGAGAGCAGGGGAAGAAAAAAGGAGGAGGATTGGCAATAGATGTTAGCTCAGAGCTGGTCTTTCTCAGCAAAAGGAGGAGGATTGGCATGGATGTTAGCTCAGGGCTGATCTTCCTCACACACAAAAAAAGCTCATTCGGCCTTCTGTGGCAGAAATGTCCTCACCATGGCCATATATGCAGTTCTGTTCCGGGCATGAGCGAAACTCGGGCCCTATGGTGAAAAAGACACCTTACGGGCGTCTCCGCAAAAGCAGGCAGGCCTCCCTCCTAGTCAGCCCAGCGGGGTTGGTGTAGTCTGGTAGGGAAGGTGGCCTGGCAGAGACCAAACGGTCCCCGCGATGAGCAGTTTCTGAAGCTCTGGCCCACTCGCTCAAGAAAGCCCTCTTCCCCGAGAGCACACCCCTTACGGGGGTCTCTCCCCCTGCGGCTCCCCAAATCCGCTCCCCAGGGCACCACCAAGCCCAGAGCGGCCCCTGCTCCTCCGTCCCACGCCGCAGAGACCTCTTCTCCCAAGCCAGCCCAAAGAGCGTTGGGTGGGCGAGCCTGGGACCAGGGCCCAGCGCCCCCTGCTCCCCATCAATCTCTCCCGGTTCTCGGGCGCGGGGGGCTCTTCCTCCTCCCAGCCCCCTGCGGCGCTGGGTGCCAGCCAGGCGACGACTCTCACCGGTATGTGACCTCGGGCAAGTCACTGCCTCCGGAAGCCTCAGTTTCCTCCTGTGCCGGGCGGAGACCTAGAGGGGTCCTGCCCTGCCGCCCGAGGGGACCGGGCTGCCCCGGTGGGAAAACGCTTTGAGAGCCGCTCGGCGCGGCAGGGCGCGGGGCTCCCAGGGGCTCCGGGCGCACAAAGCTCACCCCGACCACGCTCCCCGCCTCGGCGGGGCCGCGCGGCTGGACCGCACGCCCTCGGCCCCCACCCCGGAGCCCACCCCACACCCCTCCCCGTCTGGCCCGCTGCCGGCCCCCGTACCTGCTCCCGGCGCTCGGCCGCAGGCGCCGCCACCCTGGGCGCCCGCCCGGAGAGGCCCGTGGCCCGGAGGGCTGAGGCGGCCGGCGGCGGCAGCTGTGGCGGCGGCAGCGCTTCCGCTCATGGCGGGGCCGCGGGCAGCGGCTCCAGCGGCGACTCGACTCTGGCGCGGCGGGCGCTGGCTGGGCCCCGGCCGGGGGCGGCGGCAGCGGCGGCGGCGGCGGCGGCTCCCGGAGAGGGAGGAGGCGGAGCCGGGAAGCGGCGGCCGCAGCGGCGGAGGAGGGGGCGGGCCCGGGGAGGGGCGGGGACGCCGCGCCGCCGCCGCCAATGGGCGCCGGGCTCCCGGGCAGGGCGGGTGGCGCTGGGGGGCATCATGTGCCGGGGCCGCTCGCGGGGCGGGGAGCCTGAGGGCCCGCGGCCGGGAGAGCCCTGCTCGGGGGCAGCCCCGCCCGGCTCCGCCTCCGGGGGCGACAGGGGCCTCCCGGCCAGGCCTCGCGCCACCCGGGCCCGCCTGCGCCTGGGGCTCCGCTCGCGGCTGCCTCGGCGCCGCTGTTCGCGCCCGCGGGGTAGCCAGGCGCTCGGCCCGGGTAGCTGCCGCCCGCCCGCCCGCCGGCCTCCCGTTGCGCGGCCGTGTCGCCGCGGCCTCCTCCCTCCGCTCCCACACTGGAGCCGCGGTCTCCTCGCCGCTCGCTCTCCTGGCTGTCTCCTCGCACTTCTTCCCGTCCCGGCGCCTCGGAAGAAACTCCCTCTCCTCTTCTTAGGCTGCGTCTCGGCGCGAAATCGGCCCCCGCGGCCCGGAGAGGACAGCAGAGGCGGAAAGGCAAGAGACGGAGATGCGCTGCCTCCTCTGAGTCTGGAGACCCGACTTGAACTCGGAGCAGAGGCCAGCTGCCTCAGCCCCGGCCCCTCGCCCCTTTCTCTGTCTTGCTCTTTCTTACTTTAAACGCCCTTGTGGAAAGACTTAGAGCAAACCATCCCACCCAGCCGGGCCTAGTCTCAGAAGAGGGAGAGGCTGTGAGGTGAGGACAGGCTTTTGAGCTGTGCTGACAGTTTTGCTGAGAGAAGTCTGCAGATTCATGACCCCCTTGGCCACCCTCCTCTCCTTGGATGTGATGCTGGTCCCTGAGCCCATTTCCTTTTCATGTTTCTCTGACTCCCATATCAAAGCAGTAGAGGACAAAAGAACTCAGCCGTGGGCCGGGAGTGCCTCTAAGTACAGCCGTGTGGGTGAGGGCGCAGCTAAACTGCTGCCTAGATCATTTCAATGAAGTGTTATCCTCAGCCGTTCCCCATATGCAGCCACCAACTGGGGACTGAGCAGAGACAGAGCTGCAAATTGACAAGGCCCAGTGCCACAGTGGTAGGCTGGCCCCGTGAGAGAGAAGTGGGAATGGATCTTTGGCAACAGACATTTCAGATGCCAGCCTGACACTTACCAGGTGCGTGATCTTGCGTTCACCCGGTCGTCAACAGTGTTAGGCACTGGAGGTACAGTGATGAAGGTCGAGTCCAGGCCTTCAAAGAGTTGACAACCTCCTTGGAGGATGGTGAGATATATTCTTGGAAGTTAAGAACTTCAGAATGAGTAGGAGGGCCGGCTTTGTGGCTCCCAAAGCGGTTAAGTGCGCGCGCCCTGCTACTGGCGCCCTGGTTCGGATCCCGGGCGCGCACACACGCACTGCTTCTCTGGCCATGCTGAGGCCGCGTCCCACATACAGCAACTAGAAGGATGTGCAACTATGACATACAGCTATCTACTGGGGCTTTGGGGGAAAAAAAAGGAGGAGGATTGGCAATAGATGTTAGCTCAGAACCGGTCTTCCTCAGCAAAAAGAGGAGGATTAGCATGGATGTTAGCTCAGGGCTGATCTTCCTCACAAAAAAAAAAAAAAAGAATGAGTAGGAGTTTACCAAGTGGAGCAGGTTGGAGGAAAGTGGACTGGGAAGACACTAAGATTATTGGCCAAGGGACCTAGTATTTCCTGAATCCCATTCTTGATTTTCTGGTCACAAAGGAGGCAAATAATGTCATACTACTTGCTGGGGCTTCAGTCCCAATGCCCTCTGTAGAATGCCTATGAACTATGCCTATAAACTATGACATTCTTCTCTCCTTTGACAGGGCTCAGCAGCCTTGAACAAAATCAGACCTATTTTCACCCCAAAGCTCAAACCCAGTTGAAGTTTGTACAACCCCAATTTGGTCAAATGCCTTGCCCAATAGCCGTAGAAGAAAAGGAGCAGGCAAGCAGTTTAATCCAGTAACCAAAGGAGCCCACCGAGGCTGCCCTGGAGACCAAGAAGATACAGGGAGAGGGCCAGCCAGGCCCTAGGCCACCTCACCTTGCCAATTAAGGAGTGCAAAGGAAAGAATGGACCATGTTCATGTGTGCTGTCATCCTTATCTCCGAAAATTTCCATCCTCCATCAATCTTCAGGAAGACAAATGAACATGATGTGTTTAGGAAACCACAAGTTGAAAAGAGCTGGAGCGCAGCCTGGGTGATGAGTGGAGAGTTGAGAGGAGACCAGAAGACCATGAAGAGTCTTGCATGCCATGTTGAGGCATTTAAACTTAACCCAGGTGACTAAAGGGAGCTATTGAAGAGTTTAGTGAGAGAATGACGTGATCAGATTGGATTTTGGAAAGACTCTGGCTGCTGTGTAGAAAATGAATTGGAGAGGAACAAGAAGAGAAGCAATAAAACTGGCTAAAAAGTTATTTGGCAAGGGATGAAAGTGACACAAATTGAGGCAGAGATGGTAGGAAGAGAGAGATATTAAGGTGGTAGAATCACCAAGACATAGCTGTTGAGGAAGAGAGGATCAAGGATGACAAAGTTTTTTGGTGTGGGCAACTGGGTGATAGTGGTGCCATTCCTAAGATAGGGAATACAGGAGGAGGAACAGAGAACTATGATCCTGGTTAAATCATTCGTTTCTGTGACCCTCACTTTCCTCATCCGTATAAGGCAGAAGGGCTGAGGGAGGTGGACTAGAGTCACTACTATACAGTTACTAATGTCCTTCGGAGATTGGCATCCAGAGATTTACAAAGGAGAGGCAAGATAGCAGATTGCCCATTTCACTTTTTGTTTCCCTTTTTTTTTTTTTGAGGAAGATTGGCTCTGAGCTAACATCTGTTGCCAATCTTCCTCCTTTTTTCCTTTTTTCTCCCCAAAGCCCCAGTAGATAGTTGTATGTCATAGTTGTACGTCCTTCTAGTTGCTCTATGTTGGATGCCACCTCACCATGGCTCGATAAGCGGTGAGTAGGTCCACGCCCAGGATCCGAACTGATGAACCTGGGCTGCTGAAGCCGAGTGTGTGAACTTAACTGCTACGCCACTGGGCTGGCCCATCCATTTTTTTAAATTGTGGTAAAATATACATAACATAATTTTATCATTTTAACCATTTTCAAGTATACAATTCAGTGGTATTAATTACTGACAACTCAGGCTTCCATAAAAAAAAAAAATACCATACGCTGGTGGCTTAAACAACAGAAATTTATTTTCTCACAGTTCTGGAGACTAGAAGTCCAAGATCAAGGTGCCAATGTGGTCAGTTTCTGGTGAGAGCTCTCTTCCTGGCTTATAGATGGCCAGTTTCTTGCTGTGACCTCACGTGGTAGGAAGAGAGAGAGAACCAACTCTCTGGTGTCTGTTCTTATAAGGACACTAATCTCATCTTGAGGGCCTCACCCTCATGACCTCAAAACCTAATTATCTCCCAAAGGCCCCATCTCTAAATATTACCACACTGGATGTTAGGACTTCAGCATATGAATTTTGTGGGACTCACAATTCAGTCCATAGCAACTACATTCACAATGTTATTCAACCATCACCACCATCCATTTCTAGATTTTTTTATATTAACCTAAACAGAATTTCTGTACCTATTAAACAATACCTTTTCCATTCTCTCCTCCCTCCAGCCCCTGGTACCTCTATTCTACTTTCTGTCTCTATGAATTTGCTTATTCTAGGTACATCATATAAATGAAATCATACAATGGTTGTCCTTTTGTGTCTGGCTTATTTCACTTAGCAGAATGTTTTCCACGTTTGACCATGTTGTAGCCTGCATCAATTTTATTCCATTTTAAAGCTGAATAATATTCCACTGTATGTATATTCCACACTTTGCTTACCTATCATTCACCCATCAATGAACATTTATGTTGTTTCCACCTTTTGGCTATTGTGGATAATATTGCTATGAACATTGGTGTACAGGTATCTATTTGAGCCCTGCTTTCGATTCTTTTGAATAGGAGTGGAATTGCTGCATCATATGGTAATTCTACGCTTAACTTTTTGAGGAACCACCAAACTGTTTTCCATAGTGGCTGTACCATTTTACATTCCCACCAGCAATGCACGAGGGTTCCAATTTCTCCACATCCTCATCAACACTTGTTATTTTCCTTTTTTTTAATGTTAGCCATCCTAATGGGTGTAAAGTGGTAACTCATTGTGGTTGTGATTTGCATTTCCCATTTCACTTTCAAGCCCAGCATATCTATTACTTGCATTTGTCTTCCAGCTTGGCTTGCAATTGTTTTGGCTGGGGGGGTGGGGTGGGTAGAAGAGAGACATCATAAAAAAATACTGAAAGAGTTATTTACTGAAAAATTGTTACACAATGATAGACTTCTAATAGCATGTAAAACCAAAAGAAGAGCAAGATTGTCTCGGCTACACCACGGAAGAATACTCTGCAGCCTTAGCAACTACAGGCCTCCAGAAGAGGTGGAACTCAATGACAGTCGTAACCATGCCCAGCAAAGGCAGTGGAAATAGCAATGCCAAATGGAAGGGGTGGAGCAGGAGATGATGAATTTAACCACCAATACCTCCTGACTACACTTGTTCACAAGCAGATCACAAACACCTGTGAAACACCTCTGAGGTTGCCCTGAAACACCCGGGGATGGGTATTACAGGGTGTGGGCGAGGGCAAAAGGACACACCCTGACCCTTTTTCTCACTGTTGTAATGCTAATAAGCGTGACTTTCTACTTCCATAGGCTAGATTCCTAAAACTAGAATTGCTAGGTCAATGTTTTCAAAAGTTTTACTTCCCAGAAAAGTTGTAACAATTTAATCATTTCTCCATTACTACTTAAATATAGGGGATTGACTTGATCCTGTTCCTCACTTGCAAAGCCTCTGGATTGTTTTTTTTTTAATTTTTTTTTTATTGCAGTAACATTGGTTTGTGACATTGTATGAATTTCAGGCATACACCATTATACTTCTATTTCCACATTGATTACATCGTGTTCACCACCCAAATACTAATTAACAATCCATCACCACACACATGTGCCTAACAATCTCTTTCGCCTTGCTCCCTCCCCACCTCCCCTCTGGTAACTACCAATCCAATCTCTGCCTCTATGTGTTTGTTTGTTGTTGTTTTTATCTTCTATTTATGAATGAGATCATACGGTATTTGACCTCCCCCTCTGACTTATTTTGCTTAGCATAATACCCTCAATGTCCATCCATGTTGTCACAAAGGGCTGGATTTCTTATTTCTTTATTTACTATTCTCTTTTATCCATATTCTCCAATCTCATTCCCTTTTCCCGCCATAGGAAATCATTCCAGTGTGTCTAGTGTATATCCTTTTGTTTGTAAGCGTTTAGTTTAAGTGTGTATTACTGGTTTAAATGCATATATTTTTATCTTGTGTAAATAGTATTGTAAGATATACATTTTTAATTTTTTTTCTTCCTTGCAGCAAAATGTTTTAAAGATCTGGCCCATTGCTTCTAACTACTGCTTAGTACTCCATCCACCACATTTTGCCTAAGGACTTCTTCAATTATGGACACTCAAATTGTCTCCAGCTCCCCACAGCCAAAAACAAAGCTGCTGTGCATATCTTTATACACGTCCTTTATGGGACCTGTGTGAGAATTTCTCTGGGTTATACATCCAGTAGGACAATTGGATATCTTATAGTTTCTTTCTCTTTTATATAGTTGTGATTTTCATTTTTTGATTACTGATAAGGATAAATTTGTGTGTGTGTGTGTGTGTGTGTGTGTTTCTTTATCCACTATATTCTTCCAGGAATTTTCTGATCATATCCCTAGCTCTATCCTCCATTCCTTCTTTAAAGACTAATTTAGCCTGTAATTGATCATAACACATTGAATAAATGTGGTACATGAGTCCGCATACGAGTCCATAATGATACTCAGAGAGAGAAAGAAACAGAGAAAAGAGAAAAAAACTCATTTGCCACCAATGGAAGTATTATGACACTAACTCCTTTGTCAGGAAATTGATAATTAAAGAGAAAGACTGAGGCATTTAACCTGCCATTTTAGGAAGAGATTAGGTTAGTCTCCAATTGATGAGGGAAAACACTTCCTTACAGAAGAATGTCAGCTAATAAATGTAGAAGGACTGATAGAATTAGAAAATCACCATTTTGCAATCTCCAATGAGATAATTGATTCAGGCGAGGATCACCAGTGAATGTTAAATTATTAAAAAAGAAAGAAAGAAAAAAGACCAATACACCATTGTATCTATTTCCTACCACTCACTTGCCCTACAAACTCTTCCATTTTGCCTTCTGCTGCCACCATTCTATTAAAACTGCAATGCTTCAAGGACAGTGGTGACTTCTTAATTACTAAATACAATGGCTTTTTCTCACCCTCTATGATCTTTTTATGATATTTGACATTAGGGGCCACCTCCCTTTTCTTGTAACTCTCTTCTTTCATCCACAAAACACTGATTATCTGTTGCTGTACAACAAACCAACCTAATATTAAGTGGCTAAAAACAATAATTCATTATTTCTCGTGGCTCTGTGGGTAGACTGAGCTCAGCCGGGTGGTTCTCACTCACAATCTCTTGTAAGGTTGCAGTCGGATGGTGGCTAGGGCCGGAGGCATCTGAACGCTCCACTGGGATAGATATCCAAGATGGCTTCCTCACTCGCTTTTCTGGAACCTAAGCTGACATGGTTGGAATAGCTGAGGTTAGCAGGGCATCTCTCTCTCTCTCTCTTAATGTGGCTAGTTGGGCTTCCTAACAGCATGGCAGTCTCAGGATAGATAGACTTCTTACATAGCACCCAGCTTCCCCAGAGCAAATGTTCCACGTGTCCCAGGTGGAAGCTGCAAGGCTTCTTACGAGACAATGAATAGTCTCCTTCTCACCCAGTGTGCATCGTCCACTATTTCCAGCACTGGTTTCTTTAGAGGGTAAAAAGGGCCTAAAGACCCTTCCCAAGCTGAGTGTAAAACCCATTCATGTTTTTATTGTTTCATTTTTAACTACATATATATCCATATCTATCCCAAAAGCAATTTTGAAATACTCACTTTTTATCAAGTCTTTTGAAAGCATTTAACTTAGTTTTCATAGAACCAGGAACTGTCTTTCCTTTTGTACTTGTGTTTCTGCAGTTTACTTAATTAAAGACATCTGCAGTCATAACTACAACTAACATAAACATGTTAAGGGACAAAGTACCAGAAAGCAGCCTATTGGTTGTGAGTGTTCAGTATGCAGAGGCACAAATTGGTAGTATATTTTACATAGGGAATGGAAAGCATTGGTTAATCTGGTTAATCACTTGAAAGAATTTCTAATACATCTTTCGTTGAGTATTTTGCATTGGAAGTAAAATAAACCACTTTAAGAAACAGAATTTATTGGCTCATATAACCCAAAATCAGGGGTGGATCTGACATGGCTCAGTTCGGGGGCTCAAATGATGTCATCAGCTCCCAATCTTCCTCCATCTCTCAGCTGTGCTCACCACTATGTTGGCTTCATATGAGATTCCATGTGGTGGCAAGATGCCGATGGTAGCTCCTGGCACAGAAGAGAGAACATGTATCGCTCTCAGCAATCCTAGCAAAAGACTCCCTACTCTTCATTGCTGAGATTGGGTATGTGCCCCTCTGCACCTATCTGTTGCCAGGGCAATGTGATGACCTGATTGATTAGGACTGAGTCCCATGCCCCCTGGAGCCCTAATCAACCCCATGGACTGGGAAGCATCGCCTTGGAGTGTTCTAGCATGCTATTACAGAAGTCCACTCCTGCGCTAATGATTGAAGGACGACTGCGTGCTGCTTGAGGACAAGTATAACATCTTGTTCCTCCCTGTACTCCCACCCCCCACACACAGCACCCGCATGTTCCCCTGCACACAGCAGGCACTGCTCATTGTGAACTACAAATCACAGGCATCTTTATCTTCATTTACTGTGCACCTTAAGGCAATTCATAGAAGATTTGCCCTTGGTGTGCAAAATGCCAGTCCCCATTCGCCTGAATTTTGCTATCTTTGGATCTCTCATGCTGTCAAAAGGCCTCAAAGCACAGGTTTGAATGGGGTTTGGACTCAAAGACCCACAGGGCTGAGCTCCATATAGAATCCCCCGAGTAAAGTCTTTCCTCTCCATCTCGAGTCTTGCATGGTGCTTTATAATGCTGGTTATGGCGAGGCTGCGGTTTTAATTTCACCTTCTGGGTTTGTACCAGAGCCACTTTTCTCCTTGGGTCTTTCCCCTACACCTCCTCCTTCTCCCCCCTTCCCTTGGTCTCTCCCTTCCCTGCAGCCACAGCTGCCTGGTTCCAGGGCACTCAGACAGCAGTGTTGCTTAGGCAACCCAGGAGGGGGCTTCAATCTGCTGTTTCCCCAGAGGGGCTGGGCTGGCCCTGAGCCAGGAAGAGGCAGGGGGCAGGGAACCTGACCGCCCAGCACAGGGCATGTAGGGAAGTAAACAGACCACTGGTGTGCTACCTGCCAGAAGAGGTAGGAATGTCATGGGTGTGACTGTCTGAGTGTCGTACAAGCAAACTGCCAAGGATGCTACGGCCGGCTAAGAGAACAGGAACGAGACAGGAGAAGGAAGGCCTGATGCATCTTGGGCTCAGATCTGCAGTGTTGGAGTTAAATGACCGAGGGTCTGTATTAGTTTCCTGGGGCTGTGGCAACAAAGTACTACAAAGTAGGCGGCTTAAAAAAACAGAAATTTGTGGGCCGGCCCTGTGGCTTAGCGGTTAAGTGCGCACGCTCCACTGCTGGCAGTCTGGGTTCGGATCCCGGGCGCGCACCGACGCACTGCTTCTGTGGCCATGCTGAGGCCGCGTCACACATACAGCAACTAGAAGGATGTGCAGCTATGACATACAACTGTCTACTGGGGCTTTGGGGGGAAAAAAATAAATAAATAAAAAAAAAAAACAGAAATTTATTGTTTCACAGTTCTGGAGGCAAGAAGTCCCAAATCAGGGTGTCGGCAGAACCACACTCCCTCGGAGCCCGTAGGGGAATCCTTGCCTCTTCCTGGCTTCTGGTGGTTTATGGTATCATCGGCCTTCCTTGGCTTGTAGCTGCATAGCTCCAGTCTCTGCCTTCATGGTCACATGTGTCTCTTCACGTGGCCATCTTCTTATAAGGACACCAGTAATATTGGAGTAGGGGCCCACCCTACTCCAGTGTGACTTCATCGTGACTAATTACATCTGCAACGACTCTATTTCCAAACAGGTCATGTTCTGAAGTATCGGGTGTTAGGACTTCAACATGCCTTTTTTTTGAGGGGACACAATTCAACCCATACGAGGCTCCCAGACACGTATGAAATGATGGAGAAAGTGGTTTTAGAAGGTCCTGTTGTGTAAGACAAAGGCCTGGAAAGGTTATCTGATCAGACGGGAAGGCCCGGAAGACCAGGCTGAGGAGCTTGGCCTTTATTTATCAGAGGGGAGTCACGAAGCGTCTCGGAGCAGCATGACTGCCTGTGTGACTATCTTTGAGACTCAGGGGTTTTGTCACCGGCTGCTTTTTAGTTTTTAGTACCAGTGGGATGAGCCACTTCTTTCTCCAGTGCGTACACCCCAACTACCAGTTTAAGTCACAGGCTAACTGCATAGTTGAAGCATGGCAAAAGCCTCCAAAATGGATAGCACAGAGCTTGGTGTAGTTCAGAAGTAAGACCACTGCTTGCCAACTGTGTCAGCCTCAGTGCCTCATCAGTCCAATGACGATAATAAGAGTACCTATCTCATAGAGTTGTTGGAGGGATTCAATGAAGACGTTGTATATGTATCTTAGAAGAATGCTTGGCAAAGGAAGAACTCAACAAATGTTCATAATTATTATGCAAAGATGAACAGTTCATTTGGCCAAGAAGGGCAGGAAAAGGAATTATTATTAGTGCTGGTTGTAGGACTGTAGGCCCTGGAACTAGACCCTGCCCCCCTTCTCCCCTCCAGGAACAACAGTGGCTCATATTTGCACAGCTCCTCTTTTCCAAGTGCTCTGTCATCCATTCTCCTTCTCTCTATGTAATCCTTGTGAGGTAGTAATCTCTCTATGTAATCTTGTGAGGTAGTCAGGGCTTTCATTATTATCTCCATTTTGCAGATTATAAACTGAGACCCAGATGCACTAAATTAGCTACTTTCAACATGTGTTGTTCTGAGACGCATATGGTAGATGATGCTTTCGGGGACACACGCCCACGTGTAATCCTGCCATAGCTTCATCCCTTCGTCTCCCACTGAAGAGTGTTTGATGCTATGCAGCCATTAAGCAGGGTAGGTAGAGCTATATGTAATTGATTGGAAAGATGCTTCTGATATATTGTTATGAAAAACTCAGACCGCAAATCTACTGTTTACAGTAATCATGTATGTTTACATGTGCATAAAGTTGTGAGACAGGCCACAGAGGACTCTGCTCACAGTGGTGAACTCTGGAACTGAGGAGCGAGGGGTGGTAGAGTGGGTGGAGGGAGCTTTCACTTTTACTTTATGCAGTTTTTACATAGGCATGTATTTTTTTTAATTATATTGAGGTCATAATAGTTTATAACATTGTGAAATTTCAATTGTACATTACTATTTGTTAGTCACCATATAAATAGACCCCTTTACCCCTTATGCCCACCCCCTAATCCCCTTCCCCTCTGGTAACCATAATCTGTTCTCCTTGTCCACATGTTTGTTTATCTTCTACATATGAATGAAATCGTACAGTAGTTGTCTTTCACTGTCTGGCTTATTTTGCTTAACATAATACCCTCAAGTTCCATCCATGTTGTTGCAAATGGGGCGATTTTGTCTTTTTTTATGGCTGAGTAGCATTCCGTTATATATATATACACCACATCTTCTTTATCCATTCATCCGTTGATGGGCATTTGGGTTGCTTTCACATCTTGGCTATTGCGAATAATGCTGCAATGAACATAGGGGTGCACAAGTCTCTTTGAATTGTTGATTTCAAGTTCTTCGGATAAACACTCAATAGTGGGCTAGTTGGGTCATATGGTACTTCTATTTTTTATTTTTTGAGAAATCTCCATACTGTTTTCCATAGTGGTTGCACCAGTTTGCATTCCCACCAGCAGTGCATGAGAGTTCTCTTTTCTCCACATCTTCTCCAACATTTGTTATGTTTTGTCTTGGTGATTATAGCCGTTCTAGTGAGTGTAAAGTGATATCTCACTATAGTTTTGATTTGAATTTCCCTGATGATTAGTGATGTTGAATATCTTTTCATGTATCTGTTGGCCATCTGTATACCTTCTTTGGAAAAATGTCTGTTCATATCCTGTGCCCATTTTTTGATCAGGTTGTTTGTTTTTTTGTTGTTCAGTTGTGTGAGTTCCTTATATATTTTGGAGATTAACCCCTTGTTGGATATATGATTTGCAAATATTTTCTCCCAGTTGGTAGGTTGTCTTTTCATTTTATTCCTAGTTTTCTTTGCCTTGCAGAAGCTCTTTAGTCTGATGAAGTCCTATTTGTTTATTTTTTCTTTTGTTTCCCTTGCCTGAGTAGACATGATATTCGAAAAGATCCTTCTAAGACTGATGTCAAAGAGTATACTGCCTATACTCTCTTCTAGGAGTTTTATGGTTTCACATCTTACCTTCAAGTCTTTGATCCATTTTGAGTTAATTTTTGTGTACAGAAAAAGATAATGATCTACTTTCATTCTTTTGCAGGTGGCTGTCCAGTTTTCCCAGCACCATTTATTGAAGAGACATTCCTTTCTCCATTGTGTGCTCTTGGCTTCTTTGTCGAAGATTAGCTGTCTGTACATGTGTGGTTTTATTTCTGGGGTTTCTGTTCTGTTCCATTGATCTGCGTGTGTGTTTTTGTAGCAGTACCATGCTGTTTTGTTTACTATAGCTTTGTAGTATATTTTAAGTCAGGGATTGTGATGCCTCCAGCTTTCTTCTTTTTTCTCAGGATTGCTTTAGCTATTCGGGATCTTCTGTTGCCCCATATGAATTTTAGTACTCTTTGTTCTATTTCTGTGAAGAACGTCATTGGGATTCTAATTGGGATTGCATTGAATCTGTAGATTGCTTTAGGTAGTATGGACATTTTAACTATGTTTATTCTTCTAATCCATGTGCATGGAAAATCTTTCCATTTATTTATGTCATCATTGATTTCTTTCAATAATGTCATAGTTTTCATTGTATAGGTCTTTCACCTCCTTGGTTAAATTTATTCCTAGATATTTTATTCTTTTAGTTGAGATTGTATTGGAATTGTATTCTTGAGTTCTTTCTGTTAGTTCATTATTAGCGTATAGAAATGCAACTGATTTTTCAGTTGATTTTGTACCCTGCAACTTTGCTGTAGTTGTTGAGTATTTCTAATAGTTTTCCAATCGATTCTTTAGGATTTTCTGTATATAAAATCGTGTCATCTGGAAACAGAGTTTCACTTCTTCCTTGCCAATTTGGATATGTTTTATTTCTTTTTCTTGCCTAATTCCTCTGGCCCAAACCTTCAGTACTATGTTGGATAAGAGTAGTGAGAGTGGGCACCCCTGTCTTGTTCCTGTTCTCAGATGGATGGCTTTTAGTTTTTCCCTGTTGAGTATGATGTTGGCTGTGGGTTTGTCATATACGGCCTTTATTATGTTGAGGTACTTTCCTTCTATACCATTTTATTGAGAGTTTTTCATCATAAATGGATGTTAGATCTTCTCAAATGCTTCTCTGCATCTATTGAGATGATCAGGTGGTTCTTATTCCTCATTTTGATGATGTGGTGTATCACATTGATTGATTTGTGGTTGTTGAACCGTGCCTGCATCCCTGGTATAAATCCCACTTGATCATGGTGTGTGATGCTTTTAATGTATTACTTTATTCAGTTTGCCAATATTTTGTTGAGGATTTTTGCATCTGCATTCATCAGTGATATTAGCCTATAATTTTCCTTCTTTGTGTTGTCCACGTCTGGTTTTGGTATCAGGATGATGTTGGCCTCGTAAAATGTGTTAAGAAATGTTCCGTATTCTTCAATGTTTTGGGATAATTTGAGAAGGATAGGTAGTATATCTTCTTTAAATGTTTGGTAGAATTCTCCAGAGAATCCATCTGGTCTTGGGCTTTTATATTTTGGGGAGATTTTTGATTACTGTTTCAACCTCTTTACTTGTGATTGATCTATTCAGATTCCCTAGTTCTTCTTGATTCAGTTTTGGAAGGTTGTATGAACTTAAGAATTTATCTATTTCTTCTGGATTGTCCAATTTGTTAGCATATAGTTTTTCATAGTATTATTTTATAATCCTTTGTATTTCTGTGGTATCAGTTGTAATTTCTCCTCTTTTATTTCTAATTTTATTTATTTGAGCCTTCTCTCTTTGTTTCTTAGTGAGTCTGGCTAAGGGTTTGTCAATTTTGTTTATCTTCTCAAAGAACCAGCTCTCAGTTTCGTTGATCCTTTCCACTGTTTTTTTTGTTTGTTTCAATTTCACTTATTTGTACTCTAAGTTTTATTATTTCCTTTCTTCTGCTGGCTCTGGGCTCTGTTTGTTAATCTTTTTCTCATTCTGTTAGGTGTAGTTCAGGATTATTTATTTGACATTTTTCTTATTTGTTAAGGTGCACCTGTATTGCTATGAATTTCCCTCTGAGGACTGCTTTTGCTGCATCCTGTATGAGTTGGTGTGGTGTATTCTCATTTTCATTTGTCTCCAGATATTTTTTGATTTCTCCTTTAATTTCATCAATGATCCATTGGTGGTTTAGTAGCGTGTTGTTTAGTCTCCACATCTTTGTCATTTTCCTAGCTTTTTTGATTTCCAGTTTCATAGCATTGTGGTCAGAAAAGATGCTTGCTATGATTTCAGTCTTCTTAAATTTATTGAAGCTTGCCTTGTTTCCCCAGCATATGGTCTATCTTTGAGAACATTCCATGTGCACTTGAGAAAAATGTGTGTTCTGCTGTTTTTGGATGGAGTGTTCTACATATATCTATTAAGTCCACTTGGTCTAATTTTTGGTTTAATTCCTCTATTTGCTTGTTGACTTTCTTTGTGGATGATCTATCCATTGATGTAAGTGGGGTGTTAAGGTCCTCTACTATTACTGTGTTTCTGTTAACATCTCCTTTTATGTCTGTTAATAGTCACTTCATGTACTTTGGTTCTCTTGTGTTAGGTGCATATATATTTATAAGTGTTATATCCTCTTGGTCGAGCATCCCTTTTATCATTATATACTGCCCTTCTTTGTCACTCATTGCCTTTTTTATATGAAGTCTACTTTTTCTGATATAAGTATGGCAACAACTGCTTTCGTTTGCCATTAGCCTGGAGTATCATCTTCCATCCCTTCACTCTAAGCCTGTGTTTGTCTTTAGAGCTCATATGTGTTTCCTGGAGGCAGCATGTTGTTGAGTCCTGTTTTTTAATCCATCCAGCCAATCTGTGTCTTTTGATTGAGAATTCAATACGTTACATTTAGAGTGATTATTGATATATGAGGGCTTAATGCTGCCATTTTATCACTTGTTTTCCAGTTGTTCTGTATTTCCCTTGTTTCTTGTCCCATGTATTTCAGACTGCCAATTCAGTTGGGTGGTTCTCTATGATGGTTTTCTCATTATTTATCATTTGTGTCTCTGTTCTGGTTTTTTGTTTAGCAGTTGCTGTGAGGTTTATATAAAAGATCTCGCAGATGAGATAGTCCATTTTCTGATAGCCTCTTATTTCCTTAGTCTAGACAGGTTCCTTCCTTTCCTCTTCCCCAACTCAGTTATTGTTATCACAACTTATTTCATTTTGTGTTCTGAGTTTGTGGTTAAAATGAAATGATCATATTTATTTTTGATGTTTTCCTTCCCTTTATCTCTAATGTTGTGATTGTTTGTTAATCTGTTCTGAGAGCTGCAGTTTTCTGATTTTGTTTGCCTATTTATCTCCTTGTTCAAGGCTTTGTAAACTGTTTCTTTTTTTTTTCAGGTATGAGGGCCTTCTTGATCATTTCTTGTAGAGGAGTCTTGTGGCAATGAACTCCCTCAGCTTTTGTTTATCTGGGAAAGATTTTATTTCTCCATCGTATCTGAAGGATATTTTCACTGGATAGAGTATTATTGGCTGAAACTTTTTGTCTTTCAAAATTTTGAATATGTCATTCTACTCTGTCCTAGCCTGTAAGTTTTCTGCTGAGAAATCTACTGAAAGCCTGATAGGGGTTCCTTTGTAGGTTATTATCTTCTGCATTGCTGCCCTTAATATTTTTTCTTTGTCATTGACTTTTGCCAGTTTTACTAATATATGCCTTGGAGAAGGTCTTTTTACAATGATGTAATTAGGAGTTCTATTGGCTTCTTTTACTTGTAATTCCAGCTCCTTCCCCAGATTTGGGAAGTTCTCAGCTATTGTTTCTTTGAACAATCTCTCTGCTCCTTTCTCCCTCTGGAATACCTATAATGCTTATTTTGCATTTCCTAATTGAGCCAGATGTTTCTTGGAGAATTTCTTCATTTATTTTTAGTCTTAGTTCTCTCTCCTCCTCCATCTGTAGCATTTCTATATTTCTGTCCTCTAAATTGCCAATTCTGTCCTCCATAATATCAGCTCTGTTATTTAAGGACACCAGATTTTTCTGTATCTCATTCATTGTGTTTTTCATCTCCAACATTTCTGATTGTTTTTTCTTTATAATTTCAATATCTTTTGTGAAGAATTACCTCTGTTCATTAATTCTATTCTTGATTTCATTGAACTGTCTTTATGGGTTTTCTTGTAACTCGTTGAGTTTTTTTTTATGATATCTATTTTGAATTCTCTGTCATTTAGTTTGTAAATTTCTGTGCCTTTAGGATTGATTTCTGGGTGCTTGTCATTTTCCTTCTGGTCTGGAGTATTAATATACTTCTTCATACTATTTGATGGTGTGGATTTGTGCCTTCACATAGTGATTGTATCTGGTTGCAGATTCCACCTGCTGCCACAGGCAGGTGTGTATTCTGAGCCTGCCGCAATCTCTGGCAGCTGTGTGTGTCCTTTGGAAGCTATGCTGACAGGGCCTATCTGTGTTTGCCCACTTGCCACTGCTGCTTGCATGTGCTCCTGGAGATCCACCGCTAAGGCCCTTGGACCGAACTGGTGCACCAGGAGTCGGGGGAGGGGTGCTTTCTTTCATGTGCATGATCCCTTGAGTCCCAGCTCTGCACTCACTGTCTGTCCAGCTTGGTGTGGATGCCCCCATGATTTCTTAGCTGCCTCGGTGTGGCACATTCCCACAGACTGGGAGGTAACTCCAAGAGTGCAAGCCTTCCTGTGGAGGGCTGCCTTCTCTCCCGTCTCCTCTCAGGGTCATGTGCCAGCTACCATGAGGTTCTGCCCCTAGGTTGCTGCCACATGGGAGAGAGAGGCGATACCCTTACCTCCTTTCACTGCCTCCTAGGCGGTCCAGCACCCCCACATTCAAATGTATGACTGTGTGGATCTCTCAGACATCTATTGTGCTGTGTGGGTATCCTCTGTTGGTTTATGTGTATCCTTTTCATTGTATCTTAGGGGGGAGAGGCTAAAGGAAGAGCTCAATCTGCCATGATGCTGATGTCACTCTCCAAAGGTAAATATTTTAAACAGTCTCTCAAAATCTTTTTGGTAACCCGTAACCATTTCTAAGTTTCCTAGGTCCCCCAGCATCCTTACTACGATTTGGTACATGTCACAGTGTGACAGATTTGGCAGCAAAGCAACATGGGGCCTTTAAGCATGTATTATTTTTATAATGAAATGTTAATTCCATTTTGAAAATAAAAGAAAGCATTCAGTATGCAAGCAACATTATTATAGGCATACCTTGAATCTGCTCTGATTTTCTTCAAGGAAATCATTCATGAATATGCATAGACCATCTCTGGAAGGATATTTAAGTAGCTGATGACAGGGGTTGCCTCTCAAGAGGGAGAATGGGGGACTAGTGTTGGAGTCAGGGATGGAAGGACAATGGACTTTTCACTGTATACTCTTTTATAAGATTTAATTTGTTTTTAACCAAATGCATGTATTATGAATTCAAATGAGTTAGGATAAAATTATTAAAAGCTTCAGTGATTTATAATTACCAATGAATAATTTGTAACTCACCTCATGACTGATCACAACACACTAGTTCTTCCCACTGGATTAGATGCTCAGCAGAGCACTGAGATCCAGACTCAGGACTTCTGACACCTAGTCTGTGGCTTTTTACATTTCATGATTGCCCAAGTGGTTGCTTCAAGGCTGCACCCTCCCACCCCCAACACCCCCATGCCCCCCCCCCGCCCCAAGCTGAACAAGCCATGGTAGTAACATTGCAATTGTCATGGCAGAAGGTCATGACTGTGAAATTAATTCCTCAAGCAGTCTTTAGCCAACCACACTTCTATATTGTTTTACCTACTTCCTTTTTTCTTATTGAGATATAACTTACACATGGTAAAGTGTACAAATATGAAATGTTCATCTCAATGAATTTTTATATATGTTCACTGTGTAACCACCATCCAGTTCAAAATATAGACCATACCATCTTTCTGGAAGGCCCCGTCATGCCACCTCAAGTCCATATCACCCTCTAACTTCTATCATCATAGATTAATTTTGCCTGTTTTTGAACTTCACAAAGTGGAATCATATAGTATCTACTCTTTGGTGTCTGACTTCTTTTTTTAACAGTATTTCATGAGATTCACCCATGCTGTGTGTAGCCATTGTTTGTTCCTTCCAGGAATGGAAGTGCTGAACCATAGGGTATACATATACTTAGCTTTGTATAGACTGCCAAGCAGTTGTCCAACGTAGATGTGCAATTTATACTCCTACCAGCAATAGAAGAAAGTTCCAGGTGCTCCACATCCTCACTCACACTAGGTATTTCCAGCCCTTTAAATTTAAGACATATTGATGGGGGTCACCAACTCTGATTTTTGTGTGGGTGTGAGGAAGATCAGCCCTGAGCTAACACGGATGCTAGTCCTCTTTTTGCAGAGGAAGATTGACCCTGGGCTAACATCTGTGCCCATCCTCCTTCACTTTACATGGGACACCACACAGTGTGGCTTGACAAGCAGTGGGTCGTTGCGCACCCGGGATCCGAATCCGCGAACCCTAGGCCACCAAAGTGGAGCGTGCGCACTTAACCACCACGCTGCCAGGCCGGCCCCCACCAACTCTGTTTTGACCCTCTCCTTGATTCTCTGGTCCCCCATCTGCTCAGTCTGCTGTCCTAACAGCCCCTCAATGGAATCTTAGGCCTTAGATCACCTGACCAATGCTTCCTGCCCTTCTTTTGTGGAATAGAGCCCTCTCCCCAGCCCCTGATGGAATCCTAGTGCTCACCACAAATAAATGTGATATCTGCTACAGGCTGAGACACGACTCCAGCACAGACTGGGCCCTGATGCTAATCACAGACAGGTCTCTACCCTAGTCACAGACCATACTCATAGCCCACCGCAGACTGAGCCCTAATCTCAGGTACAGGGTGAACCCTAAGCCCAACCACAGTCTGAGCCATGATCCCAATAGCAGAGTGAGCTCTCATCCTATATATAGGCTGAGCACCCCCCCACTCACAAACTGACCTGATCCAAACTCATACTGATAAATACAAATGGGCCAATCACGTTAGAAACTATTAGTGAATGTGAAAATCCAAAAATAAAATGCATCGTGAAGCGAACTACTGTCCCTGTAGTCTCTCCTCAGTTCACTTCAAATTTTAACTGTAACTGAATTTTGCTAAGTTGGAAAGAGAGACTATAATCAAGCCCACCATGATGTGTTGTAAAGAACAGGCTGGAGGTGAGGGAGTGTGGCTCAAGGAAGCCTGAAGCTGAGCTAGCCCTGAAGCTGAGCTAACCCGTGGCAGAAAGACGGCTAACCTTCCTCCTGTCCTCACAAGATGGCAGTTTTATTTTAAGGGTGTTTTTAACAGCTTTAAAAATGGATTCAAAGAACACTGGGGGAAGCCTCTGGTTTTAAGGCTTCTGCCCATGGTGCCTTTTTTTTAACAATGGTATCTGACTCCGAGGGAGAGTTGTTCCTTCGTTACGTTCTGATCACGTTGCTTTTCACATCCCCCTCCCTGCAGTGGCTGTTGGAGAGGAGAAAGGAACCAGACCCTTCAAGAGTAAATGCTCAGAGGTTCTGTTTGCCCTTCGTCTGCTAGTCAGCAGCAAGCTGAGAACACAATTTTCACTTTTCCTTATGCCCTTGAGAAAAATCTTGATTTCACCCTCACTACTAAGAGAAGTGCACCTGAATGGACTGTCCTGTGAAGGATGGGTGAGGGGTGCACCGGTTGGCAAGTGGACCTTCCCAATGGTTTTCTCTCCTGGATGAAAACCCTGGTTGGTCTAGATTTCTTATTCCCTAAACATTAACTGGGTAAGACAACTTGTGCGAAGAGGCCACATGGTATTGACGACGGCCACTGGGCCAGGAGTCAGGAGACCTGGATGGTTTTGCCACCATATGTGACCTGGTGCAAATCCCTTTCTCTGTCTAGGCCCCCCTCTCCATCTATAGTAACAAAGTTTAAGTGTAGTTCTTCATAATGTCCTTTACATACATTATCTCATTTAATCCTTACAACAGTCCCAATGAGATGGGAACTATCATTATTCCCATTTTACAAAAGTGGGAGCAGGGATTTAGAGAAATTAAGACTTGCTCAAGGTAACAGAGTAGTCAAGTAGTTTTGTTTTGTTTTAGTTGAATGTAGCCCTATAATGTTGCTATTTGTCATTAATTTGCTCATTGAAAAGCGTTTATTATGCATCTTCATGTGCCAAATATTGTTTTTCACTCAAGGAACATAGACATATCCAGACCTAATCTTGTTAGCTAACTACTCTATAAAGGTCAGCGTGTCAGCTGAAGGGAGTATGAATAAAGAGTTTTCATTTCTCCTTCTCTTAGGACAAATTTGGTTAACTTTACAGCTCTGTCCCCCTGAAAGTCTAATATAAAGGTGCTATGTCAGCTAGGTATTAGGCAGCATTGCTTATGGTAAAAATAACCCCCGATTGGTAAAGTGCCCCTGGCCCAGGATATGTAAGTACCTGGTGGGAAACCATGGCTTTGGGCCTCCCTACGCACAGTGACTCTTGTAAGTAGTCTCATCTCTCACAGGGAACCTGAAAGCTATGCCTAGGGGATGCAAGGTATTGACTCCTATTTGGGACACGGGATTTCTAAACTAAGGTTGTCATCACATTCACTCATGTGATCTTGTCTCCTTGTACCTGAGCTGTCATCAGGGGGGCCAAAGAAGACTCATCACTGAATCACTACAAGAACTCCTGCTGGAGAGAAGGACCAGATACTGTCCTGCTGGCATGCTGTTTCTTATCTTGGACCCTTGTGAATTAGTTTGATGCCAAGTGAGGCCTATGGTAACTGAGTGAGGCCAGATGACTAGTTGAGCCCAAACACCATCTGATGGTGGACATTTCAGGGACAAATTCAAGTCAAGTAGTTCTGAAGATGGGATTTCAACCCTGCTTGTGAACCAGAGCCATGGTTCTCAATCTTGGCCACACATTGGACTCAAATTGAAATGATGTTGGAATCATTTGCCACAATGGACACAGCGATGGAAAAGAACAAAACGCTGCTACACAAACATAGATGAATCTCTCTGACATGATGGTGAAGGGAAGAAGCCAGAGACAAAAGAGTACATACAGGATAATTCCACTTATCTGAAGTTCAAAAACAGGCAAAACTAACCAGAATAGAGGCTGTTGTTGAGGGGCGGGTATCGGCTGAAAGGAGGTACAAAGGAGCCTTCTGGGGAGCTATAGATATTCCATATCTTGATCTATGTGGTGGTTCCGTGAGTGGGTGTACATATTCATAAAATACGTGAAGGCAAAGTTAATCGGGGAATCCAGACACAGAAAGATAGGCTGGACCCAAGGGTGAGTAGGGTGCTTAGTGGGAGATCAGGCAAATTTGAGGCCTTAGCTGGAGGCTGAATCATCTGGAAAAGCTCCCACTGACTCTGCAGGGTAGAGAGTACGAGCCCCATGGTACAGGTGTGTGAATAGTGTTCAATCAGAGAGACCCAAGGTTTTAAGGAGAAGAGAAATAGGGGCACAGGACCTGGATTTCCAACTCCCAAGGGAAGCAGGGAGGCAGCTTGGAGCTTTAACCAAAAGGTTAAACCTCCACTCTACCAGGGGCTATTGATATAAAACACAGGAGAGGTAATATTTTGTGACTATCAAGTGACAGCTTTTGGGATGTTTTACTTTTCACGTGTCTCTCTTTTTTTCCCCACCTACAGTAGTCCTCCCTTATCTGCAGTTTTGCTTTCCATGGTTTCAGTTACTCATAATCAACTATGGTCAGAAAATATTAAATGGAAAATTCCAGAAGTAAATAATTTGTTTTAAATTGTGGTGCTGTGATGAAATCCCACACTAACCCACCCAGGACTTGAATCATCCCTTTGTCCAGAATTCCACACTGTATACACCACCCCGCCCCACCCAGTTAGTCACTTAGTAGCCCTCTCGGTTATCAGGTCAACTGTCTCAGTATCGCAGTACTTGTCTTCAAGTAACCCTTATTTTATTTAATAATGGCCCCAAAGTGCAAGAGTAGTTATGCTGGCAATTTGGATAGGCCAAAGAGAAGCCATAAAGTGCTTCCTTTAAGGGAAAAGGTGAAAGTTCTCGACTTAATAAGGAAAGAAAAAAAATCATATGCTGAGGTTGCTAAGATCTACAGTAACTTTTATTACACTATATTGTTCTAATTGTTATATTTTATTATTAGTTATTGTTGTTAATCTCTTACTGTACCTAATTTATAAATTAAACTTTATCATAGGTATGTATAGGAAAAACCAGTACATATAGGGTTTGGTACTATCCATGGTTTCAGGCAACTACTGAGGGTCTTGGAACGTATCCCCTGTGGATAAGGGGTCACTGTTGTATTTTATAAGAGGTTTAATTGCAGGAGAATTTAATAAAATAATTTATAAGGTCTTATTTTTTGTCAGTTTGGAGCCCAGACAGCACCTGAAATTAGGCCCTGCCCATGGTTGAAATGGATTCGTTCATTCCTGCCTTCAGGCTGGGACGAAACTTCTGCCATAAAACCAAATTGAAGGGGAGAATCCAGGAGTCCTGTCTTATGAGAAATGGCTGATAGGATGGAGATCATGGCCCTGGAGAAGCAAAGATCTGGGGGAAGAGGATAGGACATGAGAAGTGTCTCCAGATATCTGAAAGTTTGCCATGTAAGAAAAAGGCAAACTTGCCCAAGGTGGCTTCAGAGGGGAACAAGGCAGTGAGTGGAAATTCTGGAATTAGAGTTCAATGAGAAGACCCCTTCATGAGGAATCAGAGACCTCGCAATTTTCCTAAAATGCAGTTTACTCATGCAAGCTTTCATTTGCTGTGCTAGGCTCTGTGTACAGAAAGCATGACCCACAAGGTCCCTTACAGAGCTTATTAAGTGTGGCAGAGACTGCAGGTTGCCTATATAATATTTATTCTCCTCTTCTTCCTTACTGACAAAATTATGATTTTGTTCAAGCTGTAATGTGTTCTGCTGAAATATTACATTGTCCAATCTCTCTTGGAGCTAGGGATGACCAGTGATATGTGAATGGAAGTTGTAGAGTGGGACTCCCAGGACATCTCCTTAAAGGAGGCTGACTTAGGTAATAGAGATACCATTACTGCCCTCTCCTTATTTCTGTCTAGAATATAGATGTAATGGCTGAAGTTTGGGCTGCCATCTTGGACCATGAGTTGCCCTTCAGAATTGAATCCACTAAAGATAGTGGAAGAGAAAGACATAGGGATCTTGTGTCGCTAATGACTGTGAAGTCTCCATATGAGTTCTATATTGACTGTCTCTGGGCTTCTTTTACGTAAGAGAAAAAACCTCTACCTTGTTTTTTAAGTTATTTATTTAGGTTTTCTGTTGTATGCAGACAATCCTCATCCTGATACACTAAGCAAAACTTTTTTTCAAACTAAAATTGTATAAAATGACAACTGAGATTGCTTTTAGCTCAAACAGCTGGATACTATGACTATTACTCTATGAAGTCCCAGTATCGTGTCACCTTCCACATGAAACTTTCCCGGATTTTTTAGGAAGATTTAATCTTTCTCTCCTTGGTTCTCCAACAGCACTTTGTTTATTCTGCTAGAATAACACTTTTCAAATTGAGTCTTATGGCAGGTCCCTGACACACACAGTTAGGATTACTGTTCGTTATTGACTGCATAGGTATAGCATGATCAGAGTGTTTAAATGGGGCGGGCACTCGTGTTGCTGTCCAAGGTCCTGAAGCTAGGACACCGTTGTTTTCTCCAGTCTCTGAGACACTAATTCCACCTGACCAACCTCACCAAACAATTTTGAGGAGGCAAGAAAGAGGCAATGGCGGGAGAAACCAGTAAGAGCTGAAAGAGAGAGACAAACGGATAGAACACAGAGGCTGCTCAGAACATGGCCACTGTAGGGAGGCCAGGGAGCAAAAATGAAAAAAGAAAAAAAGGTTTTCTTTTGACAATCTCAGATAATGTCATCTGAGTTAACAAAGATTGACAGCTAAAAACAAGTCATAAGTTTGTGTTCTAAGTGATGCAAAGGTGTGCAACTATTAATATGAACAACTACATTTGTGCAGACAGGGAAACAGAACGTCATCCAGGTGGAGACAGCAGGGGGAGTGATCTTTGTTGGATTTACACCAGTATGCTCACGCTTCTTCTCTTCAATCTTGACAAATAGTTTGTGATTTTTAAAAATAGTGTCACACAAGAACTTGGACTGTGACTTATGTTTTACAATTCATACATACAGCTGATTTCATGTATTTTTTCATGGTCTACTATATTTTTATTGGTTACAAGAAATGTTTTCCTTCCCCCAAATTTGAATAATGGGATATTTTCCCCATATTTCCCTCCTCCTTCCAACCCACCCATGTTTGGCTTGGCTAGCCAAGTGAGCCCCTCCTGTCCGAGATTCTTACAGTGCTCTTGATTCAAATTCACACTAGGTGTTTAAAAATGCACTATCTCAGTTAATCCTCTCAACAGCCCACAATATCAGTATAATTATTGTCCTTACAATTAAATTCATGTCATGGATCTTTGAGGCTGTTTGTGAATTGAATAACTGAAACAATGAATAGTAATTCACAAATGTCAAGGGTCTATTCTGATTTACCTGTCTGTCTCCCAAAATAGCCCACAAAAACTTTGAAGTCATGAACCATATCTTATTCATCATTACATTTTCAATAATATCTAGCATGCTTCCTGAAACATAGTAGGGGCTCAAAAGTATTTTTGGAATAAGTGAATAAATGAATGGAAATATATAACAATTAGCATTGCATTTAAATCATTTAAATAGGGTGCGTTTATGAATAATAGATCAAAGATACATGAGGGAAATCTCAAAATAGTCTTAACTGTGGTGAAAGGATTAGAAAAACAACCTACATGCCATTTCTACTATATAAAATAATGCATTCTTGAAAATTAAGACAGTGAGCAGAAATAGTGAAATATTCCCCCTTCACATCTAGGTGTCACTCCCGTAATGAACCAAAATGATTTAGCTTATTCTAAGGTATAAAAGCGTAAGCCCATGGTCCCCTCTCCTTCCCTTTTCTTTTTTTCTTCCCTTTTCTCCTTTCTCCCTCCTCTCCTTCACTTTCCCGTTTTCAAACATTTACTGAGATCCTACTGCATTAAGGCACTGTAGGCATTGCGGCCCCTGCCTTCAGCCCCCCTACTCTCTAGACAGGAGGGGAAATAAGCTCACAAATAGCAATATTTATAACCATGGTGATAACATCTGACTTTGTATAGTCACATCAAACCCACAATTTTGCCTGGAGCTGCACTTTTGCCCAACATGGACCCCATCTTGGAAGACTTGCCTGATCTTATCTCCCGAGCACAGGGGCAAAGAAAATTCTTTTCCTCAGTCTGTAAGTACCCACTGTATCTGGCTGAATTACAATGACAGCAACCATTTCCTCTGGGATTAAAAGCTAGGGAAAGCCTCAGATGATATCCAAAATGACTAAAGCTACTCAAAAGAAGGATTATAACAACTGAAAGTGGCCGTGATAGCTCTTCCAATCCAACCCCGTCATTTTTCAGATCTGGAAGCTGGGGTCTAGAGAGGTGGAAGGATCTGCCTGTGGTCACACAGCAAATCAGTGGCAGTGCCAGGGCTAGGGCACAGGTTTACAGGCTCCCACTAAGTACTCCTATTTTCCACTATTTCTTAGAGTTCCCCAGGTTTACTCAGGGCTAACGTGTACAACCACAGGCTGTGCCCTGAGCAGCTTTGACATGACCGTGATGCAGATGGCACTCTTCGAGTTTTGCATGCAGCAGCCCTGGTTTCACTGACATGCTCCTGAGATTATTTTAAGTAGTGCAGGACAAACGTCTAAAGATACTAATAATTATGCATTTATTTTAGTGTTTAAGAAACATACAAAAGCACATCAAACTTTTACTTTGTGGATAGGGATATTATATAGTGATCTAAAGTTTCCTTTAAAATTTAAGTCAAAAACATGAATGAATTAAGATTATTTTTAAAAAGTAGTGTAACTGGTACAAGAATGTAGTAAAAATCATGAAAGTGGTATGCAAATTATTAAAGTTTAGGAAAATCATGTTTTTTACATAATGCCACATCCCTCCAAGATAAGATAAAGGACTTCAATAAATCTACCTTCTCAGGACATTATGAGAAGACAACTCTTTAATGTGAAAGTGATGATTGAATAGCTGGATACATGTACATGTAGCAGAAACAGGTTAAAAGCAGTTAGGAGAGGATATTTTATTTGGGAAGGATAGAGGACAACTGGACGGGAGAGTTGGGCCTGAGTTTTGGCGTGTCACAGAGATGATTCTGTTTTCAAATATGCACTCTTGGATTTGCAAAGGATCAGGTAGACACGCTGTGACCTCTTCTCCTGTAACTGAACGTGAATATTTGTCAGAAGAGCTAGATTCAAATCCTGCTTCCGCCACTTCCCAGTTGGTGCCCTCTGCCGAGTCACTTAACCCCTTTGAGTTTATAAAAAGCTGTGTTGTGAGGAATAACTATGAGGGTGTAAAAATGCCTTTAAAGGGAGTGTGAGAGAAAGACTGAAAGAGAGAGGAAGAAAAAGAGCAGAATGACGAGAGGGAGGAGGCCAGGTTGGAGGGACTGTAAGAAGAATGGGAGCTGGTGAATTTGCTTCAGACTTTATGGGCTGAAATAGTCATTCTTGTCACAAGCTGCTAGATTTTCTGCTTATGAAAACATTCCTGAGGTGGCAGATGAATATATTTTTGAATATATTATATTCAAAATATAATATATGTAATATTATATTATATTGTATTATACTATATTATATTATATTATATATATATATGAAATATATTTTAAAAAATTTTCCAGAAACATAACACTCCAACAGGATGTATTCGAGAAATGCCAAGGAAAGGCAGAAGGAGATAAAGTCCTTGGATGAAGAGGAAGATAATGGGATTTATGCATGGATCTGCAGAAGCAGAAGCCTCACCTCCTCCACGAAGCCTTCCTGACCTCCTGGGTGGAACTGACTGTCTCCTCTTGGACTCCCGCTGTATTTACACACCTTCTACTAGGGTTAATGTGATGAGCTTCTCTGTTTGTCTGTCATTCCCATTAGATGATAAGCCCCTAGACTGCTGGTACTGTGTTTATTCACCTTCGGCATTCCCAGTTACTCCCACAGAACCTGGCACACGTGATGTGCTTGATTAACACTTATTGAATGAATGCACCTGGGTCAAGGGACTTAAAGCCACATCCTTTGAGGGATGAAGGGCAATCCAGAGGACATTGAGCCCAGAGAAGAGATAACTCTGGGGAGACATACTCACTATTTTCCAATATTTGAAGACCTATCTTGAGGAAGTGTATTTGGAACGGGCTGTGTGGTCCCCACGGCACAGCCACGACTAAGAAAGCAAGCTTGAATCACTACAAGGAATTCTAACCATCAGAACTGGCCAACAATGCCATCTCAAGGGGGAAAAGCCTCATTTCAGCAGAGCCTAGATACCACTTTTCAATGTTTCAGATACTGGACTAGATGATCTCTGTAGTCTGCCTGTCTTCTACTCTTCATAAGAGTCTCTTCTCTTTTGCTTGTTAGGTTTCCGGCTGATTTTTAAACCTTCCCCCACTGGGCACCTCTATCCATTCTTGGAACTATAGATCTCATAGCTGGAAGGAACCTCAGAATTCATTTGGTCCAATCCCTTCTGTGTACCACTCTACAGATGAGAAAACCAAGACCCAAGTCACATAGCTGGCTTATGGTGGAAGATAGCCCCAGAACCCAGATCTCCAGGGTTCTCTTCATTGCTGACCAAGATACAGTGACATTGTGTCTGAGCAGCATGACTCTCTTCCCTTTTCTTGTATCTGCATCTCACAGTATCTCAGCAGGTACTATGTCTCTATTCCCCATTCTCTCACTTCAGAATAAAAATAGAAAGAGACAATTTGCAGAATTAGTACAGACTTACAACAAAAATATCATCATTCTTTTGATAAACTATATTGCGTAGTGGTAAGGGCTGTGAGCTTGGAGCAGAATACACAACCAATGCACAGCAGAATGTCTCCTATGTCCAGGAGCTCTGGTGCAGGGCTTCATGTGCCCAGAGGCAGAGGCACCGTTTTTAATTGACACAGGTGACATATGGGATTGAAACTTAAGGGTCAGAGAGACCTGGATTTTGGTGACTCCACTTTTCTAGCAGTGTGACATCGGGCAAGTGAATTAGCCCTCTGGTTCCCCAGTTTCCTCATTTCTAATGTGAGAATAACTATACCTCCCACCCATAGGGGTGGTAAGGTTTAAGTAAAAAAGTATACAAAGCTCTGAGCACAGTACTATAATAAACACTCAATATGTATTTTTAAAAGACAGCCCTAGTCTTTTAGTTTTTCTTCCCAGTCTCTTCTCAGATATAGAAAGACCAAATGGACTAAAGCTTCTCCTCAACATTGTAGTCTCCTGCCTTTCTGTGGGAAACAGTCCTGCTCAGTCCCAGTGTCTGTCTCCATGAAAACTTCCCCTGCACTCTAACTAGATGACGTTGCATAGTCACGTTCCTCTGTGAGCTTGTCTCTCCATCTGCAAATGAAGGCAGGAGAGGAAGGAACGTCTACTTCCTATTTATAGCAATCCATTAGCACAGTATATCTTAATTTTGTAATGTAGAGAAATAAAGGATTTTTAAAAATTGGACTTGAGCCAGCCCTGATGGCCTAGTGGTTAAAGTTCAGCACACTCTGCTTTGGCAGCCCGGGTTTGGTTCCCGGGCATGGAGCCATACCACTCGTCTGTCAGTAGCCATGCTGTGGTGGCGGCTCACATAGAAGAATTGGAAGGACTTACAACTGAATATACAACTATGTACTGGGGCTTTGGGGAGTGAAAAAAGAAAAGAGAGGAAAATCAGCAACAGATGTTAGCTCAGGGCAAATCTTTAAAAAAAATTAAAGAGAATACTATCTATGGTCCCTCCCTGCTCTGACATTATTTGAGCCTGAGAATCTAAACGTCCCTCTCTCCTTCCAAATCTCATTCCTTTCGTCTACTCCCACCCTCCCTCTGGCCTTAGAACACAGAACTCAACGAGAGTGCACTAGGCAGGTGGAAGGATCATAAGAAATGGATTTCTCCTCTGGACCCGCACCGGGAACCAGTCCCAGAAATCGCTATAGCCGGAAATGTGGGGAAGCCCAGAACAGAGCTGGTTGGCTCACTTAGCTGGAGCACAGCCTATCTTTTAAATCTGAGCACTTTTCTTTATGATTTCACTGTGTCATCCCCATCCAGTGCCCAATTTCCTTTTGGGAAATCCAGCAGTGGAGTTAGAGAACTACAGACCTAAAAGTGTGCAAACTGGGTGATAAAGACCCCAGGTTTCCACCAAAACCTTGCAACAAACCCTGTCTTCAGCTGGTCTCCTTTTTTTTTTCTCAAGAACCAAGTGGTTTAAGCTTTTCTGACCAAACAACATTAATTTTATCTTTTCTTCTTTGGCCCATTTTAATAAAGAGAGGCCATAAGCTAGTTACCCTAAACATTTATATTTAAGATTTTTCAAAGAGAACACAAAATTTAAAAAGTAGGAATATATGAAAAGGCATTTCTGACTTCTCTGGGAAAAATTACACAGGATCCAGTAATAACGAGGTCATGTTTCCTCAGGGCAAAAATTCGCTGTCACCAAACCTGTCCCTCCTCCCTGGGGCAGGGACTCTCCATTGACCAGTCTGTTCCTCCTTTGTATCTCCTGACCCCGTGGTCAATGTGAATGTTATACTGTTAAGCACAACTCGCTTCACTAGAGCCGGATCCCTGTAGACAAATGAGTTTATGACTCCAGGAATAGACTGTAACTGCAATAGTCTACAAAACAACAATCATATGAAATTACTTGCCATCAATTAGAAAAAAATTAAATGCAGTGAAGGAGATTACAAAAGTATCTGGACCTGGCGTATTATAGGCACTCAAGAAAGAGTAGTTGCTATTCGTAGTAGTAGTAGCATTAAAATTATTGTTACTTAACTGGAACGTATCATGTCACTTTGAGGACAAAATTAGGTCAGTCATGCATCCAAGAGAAACACAAATGGGACTCTAAAGAAGCATTGAAAAGCAGTGTAAGTCTTTACTAAATACTTTTGAAAACAAGAGAGAAATTATATCACAAAACATACAATTATTTCATGAAAATCCTCATTACAAGATTCTATCCCTAGAGTTCCACTCCTCCAGGTGACAGCTCTTTTGATTGCCTCCATCTCTTCCCACCTCAACCTCGACCAATTTCCCTTCGCCCCCTTCCCTGCTCCCATTCGTTCTCCTGAAAAGCAGTCCGGCCTGCTCTCAGCTTCTGTTACGGATCCTGGTTACAGGGTAAAGAGAGTAGGCAGAGTATTTATAAATACTTACATTTAATGTTCTCTTCTGTTATCCTTATCTCAATCATTAATATTTACAGGGTGATTCCTGAGAAACTGCAGAAATCATTCATTCGTTATCAAATATTCCAGGAAAGAGTTCATATAATTTAGGCTAGGGCGGATTGATAGGACCCATAAGAGGGACCTGTATAAAGTATATTAGGAGTATAGAGACGGGGGCACAAATGGATGAAAATTGGTCAAATCCAGACAGTGAAATCCCACTGCTCTGCTCCCCCAATATATCACTCCCCAACATTCCTAATGAGCTCAGCAAAAAGGAGTGGGAGTTTCAGGCTAGGAGCTGTAATCCCTAGCTGGCTTCTGAGAGGAGGTGGGGGGCCCAAGTGTCCTTCAGTAGAATTCTGCAGTCCAGAAGCTTCTTCAGTCCTTTCCCTTCCCTTTCATAAGCACTGCCCATCCCTACCTTGACCCTCCTCTTCACATCCAGTTTGCTAGGGTCTCTTTGCAAATAGACTGAAAATGTTCTCAGCAAGAAAGCAACTACTCTTTTCACTTCCCTTCCTCTGCCTGGGAGTCTTTGGTGGGTGCGGGCTTGGGACAAATCCAGGGAGGAACACAAAAGAATCTTTTGAGAAGGACATCAGAGAGTCTTGTAACAACTATCTGGTTTGCAATCCAAGGATTACTTCCTTCTCGCCTTCCTTCAGGTGAGATGCTTTCCTTCTCTGATTCTCAATTTTCTCTTCAACAAGATGGAGCTATAATCCCATCTCTGAATGCCTCACAAGACTCTTGGAAAACATAAACTATAGAGTGAGATGCTCATTGGGGAGTTGTTGTCCTTGCTCTGATCCTGCTTTGCCACCCACAGTTACCCAAGGCGACATCTCTTCTTGCAGTGAGACTTGAAGACTCCTTCCCCCTGCCTGTTATTTTGGGTGTTTGGCAGTCTTTCCTAGTCTATGTGAAAGTAATCTCTCCCTTGGATGTTGCTGTTGTGAGGCCTAGTCTGGTTTTTCAGGAAGACCCTTAGAGGAAGTCTAAGTCTATGCCTTTTGACTTAAAGGACCCTGAAAATATCTCCCTCATTCATTCATTCATTCATTCATTTGATTAGAGGGCAGCCGTCATTCATCCAATGCACTTTCTTTGAGCCTTTAGTCTGCCTGCTGTGTTGAGGACAGAGTTAAATGACCAAGTCCAAGGATCAGGGTTCAGGGAGCTCAGAGTCCATCAGGGACGCAGCTGAGTAACCAGACAGCTTGCAAAGCATGAGAAAAGGCCAGTGGCAGAGTGTCTCCCGTGAGCTTGCAGTGAATATGTTGGCCTGAGGCTGGAGTGATACCGGTTAACACAAGGTTGACATAAGGGAAGCCATACTGTAGAAAAGCAGCCATATTGTAACTTTGAATGACCTCTGACTAACTAACCCAGCTGGATATGCACCCTCCAGGAGATCTACCTGCTCTGTAGATTTTATGCCTCCTGCTTGTGTATGTACCTCCCAGCTGCAATAAGATGATAACTTTGTTCTTTTGAGTTCCTTAGGAATGTTATGACCTCCAGACAGAGGGTCTATCAGGTGTGGCGACTCCCAGTCTGTAACATCAGAGGGTCAACGTTCCTAACCCCCTCCCCTAAAACCCACTGACCTATATAACTGCTTCACGATTCTGTGCCCCCCTTAAGATGGTTCTTTAGGACACAAGTCCCCCATCTTCCAGTTTGCTCGCTTATCACTTAATAAATACCCTTTCTCTGCCACCATCTTGCTTCTTGATGATTGGTTTTTGTCTTGCAGTGAGCAGATCGTGCCCTTGGCACAGTAACTTCCAAGGTGGACTCAGTCACATAGCTGCTCATGAGATTTTAGTTTCTCACCATGTGGACCTCCCCATAGTGCTGCTTGAGTGTCCTTACAACATGGCATCTGGCTTCCTCCAGAGTGAGAGATCCAAGAAAGAGCAAGGCAGAAGCCACACTGTCTTTTATGACCTTGCCTCAGAAATCACCCTCCATTATTACCATAATATCCTATAGACTACATAGATCACTCTATTCATTGTGGGAGAGAGTGATTACCAGGAGAAGAGAATCTCTGGGGGCCATCTTGGAGCCTGGTTAACACAATGGCCCTTGGAAAAATCTTTGGATATCTAAATTTGTGGGTTCTCTTAGTCCTTTCACAGAAGCTCTCTCAGCACTGGTGCACAGCCTCTCATCAAACCTGTTCTTGGGTCTCTGGCCCATCACCATTTTCACACAAGTGTAAAAATCCAGTCACACTTATTCTCAGAGAGTAACTGGAGGTGGGACGGTATCACACAAGATGCACCTTTCAACTGTCTCTGGCTCCATCTCTGATAGTCCACCACCCTCTAAAAGCCCACTTTCCTAACACCCTATTCCCAGCAGCTTCCCTGATGGAAAGCAGTCTCAACACATGTTTTCCTGGTCCTCCAGGAATTCTGCTGAATAATGTTTTCTCTGTCTTGTTACAGAAGTGTTGATAAAGTGGGAGCCCAGAGGAGCTACTGACTCTGTATGAGGATGAGGGCAAAGCATCACAGGGATTGTTGTTGAGGAAGGAAACTCCTTATCCCTATTAGAAAAGGGTATGGGGCACTTTTAGGAGTGATAGATATGTGCATTCCCTTGATTGTGTTGATGATTTCACAGGTATATAGGAAAGTCAAAACTATCAAAGTGTACACTGTAAATATATGCAGTTTATTATATAGCAATTATACCTTAATAAAGCTGGAAAAAAATGAATAGGTAAATGCAGAGAGAACTGTGAAACAGCATTTTCTATAATTACATGATTTTATTGTAAAAACCAATGTGAGTCACCTATAAAATTTATATATACACACACAGAAAATGAAAAAAAAAGTTAACCAGTTTTAAAATCTTCCTGATAAAGAGCATCAGTGGATTGTTTTTAACCCATTTGTTAAAATTACTGTAATGACACATCTTCCAAATAGTTTGCAAGAAAAATTGATTAACAAAAAGGAAGATGGAAATTAACTAGCTGAATTTCAACAAAAGTAATGGGAGTATATAATTGAAAGAGGAAATTAGGTTTTGATATAGTCTTAGATCTACATATCACTGTGAAGCATCTTTTTTAGCTATGACAGTCTCAAAACAAAACATCTAAAAAGACTGAAATGAGAACAGATGTTCAAATTTCTATATCAGAAATTATTAAAAAATTTTTTTTTGAATTGTGAAATATATTCAATCACATCGTATTTATTAAAATATTATTATTGGTAAAAATGTTTTTTTCTATAACTAAGATAAAATAATATACAAATAATTTTGTATAATTTTTAAATAATACTTTTATAGATAAAATAAAATTTTAAATATTTAAAAAATGTCTGCCTAATTCTAGGGCCAAATATTAACAAAGTCATCTGGCCTCAAACATAAGCCTTGTTCTCCAACCTACACTTTATTAATAACAAAAATGACATTTTTATCTCAATCAGCCAATTCCTCTGCATACATCTCAAATAGTTCTGAACTGAGCAAGGAAAAGATTGGAGTCATTTATTGACCTCCCAATAGTGGTGACATTTTGCTTGATTTTTGAAGATTGAGTAAAAGGCCACCAAGTAAAGATATGGGAGGGGACCTCACAGACAGAAAGAGTCACATAATAAAAGTTACGGAAACAGTTAAGAACCTGGCACACCAGGGAAGTACATGGCAGGAGGATTTAGGGTGTATGTTGGAAAGTGGCAGGAAAAGAGGCTGTTGAGCAATAGCCCTGGATCCAGATCCATGCTAGACGTATGTGTCTTGAAAGCCGGGGTCACATCCGTCATGCTCCCCACTGATTTCTTGGAGCCTAGAACAGTGTCTGGCTCAGGCAAAGGAATGAAGGACATTTTCCACGATGTTTAATGAATCTGAATGTTTCCCTGTGGCTGATGGGGGGTTTGGTTCTTCAATCCTTCCTTTTCTTCTGTGAGCTATTCCATGTCATTTTTTCTCAAATTAGCCAGAGCTGGTCTGTTGCTTGTAACCCTGCCTGGTTCAGCCCTCTCAATATCTCTTCCATGCGGTATATCAAGGGCATCCAAAGTGCTTTCAGTAGTGGGTACAAGTTCAGACATCCCTGGGTGTGCAGCCACTGGCATTTAAACTAATAAACATGGTGAATCAAGAAGGCCCATAGGTGTACCAGATGGTCGTCAAGGGTGTGTATTTAAGTCAAGTGTGTGCAACATACGAATGAGCAGAACATTAAACACAACATTTAGGAAAAGACTACAGGCAAGTGCAAACAAAAAGAAAGCAGATATGTATTATTCATATTACAAAATAAATTCAAGGAAAGCAAAATCGATTTAGATATTTATCAAAGAGAGAGTGCTACATAACAAAGCTTATAGGAATGGGCCAAATCTCTACTTACAAGCAGATTAACAAGCTTAAGTTTCCTTATTATAGAAATAAGAATGAAAATACCTGAAGTGAGCCGTCAAATTACGAAACATAATGAAGAGAAGGGAACAGACAGAATGAGACAGGTGGTTGGCTGCAGCCAGGTCCATGGGGGTGGGACAGGAAGAGAGAGAGGGGCCTCTCAAGCGCACAAAGCATATGGTCAGAGAGGTTCAAGGACAACCAAAAGACCTCAGTGCCACAGAAACTAGGGAAACAAAGTTTTGATGAAGAAGTAATGAGTTGCAAAAAGGAAGGAATAAACAATGTCAAGTGCAAAAGAGAGATCCAATAAGAAAATTACTTAAATTTCTACATTTGGCAATTTCTAATAAGAGGTCACTAGGGTTTCTTCTGAGCTTCCAACAGAGAGAAAGAACTTTTGCAGAATTGAAAGAAATAACATTGAGGTAGTGGTCATTTCTTATGTTTGCCATCCAGCATCTCGTTAGCCTTCTTATGGTAAGTGCACTCCAATTTTGCTATGAAAGAGACATCCCTCCTTACTTTCAGCTGTATGGTTCAGGTGAGCTCATTTCCATGTCCAGGGGTTGATGTGGCAGACTGTGTGTTGCATAACCTAACACTATTCGTAACCCTCTTTCCCTTGTCTGCCTCACCTCTGCTCATTTTCCTAATGACTTTACAACAAGCAGCGGTAATGTGATGTATGGTACGAAGGAAACATAATGTCTACACGGACATGAGGACTAGAACTGGGGCATCCATCTTGTGAAAAAAGTGGAAAGATCAAGAGAATCACAGCTCTGCCAGCCCTAAATCATTGAACCACTGGGTGGACACCAGTAGTTACATGACTCCAGACTTTTTGTGATGTGAGAAATACAAACTTCTGATGTAAACCTCACCCATCGGTGGGAGGAGTATCAGTCACACTGCAGGAAGAGCACGTGCAATGGGATAGATGTATTTGTGCAGTCATCTTTGGAAAGTACAATCTGCTATGGACTCTTTCAGTTTCCTGTTACAGAAAACCCAAGACCAACTGGTTTAAACAAAGAGGAAATTTGTTGACTCACATTTGTGAAAACTCCAGGGGTAGGGCTGAATTAATCTTTGCTGCAGAAGACTTGTGACTTGTGATGCTGACCTTGCCCCTAGCTCCCGAGGTGGATCTGTGACTCAGACCTAAGCCAGTTCACACAGAACATTTCCTTAATGACAGCAGATTGTTCAGGGCTGGGCACAAGAGCCAAGTCAGGACAGATGGAGCCAAAGAAACTCAATCTCCAGGATATTTGTGTGAACTATCAGAGAAGCAGACTTCTCTTTTCCTGAAGTAATTGAGCAAGAGAAGATATGTGGATGAAGCTGTGGCAGCTTATTGCCACCATGAGGGGAGAATCTGTCTGAGATTCAAGCCAGCACAGAAGAAGCTGAGCCCAGAGATGAAGAAAGAGAAACCGGGTTCTGGTGATGTAGCTTGAGGTTTATTCAAGCCTAGTTTGGAGTTG